>NC_064601.1:8479030-8785662 GCF_943734735.2 Anopheles gambiae | reverse complement strand
GCCGCACGTACACCGCCCCGGCAAAGCATAGGGTACAGTCTCGTCAGCCGTCCATCTTCCGCCTCCAGCAATCAATCGCGCGTCGCCATCAGCCCGCTGTACTGCGAAGGTTCCGTGCCGACGCTGCAGTCGCCCAAGAATGCCGTCGCACCGAGCGACATCATCTTTGACCGGCCGCCAGCCGGACAGACGACACTGATGAGCTACTCGAGCAATAACGACTACATCGGCAGCTTGGTGCAGGTGAAGAATGCGCTCGTTTCGTCCGACCATCACCATGGGCGCAGTACGATGAGTGCCGGCATGCCGCTAAACTTGAACCTTAATCTGGATCGTTCGGAGGCGGGTGGCCGTTCGCTGTGCACCAACGGGAGCAGTAGTGGGCGGGACTCCCAACCGAGCAGCGCACGGAGTACACCGAAAAAGCAAAACCTCAAGTTCATCGACGAAGCGTCGACGCCCAGCACATCGGCAATGGCTGCAACCATCGTTCCTAACCCGGTACAGGCTTCACCTAGTCCTGCCACGGCACCCGCACCCGCCAAGACGACCAGCACCGACTCGACGAACGGTCTTGAAACGCCCACGTCCGAAACGGTAGGCGGCGGAATGCATCGGACGCCCACTGTTGCCTCCATGATGACGTTTATGCCTGCGGCCGGTTCTTCCAGCGGCACAGCAACGACTCGCATTCCAGACTCGATCACACGTAGCTGCAGCGTAGGCTACCTGGACAACATGACGATCGTGCCGGGCGAAGAGGCACTGTCCATGATGCGACGCGACGCACCCTACAAGCGGCTCGTACTGGTGGACAAGAAGCGCCAGAAGAAATACAAACGCAACCTGGACGAGCTGCGCCAAGCGACGCGGTTACGGGTGGATGCGAAATCGAAAAGCCTTGACTCCTGCTCGGACATTCTGCAGGAGGTGCCCAACCTGAACCGCGATCTTATCAACCTGTTCCGCCAGATGCCGAAGGTGAGCGAACTGTCGGAGAACGAAACCGAATACTCCTCGTCCGATCAGCTGATGGGCGGCGGAAAGCCTGGCCCGCTGAAGGAAGTGAACGGTGTGGTCACGCGCAAGGGTGCACCGATGAAGTTTGGCCCGGGAGTGTCCGGCCCCGGGGGTTCCAAGACGCCGATACTCAATCGGAAAGAGAAGCCCAAAAGCTGCTCCGTCTGCAGACAGATCTCGCCGACCGTTAACTCCACCGAACCGGTCTGTGTGAAGTGTCGCAAGAGCGGCAACAGCCATCAGGAGGTGCCGGCTGATGAGCTGATGAAGAAAGACGCCACTCTGGGTGGTAACGCGACGACATCCACTTCCAACGAGGCGCATGTGATAGCGAACGGACATGATGGGCCGGTAAGTGCTGGAAAGCCACCGCAGGCACCACCCAAAGCGAAGCGTACCACTCTGGGCCAATACATTCGCTCCGCGTGCAGCAACCACTACGGAGACCACTCGAGCGGGAAAGATCCGACCGGTGCAGGCTCATCCTCGGGGAAAGGGGGAGGCTTTTTCGATCGAAAGTCCAACCACCAGCAGCAGCAGCAACAGCAGCAGGTGCCGGGCAGTGGTACCGAATGTTCGGCAAGCACTTCCGAGCCGGCACCGGCTGCTCCGTCCAACAGTACACCATCCCGCTCGGTCGCCAGGATCGTGACGAGCTTCACCGACAGTCCGCTGTTTTCTCGCCGCAACCGGCAGCCGAAAGCGCCGGATGCCGACTCGAGTAAACCGCAGAGCGAATCCAACACGCCGATTCTGCTGCGCTGGAATGCAAACCGACACAACCGGCAGAGCAAGGCAGACTCGCTCGATTCGCCGAAAAAGCATCGCCGCAACGGTAGCTGCCCGGGACCGAGCAACGAGTCGACCGATGGAGGGGAGTCGATGGGCACGGCCTCCACGTCGTCGCAGACGGACGAACCACGGCCGGGTGGATCGGGTGGCGGCCATACCGGCCCGGCCGGGCTCATTAGCAGATGGCGGGATATGGAGGAGGGTGGCCGCCAGTCTACGCCACCGGCATCGCCCGCACGGTTGGCGCGCAGTTCGCCCGCTTCGCCGACACCCAGCAAGAAGAGCAAACGGCACCAGAGCGCCTCACCGATCAGGCACATTCTGAACTCGCCGCTGCTAAACCGTCGCCAGCGGAAAAAGCAACACACCGAAAGCTCCGACGACGAGAATGGTGGAAGTGGCGGTGGCAGTGGTAGTGGTGCTGGTGGTGCTGGCAGTGCTGGCCCAAATCATAGCAGCCCCAGCAACCATACGGACGACAGTAGCGGCAGTACGAGCGCGAAACAGTACCGCGATCTTGAGACGTTCCAGAAGGCTCAGCTGCGCCAGAAGGTACGTAGCAGGCGGTGACTTCACTTTCGTGGTGTAAAATGTAATCTTACTTCCAGCTGAAGCGTGGGAAAATTGAACCGAACGGTGTGGCCAGCTCGTCCCAGTCGCCCGCACCGGTACGGCGCGAGTTTGTGATGCACAACAAGGCCCCGATGTGGAACGAGAACAGCCAGGTGTATCAGCTAGACTTTGGCGGACGCGTTACGCAGGAGTCGGCGAAAAACTTTCAGATTGAGTTCCGCGGCAAACAGGTACGTGTCGGTTGCACTGCTTCTGGGCAACTTACTGACCCAATGTGCTTTTTTGTTTCTCTCTACTACCGTAGGTCATGCAGTTTGGGCGGATTGATGGCAATGCGTACACGCTCGACTTTCAGTACCCATTTTCGGCACTGCAAGCGTTCGCGGTCGCGTTGGCCAACGTTACCCAGCGGCTGAAGTAGGGTGCTTGGCTTCCATTTTCGCAGCAAATGTTGTAGCACACGCTCACAAACTTTGAAATCGCCTTAAAACCATTCAAAATCCCCGCCCCCAATACTCCGGTGATCACGTGGAAGGACAAGCTAGACAAGCATACGCAGGCAACCGAAAGGAGAGCTCTACATATCACAAGCTGCGTAGACGAGAACAGGCAGTGAAAGTTGTAGCATTCGTGTGTGGTGTTACTGCATGCGCTTCATCAGACACAACCGGGTATAGCTTGATATATGTATGATGTATCTGTAAAGCTTCATTCCACTTCCCCGGTGTGAGCTTTAACCATCGTTTGTCGTTCGCTGTTGTGGAAAACGTGCATTCATCCCCCTACCCGGCGCCCCATCGCTGCATCGTACTTTACCTTTGTCTGTATTATATTTCGCCGTCTCGTCACATCCATCAACTCCATCTAACCGCCAACACGTTACTACTCCCCATGTCGATCGTTCTCATCGTATCACATATCATTAACATTAGTATAATAATGCATAAGCAAATACAAAACTCATCATCGTAATACGGTCGCTATAGGGAGAGAAAGAGAGAGAGATAGAAGAACGCAAAGGACGTCAGATTCGAAATGTACTTACAAGAAAACGGAAGTATAGTTGCCAGAAGCCTTGCATTCGGTAAGTGGCATCTGGATGGGGAATGGGGAGGGATTTTTTAAACACGCATGAGCAAGTTAGAAGCTTTCCTGAACACTAGTTGAGGCGATGCTGCCGTGCAGCGGAGCTAGGGCGGAAATATACACTAACGGTTTTTTGATAGGAACGATTCAAACCTGCGGACCCGAACTCGGACACAATTAAAATGCCACGCTACCAAGTGGCGCCAACGTTGTTAGATAAACATCCAAAAACTTAGCTAAAAATCAAGTTTGTTTTTTATAAACGAAATGTGCTGTGCCGGCAAACGACAAACGCAAAAACCCAACCCGCGAAAGCGCGCCGTGCGTTACAACGCGTTACTTTTCGCGATGCGCTAACACGTTGCGGAATAAGTTCCGCCGATCGGCGTGCAAGCATAACGTCCACTACCTAATGCTTGGTTTTAGTATATTCTCGCTTTAGCTATTGTGGTGTGGTGCAACGTTTACGCTATTTCTATCACACTTTATAATCTTTGTTGTTACCATGTCTTTAAACGCTTTGAAACGCTTTTCTTTTAAAAAGCTAATATAATCTCCACCGTGTCTTCTAGTCTCTAGACCAGCCAGAGTCGCGTAAGACCACACTCTTGTGTGTCGCGAGAGTGTGTGTATGTTTTTTTTAAATATTATTTGTTATTGTACTTAGAACAAAAGCAATGGGGATTGAAACAAATCAGGGTGGTTTTTTGTAGCAAATGTAAATAATATGCTATGAAAGCATTGCAATTTTGTATCGATACATGATATCATGAGCATCCAGCTCCACTCGGTCTCGTTGTATATATCATCGATGCGTGTACATGTGTATGTTGTGCGTAGTTCAATTGCCATTGATAGTCATCCATTACCATTTGTGTGCACTCGACGTTACGCAAGGCCCAATACACGCTTATCCGTAAACTGTTTTTAAACTCGTAAGAGTGTTTTTATTTTAAAATTTGCTCATAGTTGTAAGATACTTGTTGGTATGTTTACATTAGTTTGAGTTGATCTCTGCAAGGGCTCGGCCATCTTATAACTATTCCAAGTGCTTTGTAAAACCGCTTCCGTTATATTTCCTTTCCCCGTTTGTTTGTTTATGTTGCTGTTTTGTGCAACAATAATGTTATGATTTGGATTTATAATCATTGTTTTTTTTATAAAACTGTATTCTCTTTTGTCCTTGTATACACTATCTTGCTACTACTGGCTGTACCATTTTCTAGTCCATCGCTTTTCGCTGCTTGTTGAAATGTCAAATCTAGTCAAAACCATACATTTATAAACGATAAAAAACAGGTGCATCGTGATTAGTTTAAATTGCTCCTAACGCTTTTCCTCACACACCTAAACATTTGCAACACTACTACTGTCTTTATGGTGGATTTTTTGAATGGAAATCGTTGTCAATGTGTAAACCTAAAAAAACAGTTTCATTTCCATTTAGCACGCCCTACATATCCACCCAACGTCATATTATTACTAAGCAAAACAAAAAGAAAAATAACAAGACAAGACAAAATACAAAAGCCAAATATGAAAATCCATCCAACGGTGTATCGTTTGCATATCGCTCGCGTACGCATACAGGTTTACAGTTTTGTTTGCTATGCTTTTTTTATACCGTGAGAAAAAAAACTGTAATAACACACACACACAAATAGTTAAACAGCAAACGAGCAAGCATGTAATCAATGTTGACATAAGAAATGTTTTACACTGCATACGTCCGCCATGTGGCTGCCAGTTGTTCCCGAAAAAAAAAGAAGTAGAGCGCGAAGAATAGTAGAAGAGCAGATAAGTAGTGGGGTAAACGAACTAAGAAAATATTTTTAACACCATAAAGCATAGGGAAACAAAATACAAAAATACTCAAAAATTATGTTGTAACCAACAACAGCAGTGCTACCAACCTTTGTACATATTTTGATTCGTCGTTGTACAGTGGCCGGTAAACTTTTCGTGCAATAATACCTTATTATTTGAGGCTAACAAACTCTACAAAAGCTAGATGTTTTTTTTTTGTTATCTATGTTAATACATAAAACATATGCGTGATGCAACTTTCTACCCAAAACGCGGCGCACTTTACGCTTGGCATGGGGTTTTGTTACATTTTTTACAACCAATAAAAGAGCCTACTGTATAATTCCTTCGTAACACATCCATCCAGCTTGACGAGACTTTCTTTTAGTGTGCAGGATGGCAGGCTTTCGAGATCTGCGTACGGCGACACCGCTCCATTAGACGAAACACATACTACACGTGGGCTGCGGAGTACGCTATGAGCAAAATCATGTTTTTACTTTAGCTTCGGAAACGAGCATTTGTACGCAATTACAACAACACTCAAGCGAAGGGGAAGGTCGTGTGCGATGAACTTAGATAAGGTAAAAAACTGTACACCAACTGTGCGTGTAATGTAGCGCATCGCATTTTGGCCAGATGAATAGCTTTCGATAGGTGGAATGTATTTGCTTATGGGGAAGTTGGTTTATATACGGCGGTGCAATTTGGAATTGGCTAGGATACAATAGGATTCTAGTAAAATGAAATGTAAACTGAACATAAAAATCACGACCGAAGATATAGAGCAGAGCGACGACGACGAACGGAAAAGAAAGTGGCATTAACCGTAACACATTTACCAATTGCCACCTGGAGCTTGCACGAAACGATTATATGGATGCGATAATAAAGACATACCGTTCAATGTTCGAAAAAGTAAGCAGTGTGTTTTGATTAATCCTTTTCATTCAATGATTATGTATTGATAATTTCGCAAATGATTCTATTCGTTTTCCGAATTGTGTAACGGTCAATTCAAAACTCCGACATGCCTACTACAATTCACGATGTAACGCATAGTAACGCCTCCAGCCATCAATGTCCGACAGAGGCGTTACAGAACTTTTTGTCTGTCGTTGCACACCAATTTTTCTCAAATTTATTTAAAAAAGAAACAGTGTCTGTTTAATGATGTTTTCCCTTCGTTTAACAAATAAATTGAAACTAAAATTAACACACTTTCATTATTACCATGACCGACAAAGCTCCCAGTGTTCCCCTTGTGTTGTTGTGATGAAAAATGTCAACAAAACGAACAACACCGGCTCTTGCATCGTTTCATTTTTCTTTTTGCATCAATTTACTGCCGCTTTGCCATATCTGTGAATTATTATCAGGCCCGCAGTAGGAAGATTAACCATTCGTTATGTTGGGCCTGAAAAGCTATCGGTTTGGACGCAATTTAGCTAAAAGTATACCATCATTTCTTTCCCGCAGTTGTACAACCACACCAGAGAGCACTGGAACAGATCGTAAGTTGATGTTGCACACAATTTCAAAAGCGATAGTTTGTAAAATCTTATCACTATCAACACTCTTTGTAGAACAAATGGCAAACCCCCACCCGGAAGAACCAATCATCGTCGAGAAAGAAAACAACATCACACTGATCGGTATCAACCGGCCGAAGGTGAGAAATGCCATCGATTCGATAACGGGCCGAAAGCTATCGGCCGCAATAGCAGAGTTCGAGAACGACCCAAAGGCGGACGTCAGTGTGCTGCACGGTATCGGTGGCAGCTTCTGCTCCGGGTACGATCTAAGCGAGCTGGCCGGGCAGCAAGAGCCACAGCAAGCACTGTCGATCGTGCACCATCCGGAAGGTGTGATGGGTCCGACGAGACGCATGATCCGGAAACCGCTGGTCTGTGCCATTACCGGGTACTGTGTGGCCGGTGGGCTGGAGCTGGCGTTGATGTGCGATCTGCGCGTAATGGAGGAGAATGCCGTGCTGGGGTTCTTTAATCGCCGATTCGGCGTTCCGTTAATTGACGGCGGCACGGTCCGCCTGCCGGCACTGATCGGGCTTTCCCGGGCGCTGGATCTGATCCTTACCGGTAGGACCGTTACCGCTAAGGAAGCGCTCGACATTGGCCTCGTGAATCGTGTCGTGGCGGTCGGGGCAGGCCTTGGCCAGGCGTACAATCTGGCGATGAGCATCGCTAAGTATCCGCAGCTCTGCATCCGGCACGATCGGGATGCCGCGTACTATGGTACGTTTTCGGCGGAATCCTTCGAGCAGGCACTAGAACGGGAGGCAGCGAACGTTACGGTGGAGCTGCTGCAGGAAGCGAAAGAAGGGGCGGACAAATTTCGGCAAGGAATCGGTCGCGGCGGTAGCTTTAGCGGAATCAAGGAACGCAAGCTGCCGGATTGGGAACGGGCGGAGATGAAGCACGAATCGAAGCTTTAGGCCTATGGGTGGGTGGGCTGGTTGGTAGGTGTAGTAGGCTGTGGAAGAAATGGATTTTTTTAAACAGTTTACAGTGCAGCGAGGGTGCATAGAGAAAGTTAGAATGTAGTGCTACTGTAATTACGAAATTGTTAAGTTTGCCACATGTTAACAGTTTAGAGATGAGGAAAACGCACGCATAAAGGTATGTATAATTAAAGGAAGAAAGAAGTATCCTTATGGAAAAAGAGATATTAGAAAGAAAAAAAGAATTTGCCTCTCCCCGACGGGGAATCGAACCCCGGTCTCCCGCGTGACAGGCGGGGATACTGACCACTATACTATCGAGGACATGTGTTGAGTGGAGTGCTATTTTCGGATTGGTTGTCGCTGTCTGCCATGTTGGGCTAAAAGGGGTGATGGAAAAAACCCGAACCACACATTGTCCTCCAAAAGTGATTTGTCATCAGAAGGAAAAGAAAGGAAATGAAAACACCACAATTTATCTAACAATTGGTTTACTAAAAGATCCTTTTCTTGAACCAATCTGAGCCTCAACGGTCAGTTGTCACATTCTTGTTCACGTGTACCATCCACATGCATACACATACACATAGGGTTTACTGAAAGGGTGTTGTTATTGGAAGAGACATACATTTCCACATTCACATAATTTCCTTTTTCTCAAACCCCTGCCGAGTGTAAGTGATTTTAGCCGATAAGCTGCTTGATCTACACAAACAACGAGAATAGGGGGACACAGTGTGTGTGTGTTTTTCTTGTTTTAATAATAATGCATATAATCTACATCTAGGACAGTGGATTTCTACTAACAGACACAGTGTGTGAGAGTTAATCGCTTCTGCTCCTAAAAAGGCATGCCACTCTGTCTATCTTTCTCTCTCTCTTTCTACGTAGCGAGCACGTGTTTGAGGTCACGATTTAGTGTGGAAACATGGAAAAGTTAGAAAAACAGTTTGCTGAGATGATTCGAGATACAGGTGTGTACAGAAAAAAGGGACGAGAGTAGTAGTTTTGAAACCTTCCGAATGTGTGCTGCTGCAGGATTAGGAATCGTGCATACGAATCGGTTGTAGTGGTAGTAGTGGTAGATAGTAACTAGGTCCTAGAACCCCATTTCCTTTTCTTCTTTCACATCTATATTCCGTGCAGGTTTTAGCATAGAGAGAAGGATAAGTATCTTTTTATATCGTGTTGTTGTTACACTTGTTCATCGTTTTCCAATTAGAAGTATGAAATTAAAACAGCAGAAACACACAATTACATACATGCACACACACAATCGCGTGCTCGATTCTTTCCGGCAATTCTTGTTGTTTGTTTTGTTTTTTGTTTTAATATTGTTTAAGTATATTTATAGAACACTCCCCAAATCTCTCCAACAGGCCCCACTCAGCCGTGGGCCCTTGTACGTCTTGTACGGAGGCGTCGCCCCGGGAGCACGTAAGGGCACGTGTACTTTTCTAACGTTTGTTGTTGTACGATTAGTGATTGATTGTGGCGTCTTTTGAGAGCGAAAGGAACCCCCCTTTTTCGGCTTGCTGGGATTGAATTTGTTTGGTGCCGCTGGAAATCGGTACTGTGGATTTTATCTTCCAACGGGCATTTTCCGTCTAGTTTCGCCATGCAGCATATCATATCGGTATCTCTGATCGTAATAAAATTCGAATCCTCAGAATTACCGTTTCAAAATTATCGTTCTTTTGATCATCTTTTTCCGCTTACTTTGCAATGAAGGGTCAACAAAAATATATATATATATATTACCGTGTACGTATGCTTCTGTGCTGTTACGTTATTAAAGAATGTTTTGATTTGTAAGTGTGTGTGTGTGTGTGTGTACATCATATTATACGAAGATAGCTGTTTTTGATTCTGTAATTAAGTTTAAAAAGAGATTAATGTTTCTGAATTATCTTATTTTCCATCTGTTGGTTCGATTACTAATCGCCAATTTGTGTTTAAACATTCATACTTTTGTTTGTTTGTTGTTTTTTACATTTTCTTTTCATTCGTGTTTTTGTAAAATATTTTCTCTTCCCCCAGCCCTCTCCCCCGTTTGTCCTTCTCCTCCTTTCTTTCGATCGGCATTCTCGCATTAATCGTTGGCAACACGTGTTTTAAATTACTTCGTTTGCTTTGATGCCGCACACAGGTTGGTTCTTCACAATACAATACATATGCTGGGTTGGTTAGTTTGTGCTGGTATGAGATTTAGAATGAGCTGTTCCTCTTCCCTTTATTGATTTCGCTTCAACTCCCATCGCCAACCACAAGTAGGCTGTGGTGCAGTTAGTATGATGAAAAAAAATAAACAAATTAATAATACCAATAGTTTGATCTCGGCTTGAAAAAAAACGCACATCTCAATGTGGCCAATAGCGTTCAAAACGTTTGTTTCTTCGAGATATTGTTCGTCCGATTGGTCTTACCACGCTATCTATATGCCCCCCTAGAACCCCACCTTCCCTCTCTCTCTTGTCAGTCCGTACGTTAAGATGCTTTTTATCTGAATCAGTTCACCATATCTCGTTGCTCGTATCACTTTACAAAAGCGAAGAACAACATTTAACCACATCCCCACGTCCGCGTCCTCTAGTGTAAGCTCTTCCCTGTCATCTCTCACAAACCACTTGTGATCTAATCAAACCAACCACAAACATTATTTCATGCGCTCTTCATATTCGGAAAATTGCTCACCACACACACACATTCGCGGGATTGGAAGGACAACAAAATGTAAACACACAGAAAGAAAAACAAAAAGTAAAATCATATTTTCTTCTATATAGTAATCACTTACTGTTGCCACACACTCAACTCAACACACAAACACACACACACGCTTGCTGAGTATCCTCCTTGCCTGGGTGTGTCCCCTCTCACGAGGACGGTCTCTGGATGCAGTAGTAATCAATGTTCATGTGCTGCTTTGTTTGTATTTTCTTCAATTTTGTTTTAATTTTATTTCATGTACCTCTACTACACACCTAACACCGCTGCACGGACAGGTTGATGGGTCGTTCGAAACACGACCGAACACGGCACAGAGGAGTGCGTGTCTCAACATCATTCCTTCTCTCTCTTTCTCTCTCTCTGCATATCGTTATGGACACGTCGCGCTTGCTGCGATTGACACACCAAAAGAGCGAATGGATCCTTGCACGGATGCTGGGTGTCTAGGTGAGGAGGAGACACACCCCTCGCAGAGGGAGAGGAAAGTAAAAACAATAAATTACTAACTTAAAGCTAAGCAAAAAGCCCGCACACCCCAATACACATGCCCCAGACGGATAGGATATATCGGTGTGGTGTGTGTCCTGTGTGGCTTCGAATTTTGCGCCCATCATCCCCCTCCCACAGCTACAAACTATTTAACCAAAAAAAAAAAAAAAACTCTTGACCCAAATCCCACGCTCGCCAACCTATACTGGAAAATTCACTAGTTTCCGTTTTGAACTGTGTGTCTGTACTACATACGCGTCTATAATATGTATGTACGTGCGTGTATATGTGTGTTTACATGTTAAACGCACACACACACACACACACACGCACACATTACTAATTCGAAGGGTATATTATTATTAAGCATGTGTGGCGGGAACATACATATCGAAGCTAGCCAGCGCAGCCGTCTCCAAACATTGAAGACGAACCAACCAAAACAGCAGAAAAGCCCTTCTGTTCCTTCTTGCTCCTATCACAAAGTCATGTCGCATCGGCCTGCGAGAGACGGGGGGGAGGGGGGGGGGAAGAGGTGACGATGGCGCTGACGGTGGTGTGGGGTATGTAATTCATTTTGATTCTCCTGTCCGCCGAAAACTAAACCAAAAAACCAAAACCTATGATACACCGGACGCTTTTTGTGGGGGAGAGCAGCAGGGGGGGGGGGGGGGCTTGAACAGTGTTTGTTTTAACAATTTCTTCCTTCCTCGCACAAGCTGAGCTTGTTAGACAAAACAAAGACTTTTTTTGCTTTTCAGTTGATGCCGTAGCACTGCCGGCAAACGATGGAGTTGCGCTCCAGCAATGAACTTGTCCAGCTGTGAGTTTGATGAATTCAAACACCACTCTGCGCGCCTTTCCTCAAGCATTACTCCTCTTTTCAGTAACAATGACCCTGTGTGTGCTTTGTTTGTTTTCTGGCCGATTCGCTCCGCTTAATAGTACACACGCAGTTTGTGTAGTGTAGCAGCCGTACGTAATGGTCTAATTTGTTCGTCCTTAAACCAATTTGTAATTCCCATTTTTTTAATTGTTCAGGTAATGCAATGCGCCCTTTCCTAATCTCGCTTCTGGTGCGGTGCGGACTTGTGTTAGTATGGAGATGTTTGTGTATGTGTGTATGTGTCTGTGTGTTTTAAACGTATTTAAACTTATGAACCAGCCTTTTGATGTTACCCTCATTTTTGCTTAGAGCATTATTTCATGTACCTTTTATAATCGCGCACACCCACCCGCGCACTTCAGTTCCTACCGATTTTTTCTCTTTTCATTCGATTTCGCTCCTTATCACACACACACACACAGCATGTGCTCTCTCGATCGATCTTCCAAAACATAGCCTTCCCCTTCCCTTTTCCTCCTCCTCCTCCTTTTAATCGAGAATGCACTCTTGTGGCGCTACACACTATGAATTCCTTCCGAAGATACGTGTCCGATTCGTCACACCACCCCCTCTCCCACTACTGTCGGACGGTCACAACAACAACAACACTGTCGGTGGCACCACCACCCCGAGGACGGGGACGGGTGTGGTTGATGTTTAGTCCTCTTTCTGGTTGAGAATGGTGGCGTGCTTCACCTCGTACTGGTCCTGATCCTTGTCGCCCCAGCCCCAGGTCGGGTGGCTACCGTCGCCGGTGCGCTTGACGCGCTTTTCCACGATCTCCTTCGACACCGTCTTCAGATCGTACGCCCAGCCAATCTTGGCGAAGAAGTCGATGAACGCCGTCGTCAGGTTCATTCGGTAGTTGCCCAGCTCGGCCGTCTTGTAGTCCCACGGGAACACGTGATGGTAGTTGTGCCAACCTTCGCCAAACGCGAACGAAGCCACCGTCCGATTCTCCGAGGGCGAGATGCTCCTAGAAGCGATTGCGGGAGAGAAACATAAAACGAAGCCACGTTTAATAATTGCCGCTGATAAGAAGGGTAAAGACAAACAAATCACCAGACAGGAAAGGTGATAGAGGGGAAGGGGAAGAAAAACAGCAAGACAGCACGAGGGGGAGGGAGGGGGTTGACCTTTGTATATGTTTTGGCGATACATTTGACAGCCATGGGAAAGTGTGTGTCTGCCTTTCATGCAAGGCGTGGGTTGAGGGGTAGGTAGCGAATTACTCACTTATCGTACGGCTTATCTCCCCACTTGTGGGCAGCGCTGTTCACCAGCCAGGTCACGTTCAGGATGAATGTCCAGCGGAATAGCGTGGCAACGAACCAGGCGTTGGTCCAGGTTTCGTTCCAGAAGTACACCGGCGTAATCGTGGGCAGCACGAAGCAGGCCAGAGGCATCAGGATCATGTAGTGCCTGACAGGGTGAAGGAAAGGAGAAAAAGTAGGTAAGTGTGAGTTGCGTCATAACCAATGGACACGCTCGATCGCCATCGGAGAGCACGTGGCGTTCCAACAATTCCTTGTGCATCATTTCACAACATTCAACCATGTTGCGAAACACAAAAAAAGATGAAATGAGAGCGAGAGAGAGAGGTGAAGAGACACTTACTTGCGTTGGAAGCGCAGCACCGGGTCAGCTTCCAGGTCGGCAATGTCCAGCTGCTTGCCCTTGGCAATGACTTCCGGATGCTTGCGGCACAGCAGCCAGCCGATGTGCGAGAAGAAGAAGCCACGGGTCGCATTATGCGGATCCGCATCCGTTTCCGAGTATTTGTGGTGCACCCGGTGGTCGCGGGCCCAGTGCAGCGCGCAGTCCTGGAACGCGATCGTGTTAAACACGGCCAGGATGATGCGCAGGGGCAGCTTCGCCTTGTACGACCGATGGGCCCACAGACGATGCGCGCCAGCCGTAATGCCCAGTCCGGACACGACGTACAACACGAATGCTGCAGGAAGCGAAGATAAAACCAAAAACAAAGGAAAGGTGTGAGTGTATGGACGCCACAGCAATAGCGCACGAAACGCACGTTTGTATAACACGTGCGATTATACGGACAATTAATTGACAACCACAACTTACCGAACGCGATGGTGTAGAGCCGGGCCGATGTCAGCATTAGAAAGGCGCCGTACACGGCGGCCAGATGAAGGTAACCGAAGGCAATCACATTTCTCCAGACCAGCTTGATCTTGCGCTTCTCGGCACGCTTCAGCGGCGTCACATCCTTCGCCAGTCCGCCGTCGATCGTTTCGGCGTCCAGCTCGTTCAGCACACCGGTTGCCTCCACCGTTGCGTTAGGGGCCATCTTTCTTCGGTTTTAGTATATTTTACGCCCTTGGTGGTGGTGGTACACGTCGTTTTCTATCAACCTTCCAGGCAAGCTGCAATGGAAAATGATGTTCAATACATTATTAGCTACACCACTCACTAACCATCCCCCTTTGGATGAAGCTAATGCCCTTTCCCCCGCACGTGCTGCGGATACAGTTTTGCATGACACCATCAAAAATGGACTTGTGTGTGCATCGTGTGTGTATCTGTGTGTATGTGTACTTTTATAAACTGTTTTCTTTGGTTTTGTTTTTTGCATGCAACGCAAAAAAAGGTCAGGGCCATCAGTATGTAGCGGAGAGCGCTAAAGCCAACAGAACACTCACTTGCTCTCTTTCTCTCCTTCTGTTTCTCCACAATTAATCGATAATATTCACAGCAGTATGACGGACAAAAATACCATCACATGAAAATCGCTATCCATCCAACCTATCCTCTGCATGGATAGGATCAATTTTTGTTCAATTGGAAAACTACAGCGCTGGGAAGTGGGTTCTCATTAATGTTTATAATCATCAATCATTCAAAAATTCAACCACGTGCCTTCTTTACCACGATGGATGCTATGGGGACTTGGACACCAATAACCCAACAGCACTACTATAAACAGTTCCCCACAGTCAATTGGAAACGAAAGTCCATTCCACTAATTTGCCCCCAAGGGGTGAGGGAGTAGGAGAGGGACACCGTTTATTATTCAGGAGCAACAGATGGTTGGGAAAACGGGAAACTTACACGCCGTCAATGTCACACACCACGGTGTGGTTTCGTTTCCCGTGGGAGCCAAATAGCACACGACACGCTTGCCTCTGTGCCTGTCTGTATTTTCCCACCGGAACCTAAACTATGCAAAAAGGCAGCAATTTTCACTTAAACACCCACCCCTTATCAAAACTCTTATCAAAAAACACACACACAATCACACACGATGCAGCAGGAACAAACACGACGAATTAGTCGATAATCGGGAAGCTACTGCGATCGTTGCGCTGTCGGTGATTTGTTTTAAAACGCAGAACAAAAACAAACCAATTTCACACGGATCATATCAACGACAGACAAAGAGAACCTATATCAAAGCAACCAAACTACGCACGCAACATACTCGTTGTCGTGTGTCGCGCAAATGGAACGCAAAGGGAGGAACGACGACGCATGCATGGCGCGTACATTATGGACGTCCCTCCCATCGACAAATAGGAAAATTGGAGACGCAATTTCCAGCGCCACAATAACACCACCCCACCACCACACCATCAACCATATTATTTGCAGAAGAGTGTTGCTGTTCAAATCACTGCAAAAAGAACTTACACTAGAAGCAAAGAGATGTACTATGCTATCGCTATTAAAAGGAATTGAATACTACAATTTAAAGGCTAACTACTGCTGAATGCGTAGTGGTCGATTTCGTTGTCCCCGTTTCTGCAGCAGTTATAATAAAATGGGAATTCTGCAGATTTGATGATGGTTCGTTCGTTAGGTGCACTGCTACTACTATACTACTCGGTCTGTTTAGGTGTGCTGCAGAGCACATCGAAGCAAAACTGAAAACGTTCGCCAAATTCGCAACAAGAAGACCCACCGCCCGCTCTGTTCTTTCTCTCCTCTCTCTCTCTCGCTCTTTCATGCCATACACCAAATAGCAATCGCTCTTTAGAGATATAGATGAGCTCGTTTCTACACAATTATCCGGATGTTTCAACACAGAGAAAAGGGAGAGAGAGAGAGAGCGGAGAGGCTAGAAAGACAGCAATGGACAAGACAACAAACAAACAGAAAAACAGGGAATATTTTATGAGAAAAAAAATATGTAAACAAACTTTATCCGATCGAACCCCAGCGGAACCAACAAATATTAGGGTGAATTACACCCAATCGAAGGTTTTGCGCGAGGTGCGAATGAGAGGCACACAAATGTACGGTCGGCGATAGGGTGTTGTGTGGATGATTTTGCCAAAACTCTCCAAAACTCCACACACACAGTGGAGCAACTCTCTTGCTCTCTCCACCTTGGTTGGTTCTCTCGGAACACATCATATGGAAAAGTGGAAAACTCAAGGCTGACAGCATTCAGCAGCAGAACACAGGTCTTTATTGCGGGGGGTGGGGTGGCGTGGAAAACCAGCAGAGAAAATCTCTCAACCATCCCCCGCGCCGCGTTTGGATCGATAAAATGGAAAGGGAGAGACGACGACCCCCGACGACATGATGTCGTCGCGCCTAGCTCTCCCTCCACAGTGCTGTGTTTCGGCTGCGCCAACAAATAAAGACAGCCAACACCCACACCACCCTTGGACGTCTGGGTAAGGGAGATGTTGCGGCGCGACGAATGAAAAAATCGATATCGCTCCTTCCACCACGCACGCCGAGGAGAGAGAGGCAGGATTCCATACCAAAAGGATAGTAAACACAGCTGATTCCATTAGCAGCACGCGCAGGAAGGAAAATGGATGCCGCAAATTGATCCTGATGATGATGTGAAAGGCAACGAGGAATTAATTTACTCCACATACTGAGTGTTTCTTTTTTTGTTTTGTGTTTCCCAGTTTTTTAGAGTAATGTAGTTAATTATTTTAATACGGTGAAAAAAAAAAAACAAAGACATATTCTTCATTAGTCCTTGCGTTAATTGCCATTGAAAGACCACCTGTGCTCCTCTTTTTCTGTGCTGCGCCACACCACCACCACACCACACGCTTGATGCCATTAAAATCCGCTTAAGAACCAGCTGTGCGGAGAAGTGGTACGCATTCCTTAGGGTTATGACGCACTTCGCGTTTAAAATCACTACGCACATGCGCGACCGTCTGTTTTTTCTCCCTTTTAGAAAGTATGAAAACATTAATTAAACGGCGGCGCAAAAACAAACTCTTGGACCTGCCCCGAACACCGAAGTTGGCCAAAAAGTCATATTTGGAGTAGTAAAGCTGCTCTACGTGTACGTCAGGTGCCCCAGAGTGCTCCTATTGCGCAGGAACCGGCCGGCTTATTAACATTCTGCGCAAGTAACTTTGCAGCAGCGCAGCGAGCCGCCACGTGTGGTGTGCTGGAAGCAACAAACAACGGCAAACCTTTGGCGGCGTACCATTTTAATAATTACACTGACGACAGCAGCTCCCCTGAATGGCCTCCGATTAGGTCCATTAAAGTTCCGAAAGCCGTTTTGCATATGATAATGCACTTGTCCATTTCCTTGGATGGATGAAGAAGCTAAAAGGCACACACACACACACAACTGCTTCTAAGCCCATTACGCACGCGAGGTCTCTTCCGTAAAAACTTGAAGGGCATCCAAAGCGTTAATGGGATGCTTCCTATACCATTCATATGCTTTTCAATAATTAAATCAGGAAAAGAACACCCCTGACTTTGGTTCCTACTGTAAGGTGTGTAGGTTCACATTCGTATCCCCCATCATCACCAAAAAAGCCAGAGCTGCACACACCAACGAACTTACTGCTTGGGGGCGTTTTTATTTTTAAAAAGCTACACCGTTGCCAATTTTATGCTGCCAACGGATTAGCACAAGTGAGCAAACTATCGATCTTCGCGACTTTTGTTGGCAATGGCACCCTCGCCGATAATGTAAATGTGTCGTTTCGCTAACCTCGGTGCAAATAACTTCACATCAGCAGTGCCGCACACAACGTCACTCACTTAATTCCTGTTGCGCTACCCCTTCCTTAAGGCTCGATGTTCCAAACGGTTGCACGGCCAACAAGGTACTGAAATACCGATCAGCTAGCTCGGACGAATCAGCCCTAATTCACACACTATCCTTCCCCCCTCGGTAAGATGCGAAGAAAGGCATCCTTCCTGCTCCCGCCCCTGCCTGACTGCCATGCATGCAATACTGCTGATAAGCAAAGCGGCTCTCCCATCGCTCCAACCTACACCTTGACGACCTCGCCTCATCCCAATCCAGCAAGGGGTCAGGTCAGGACACACACACGGCAAGTGCGAGTGCAAGAATAACGTTTGTCCTCCCGGGCGCGTCAGTTGCAGCACGTTGCGAGGCACTGGTATGGCACGCGGCGGCCCGGTTGCTCGTCATCCGTTGCCCGATCACGTCAAATCACGACCCGGCGTCATCGATCAGGGGCCGTGCGATCTGATCTGGCGCGATGTTGCTGCACCGTTTCAACGTGACGCGCGCCCCGAAGGTGCCTGCTGCTGCTGCCTCTGTTACTGTGTGGTTAAGGCTCCTCTCGCTCTCCTATTCCGCACAGCGCACGGAGGGAATCACAGCGCAATTACCTCTATACAAACAGGGAGAGGTCAATTGGAAAGCCAACCCGTCAGCTGATTTCGCCCCTTTCGTAAGCAAATTTTGCCGCCTTATCTGTCGCGGATTGGACGCGCACAGGAGATTCGAAATACGGTCCGCACTTCCAGAGGTCGCTGGATTGTTAAGCAATTGGCGAATTTCGCATCCATGGCGGCAGCGTCAATTGGTCCAGTGGTGTCAGTGTGCAAGCTAACTAAAACGAGATACGGGAAATGAGGCACAATATCTGTCCAAAACGATCGTCAGCATCGCATCAGCACACGGTCACGTGTTTCTTTCGCCGGTCCATTCTAGGCTGTTGGGCTTCCATGCTGCTGCAATACTGCAGTTAAGCAGTTACCTTTTGAATAGTGTGTTCGTTGCGAGATTCATGTCACCACAAAGGTTGGAAGAAAAGCACACAAATCACACGACGGACAGGGCGACAGGGACATAAACTGCGATCAGTGCTAAATTAAATTAGTCTGACCTTTCCTTTCCTTTGAACCTCTCAACCCTCCTCTCCTTGATAGCTTGTTAAGTTCATAGAATTCACGGGTACATTCAGCCGGACGATCCGCTTCTTTGCGTGCTTGAAAGGATATTGTGATCCAGGGGTCTTGATCTTCACAATACTTGCTAAAATTTCATCACATTGCAATGACCTTGTAACTGACGAAAACAAACATTAAGTGAAGTAAGACAAGCACATACTGATAAGAAATCTTTCAAATTCAGGATGTTTAACTGTTGAGAGAAAACGTTAATCGGCTGCCAAATTAACTAAATCCAGAGCAACAAAGCAAAAAAAAATCAAGATCCGCAATTAAAGACCCGCAGCTGCTGTTGCTCTCGTACGATCCACCACCACCGGCCAGCCGGATTTGGCTTATCGCTGGACTAAATGGTGAAATGAATAGAGTGTGCGCCCGCTTGTACGGAGAGAAATAAACATGTTTTTTTTTTTTTACAATGGTAGGCTCATTGAATAAGAGAAGAAAAATCACAACCATAGACATGTTTTTCTACACACCATCAAATGTGCAACGCGACAGGCGATCTTTACTGTCGCGTTTTGTTTTGGACGGTTTTGGCTGGATGTTGCGATTACGACAGAACGCGCCAAGACACAAGCTAAAAACAACGCTAATTCAGAGAGCTTTGTCTGGGCAAAAACGTGCTTTATGACAGCCAACCACCATGGTTAAGAGCGAGCAGCAGCAGGCTCGTTTTATAGCTTTAAGTTTAAACCAGACAGAAATAAAACGTTTACCACACAGCAACTTCTTACCGCTGCCGCTCGATTGGGCAACAACTTCTTTACTCTCCACAAATGCACGCAAAAGCATTCGTGGAACGGTGTGGCCAACCCCCAAGAAGGTGATGCTTCTTCCAGGCTAAATTCTTTGCTACACCACCAACACGTAAGCTTCTTGCACAAAGCAGGCGCTGGATGGATGATGGTTACAACTAGTACAGCAGCACCACATTTTTATAGCCCACATTTACAACCATCAGAGGTACCACACACCATCACGCACCTTTTCAAAGAGAAATGGAACAGTTGCGCGCGCCAATTCATTGCCAATTCTTCTTCGCACTTGCAATTGCACACCTTGTGTGTCGATCGAGCGAGCCCTTCAAACTTCCAGAAATTTTGACACAACCAAGGCGAGCATTTTATTCTTCCCCTTCTCCCACCCCGTGTCTAGAGCGGTGTATGTGTGTGCTTGATTTCTCTGCTCTTTGGACACGGTTCAATCGATTTGCACTTTTATGCAACGGTGCGCAAATGGAGCGTTTTTTGTTCACGTTGCACTGCCCTTTTGCCCAAAAACGATGAACAAAGAAACTACATGCACACGCACGCACACACATGTGCGATGCGAATGGAAATGTAGACTAATAATTATTTCGCCCATTAAATGAACTTTTGGCAAGCGATTTCCTTTCCCCGCGTTGAATACCGTGTGTCACGGAAAGCGGACAATCGCCAGGCAAATCGTCAAATGACGATCATCTCCCCTGTGATCAGCCAACATGAAAGGGGACAGCAAGGCAAAACTCGTCAGGCATAGATCTAAAGTTCACCATAGCAACCGGCGCGTTGGATCAGCATGGCCACCAATGCTTTTGCGTACATTCCGCCGGTGAAGAGGTGAGAGGCCCACGGAAACGTACGCGCGCTCGACGGACATAAGGGAAGTGGGCAGCGGGAGAAACACACATTTTATGCTACATTTCTAAAACCCTCTTCTCTGCAAATAAGGGTCCACTTTTCCCCGTGTGGCACAGCAGCATTTCCTACATTCGGCGCGTACACACATGTTGTGGTGGTGAGTGCACAAAACGCATTTCCAGGGGAGAGAGCCAACGAAACGGAAAGCGCGTGCTCATTCGCCATCGTGCGGGCTTTAAGGGGATGGTTGTTGGTTGAGGTGAGAAACATGGCGAGACGCATACAGCATGTTACCTTCTTTCTCACAACGATTAGGTAAACGAAGAAATGCGCCGCTATCAAAACTAACATTTCTATGGATTGCCCACGCGCAAGAGGGGCTAAGGAGGCGAATGGGCCGTTGCAATATGCTCCCAACTAACCTCATACCCCCACCGTATGCTCTTGTAAGCATGCAAGAGCGCAAAAACGAGTGCTGCTGCGCTCACCTGTTGCTTATGCAACGCGCCTGCCGCGCTGCAAACTGCATTTTACCTATTAGTTTTATGCAGTTTGTGTTTTTTTTGCGCTTTTGGTCTAGAGCGCCCACCCCCGGTACATATGCTACTTTTCCTGGCTGGTCGTTGTTTTCACTTTTCAACCATTTATTCGCAGGGAAGGTGAGGAACGATTTTATAACTTAGGTTACCTCCCGTTCATGCTGTACATCGCTCTCTCACTCGCTCCTGCCAAAAGAAAGTGGTATTATTCTCCAAACATAATCAATTTCAATCAATCGTCATATCCCGCCCTCCTTTCCTGGGGTTTTCTTTTAAAACCCCACACCTACACGCATGTACTGAAGTACTTTTGCGCCACGGATCAGGGCTGTATTAGCATACAGAGGAGCTGCTGCTGTGGGAGGGCGCTTTGGCACGTTACGAGAGTGAACGACACAAGCACAGCCAGCCAACACACAACCAGCGCGCGTAAAAATAAACCCAATTTAGCAGATTCGCCCCGTCGCCTGACCAGCGGGCAGGCAGGCAGCAATACACCAGGGCGCGCTCCCGTGTGCTTTGAGAGCAGTCAAGCAATCTGCATTCGTTTCCGTCCGGTAATGATGGGGGGTGGGGGGCAGCAGACAGGGCATGCTCTATTTTTGCTTGCGCGCCAGTACACACACTGCGCGCGGGTGGGATCGATCATCGTCATTGGCGGGCTGTATATATGTCTGTGTATGCATTGCGGACAGCCTAGAGCACATGGGACACCTTCATGATACTAAACAAATTCGAAAAAGAAGGTGCTCTCTTCTTGCTAGTCCCGCGTGCTGCATTGGTAGTAGCGACTGAGAAGGAAGCGTGCTCGACACACATGAGCTTCCGCAGCCGGGCGCAGAAAATGAAGAGGAAATCATATACAGGGTTTCCAGGGATTCTCATAGTTAGGGGAAAACTTTATTGACTCTTTCCACCGGGAAAAAGAACTTTATGCCATGGCATTGCACTCTATAGCACCCATTATGGACAAATCCAATAGGAATTCCCAAGGAGTCTGTCTAATAAGGATGCCATATAGTCCAATTCGCGTCATATAAAGTTCACTTCCAATCAGATAGAGTCAAGGAAGTGTCCGACAACTATGAGACCCCCTGGAAAACCCTGTAAACAACCGGCGGTGTTCCGCGATGTTGGCCCGTGGTACTTCAGGCGTGCAAAATTTCACTTTCTACAAAAATATGACAAATTAAGTGTTAGTTAGTTTACTTTCGTTTGCTACCTTCTCCTATTCAATTTCACTACAAAACCCTTCATTGTCGAACAAGACTGTCCAGATTTGCGGTGGAAAAACTTGTTAGCAACTACCCTTAGCAACTACCGTTGCATCCCCATCCTAAGTAGGCTCGCCAATAAAGCAAGTTGGTGACTGTCCACTTTCAAAAGGGAGCAAAATATGGAAAGAAAGGAGCAGCAGTTGTTGGGGGGCGGCGATCTATGCAGAACGTACTTATCACCTCTGTCTGACACACACGTTGTTATCGATTCAGCGTGTTGCACACGAGATAAAGAAAGATGAGGTTTTGCACCCCCCCCCCCCCCCCCCCCTCCATATTATTGTGAGGGAGATGTGCATTTCAGACATGCGTGTGTCTGTTTGCATTCGCGGATCTCGCTGTGTGTTCTTCGAGGGACAAAACACAACCGTTTTCCATGGCCAACTCGCACACACACACGAAAGCTGCCTCTTTACGTAATATCGCATCATTTTTCACACCCTTCACACAGCCGCCCCTTCCATATGAAATGTGACCTACAACTCACCTCCTTCCGCTCCCTCTCGCACATGCTCAAGGAGGTGGAGGTGGCGTGTGTGTGTGTTGCGCTTGGAAAAAGACGATTTTGTTTCATTATTATTTTTTTTGTTTCGTTTCGTGCAAAATTCGCAAAACGTCATGAAAAAAACATCTCCACCATGACACAATCAACACAACGGAACTAGAAGAGGGCGGTGGGGTGTAACGGGGCCTAGCAACATCCGATGATGGGGGGGGGGGGGGGGGGGGGGAATTGGAAAATTCGCTTACAAACCGATGGTTGCGATTTTTGGACAATGGGAAATTTTAATCTCTTTCCTCCCCCCATTTGAGGTTGCTTGATTTCCCCGAAACATACACACACGCACACACACGAACACACAGCAACAGACGTTCACAGAAGGGGGAAGGGGGCGGCGTGCATGGAGAATGCCAATTCGGCCAACCGGAACATGGGGATTGTGCTGTTTTTTTCTTCCTCGTCTTTTTTTTCTTGTTCGTCGACCCGTGCGCCGGTATTGTGTGTGTGTCGCCAACCAAGCAAAAGTGGGATGATGGAAAAGCCAGCTCGCCACCAGGCAGGCACCACCACCATCACGACAAAGCACACCTTTCTGCCTTTCTTCGCCGAATATGGCGAACAGCACACACTTTCAATTGTCTCTTTTTTCGAAGGGCGCACACAAAAACGCATTCACACACAGACACACGCTGGATTGAAAAGAGTTTTTAGCACACCAAAATTCGTTTTCCCTCCCGTACCCGCACACACGCTGCACACAGTCGCGCACACAAACACTTTACACTATTGCACACCTTAGGCAAAAATACAAGGGTTATTACCGTTTGGGACACCGGAAGGAAAGGCGAATTTCCTTCACAGCCTACTGCTCTGCTCTGCTCAGCTCGAGAGGATCAGCGCCGTTTGTGCTGTATCCTGGGAACGGATACCAGACCAGCCACGAGCTTGCAAAAACTGCCACCTACTTGCACACACACACACGCGAAATGCGCAACACAACACAACAGATGTTGCGGATAAAGGTGCGCGCTTGCTTCTCTGCCGCTGCTGCTGCTGCTGCTGCTCCAATCGGCGGTTGACAATTCGTCGAACTGAACTGCTTAGAATGGAGCTCCGAACGTTATATATGATGAAAGCACGCGCGTTCGACTGGCATCATCGTTGTGTTGGGCCGCATCGAACGCCCCAGCACACTGAGAATGGGTGTGAGTAGCGTGTGTGTGTGTGTCTGTGTCTGAGAGCGATCCCATTCCCCCATCACGTCATCCGCGCACAGCGCAACGCTTGCACATAGATCAAACGAAGAGAAAGAGAGAGAGAGAGAGGGAGGTTGGATGGAAGAGCGGTGCGCCGGGAAACAAAAGCAAATGATCCCTTACCGCTTATCAGCAGACCGAAAGTCCTGAGTCTCCTTCAGGAGTCAGGAAAGCACGCCCTGTACAGACAGACCCACATACACACACACATGGTCCGGTCAGGTAACGCGAGCGTTTGTGGGAGCGGGACAGTAAACGTTAGCAACAAACGTGGAGCAAGAAAGTGAGACCCGCTGCCAACGCCGGTATTCTCTCTCGTTCCTGCTTGTTGTCCTTCCGCAGTCCCCAACCGACATTGCCACCTGCTTCCTTTCCCTAAAAATGGCAAGAGATCTCTCTCTCTCTCTCCTTCTCTCGCTTGACCCACAGCAAAGGGTCTTTATCAGTTGAATGCTTCAGCCACACAACAATTACGCTTTCACCAGCAACACCGGGACCGGCCAACCCAATTGGTTGGCGCGACCGGTCGCGCACGTACACGTTTGCTTCAGAATTTGCACAGCCCCTTTGCTCTACCCACCACCACCACTGGGCGTGTACTCACCTTGATTCTTGCGGCTTATCACAATTTTGGCAAAACCACAGCAGCAGCAGCCCAACACGACGACGACGACGACGGTGGCGCGACACAAGGCCTACTACAGAATGATGCTGCGGCTTCTTGACAATCGCAACTCCCGCGGTTGCACTGCACAGTTTTCACCGATACCAAAACGAAACCACACACGCACTCTCTTCGATCTCTGGAAAGAGCCAACAGCAGATTCCTTTCCCGAAACGACGGGAGCGCCTTTGGAAAAGCGGTGCAACACCGTATTCAGCGGACCACGCGCCGTGCCAAGCTGCAGCCAGAGCGCACACAAACGCTTTTCGCGACCAGCCACCGAAAAGGGTTAAACGGAAATGTGTACCGGGCCAGTCCGGGCGAACCGCGCGAGGGGAAAATGTGCGAAATCGTACGATATTCTGCTGTGCTGTGTGTGGTTGCCTTGATCTCGCACACACACGCACACAGTGCGCGCCGCTCTCGTACACAACTGGTGGGAGAGTGTATTGGTATCGTTTTGTGGTGCGCTCAACGATAAAAAAAACAACGAAAACTAAATTGCCGACGAGCAGGGGCTTTTGGCCGTTGCATGCACTAGAGAAAGAACTTGAAATGATTTGGGTGCAGTATGTTGAGTGGGTGGGTGCTATCTTTTTATTTTTGTAACTTGAAATTGTTTTATTTTCCAGATCAATGGACTTTGACACGGTCGTTGGTCCGATTGGTTGTTGTATTATGCGGGATTATCGGCCACTCTTCCGCCGTAAGTAGGCATTTCTAAAGTGGCTTTTGGCATTGTCTTGCTGTCCTTAATTCAAGTTTTCCGCACGTTGCAGCCGCGAAAAACAACATGGATTCAGAATGAGCTATCACCCCTACACTCCCTCCTATCGTCTTGGCGGTGAAGTTACCGACCAGATTAAAAACCTGAACCCGCTCCCGATAGCGACGAATGAGCCTATAATCTGGTAAATCTATTTGTGCAAATTTCTTTCTTCGCATTCTTTTTACAAAACCGGCTTGACACATCATCGGCTTTGTGTCAACGCGGTTCCTAGAGCGCGTCGATAGTTGGTGATAAGGAAATGGACGCAAATTGCGTCGAGGCCGAGGTCGAAGCTTTTTTTGGACTGCGATAGCCCAAGCTTTAGCCTGCTTAATCTGTAGCTTAACCGAAAACTGGTTCTCACGCTCATTAAAAAAAAAACGCCAAAAATTGCCCAAAATTGGGGAAGGAGAAGAATTGCGTTGCATGCGCGTGAGGGAAGCCTAATGAAAGGTTGGGCTGATAAAGGTTTGGTTTGTTTTCGACGGTTTCATGCTATCTGCAATCAGAGTGGCTTATTACGCGATTGCCCATCACAGGTGTGCTTTATCTTTGGCGCACCTCATCGTCTCCCCAGCCCCGGTGGCTATGATTTATTGGCCGTATGTGTATGGCACAGCAGATGGGAATCACGCGTCCGGCAGGTGAAAGAATTTC
Source organism: Anopheles gambiae (assembly GCF_943734735.2). Lineage (NCBI taxonomy): Eukaryota > Metazoa > Arthropoda > Insecta > Diptera > Culicidae > Anopheles > Anopheles gambiae. Next base: position 8,759,366 of record NC_064601.1, on the reverse strand, counting down.
ATGATAGGCGGTAATATGCATTTGAGACCCCGGAATCCGGGGCATGGGATGGAACTGGAACTATTGCCGAGCTGAAAGTCAAACCGGGTGGACGTCATCGGTTAGCACGTTTTCCTCCCCATCCAGCGTATAAGGACGTGGATCACGTGTAAAACGGAATTGTTTCACGGTCAGAGATCATTATTCTATTTTTTTAGCATTGTTTACGTTGCTGCCTTTCCATTTCTAAACACAATCCCCAGCGCCTAATCGGCGTCATCGGAATTGTGCCCCGAACCGTTTATGCGCAATAGGAGCCGCTGCGATCGCGACGACATTATTGAACGATTCTGTGAGGCATTTCATGTGTGTATTTTGCATATCAGTAGTTAGATTTTGCAAACACCAAGCGCGTCAACCACAGCGCCATTTGAATCGCCAAGTCATACCAAAAAGCCGCAGCATTCGGCTATGTTGATGGTTTGTTATAGCGTTTTTGCACACACACTGCCGGGCTAGAAAGAATGAGAAAATATGCCGGTTACCAACGGCGCACCGTGCGCAAGCGGGACAGCCACTGGTAGACGTCGAAATCGGCTGTTGTTTGTTGTTCGCGAATGAGAAACGCGCGCGCGAGCGAAGGAAGCTGCTGCCGGCGACGCATTGCCAAGAGAACGCGCACGCAGCCGACGGACAACGGAGAGCGCAACACATCACGCCATTCATCCCCATTAAATTCCGTTCTGTGCAAACCCGGCAAGGGGCCCATGCTCGCACCCAAACTGAGTCATGCGTCCCCTCCCTTGCCACATCTTGACACACTCACACACACCAACAAATGTGTGTAATTGTTAGGTCGTGTCCTAACGGGTGATGCGTCCCGCTGCCCAGCGCACCGCGGCAGCGCTGCATAAGTAATGCGTACACGTGCACGTGTGACGTGGTGCGATGCGTTGCTATTGACCTTCACAGCATCGGTACGCCTCGCGCCATTTCGCGATGCGCTTTGGACCCGATTGCATGCATCATCATGCTGCTAGGGGGCAGCAGCGCGTCATCCCTAGAACGGTTCCGGCATCGGCTGTTTGGGGTCGTAAGGTGGTACAGCCCCATGCAATGCAGCTGTTCCGTTGGGTAAGAAAACGAAGTATTGCAAATTGCGTGCGGATTGCATAATACCGCTGACGGGGTAGCATAACGTGTCGCTTGTGGGCTTAGAACGGGCAGAACTGTTTTGTAAACTACAGTAAATAGCCATCGAGCTGCTTACTTCGACAATGAATGCCTCGGGAGGGTGGGGTTTGATACCTTAAGCTGCTTCAAACATATTTTTACCTTACATTGATCGGCCTTTTAATTGATACTAGATGAAATAACTTTTCGCTTTTGATGCGAGAATTATGTTTTCACAACAAACAAATATCGACTGTAATTTTTCTACTGAATTATTATTGCTTGCCTTTGTACAGTCTGCTGGCAACACGGCCAGTCGTTGTGTGCAACTGTCAACTGGCAAAACGTCAAAAACCTGCATTTGCCCGGACCTGGATCATTGCAGGGGAGGAGGAGATGTGGCGGATTGTCAAAACAATTGAAGAAAAACGAAACCAACTTCCCAAAAGAGCTGCACTGTGCGCAGTTTTTAGTCAATAATAATTAAGTAAAGCTATCCTACGGTCAATAAACTCTACTACTACAATGCCGGTAAGTTGGAGAACCTTTTGAGCAGTATTAAACTCCGGACATGGTTATCCTGGACCTGTTAGCACTTTTGTCCCGAGGGCATTAGTCATCACAATCGCCCCAAACCCTAGTCGGGGTGTGTCGTTGATAGGGCAAAACATCCTGAAGATAACAGTAGTGTTGGGCGAAGAGATTCATGATTTGACCCTCCCCCCCCCCCGTTTGCAGGCCTACCATTCACAGATAAAGGATTACTCGCAGTCCGTGGGCAATATGGCCATTCTGCCGATCCGGACGCAGGCCCGCGGGCCCGCTCCGGTAAATGCCAGCCTCGAGCAGGACATCATCGACGAAACGCTGTACTACTTCAAGGCGAACGTGTTCTTCCGCACGTACGAGATCAAGTCGGAGGTGGACCGGGTGCTGATCTACATCACGCTTTACGTGACAGAGTGTCTGAAGAAGCTGCAGCGCTGCGCGAACAAAAACCAGGGCCTGCAGGAAATGTACACGCTGGCCATTTCGCGCTTCGACATTCCGGGCGAGGCGGGCTTTCCGCTGAACGCCGTGTACGCCCGGCCAAACTCACCGGCCGAGGCGGAACTGATGCGACAGTATTTGCAGCAGCTGCGCCAAGAGGTTGGCATTCGCGTGTGCGAGCGCGTCTTTTCCGGCGAGGACGGAAAGCCGAACAAATGGTGGCTCTGCTTCGCCAAGAAGAAGTTCATGGACAAGTCGCTCTCGGGACCGGGCCAGTGAGCCCGGGGAGAGGTCCCTTTTAATTATGTTTATGCATTCGTGTCCCAACTGCTTTTCCGTTTTTACATAGAATAAATTTCGCGTAAGTTCTCTACACGCACGCGTCTTCCGAATGAGGCTTTCTGCGCACTACGCTTATTACGGGCTGGGAGGCTTTATTCTTCAGTGTTAATTATCTGTTATTATACATAGTTGCTATCCACACGGGACGTGCTGGGCTGCCCTAACATCACGCCGCTGCTTCGCTCTTAACGGTACAGGTAGTCGGCGTTGATGTTGGTCGCGATTTCTGACTCCCACTTGTCGCCATTGCTCAGCAGCTTCTCCTTGTTGTACAGCAGCTCCTCGTGGGTTTCGGTCGAGAACTCAAAGTTCGGCCCCTCGACGATGGCATCGACCGGGCAAGCCTCCTGGCAGAAGCCACAGTATATGCACTTGGTCATATCGATGTCGTAGCGCGTCGTGCGCCGGCTCCCGTCCGCACGCTCCTCCGCCTCGATCGTGATGGCCTGCGCCGGACAGATGGCCTCGCACAGCTTGCACGCAATGCAGCGCTCCTCGCCGCTCGGGTAGCGGCGCAGCGCATGCTCGCCACGGAACCGCGGGCTGAGCGGTCCCTTCTCGAACGGGTAATTGATGGTGGCCGGCTCCTTGAAGATGTGCGCCAGGGTGACGGCGGCACCGCGGAACAGCTCCGTCCAGAAGATCGTTTGGGCCGCACGGTCGGTAATGTCGTTCATGTCCATGCTTTGCTCCTTGTTGTTAACGTAGTAGTACTCTTCCGGTTTAATTGCAGCGGGCTTGGCCTGCGAGCTGTAGCACCGTGTGGCGGCGGTCGAAAACGAAGCCGGACGGATCAGTCGGCTGCCTAAAAGCACAACCACAGGATGAAGTCAAGGCACGAAGCCAAGGCAAACAATATCATCCGAGCTCGGTGATGGGAGGACACCCGCCCGCACTTACCCTGTTTGGCCAGCGAGAAGATTTTTACGGCCGACATGGTTGCTTCCGTCGTATTCCGCGATTCTTGTCCGGGAGTTGCACTATTTGCAAACGATTGCAAAACTTTTTTCGGCTCGTTTCTGCTTTCGAGAGAATTTTGACAGCACCGTGTGAAGTTACGTAAATTTACAAATGGATTTCCATCACGTTTGTTTACAATCGTGCACAAGGTGCATACAATAATATTACGAAATTTATTACTGTTTCATTTTCAACTTAGAGAAAGGCAATTAACCTCACATTAAATATTTGAGACCGTGTCAAAATTGATAATCAGTACCAATAGGCAGTGAAATAGAATAAAAAATAATTATTTTACGCTCATGTCACAGCTTCACTATCTTTCTCTTGCCGAATTAGTGCGGAATGTCAAAATCTGCGCTGTCAAATGTCACAAAATTTTCAAAGCCAAAAAGAAAAAGAACAAGCGCGTCGCAGAGTGATGAGTTTCGGTGTTTGCTCCATTGTAAATCTGTACCGGAAAAGTTCCCTTGCTCCCAACCCGATCACAATAGAAACCACAAACCATCGTCCCTGCACAACGATGGATAGAAATTAGGCTGCATTTGCCGTTCGCGGGTGTGTTTTGCCGTGTTGTTTTGCTTGCCCTGTGTGATGGTTCGGATGTGGAAGGATTGAGGGGGTAGGTGGGATGTATTTGCCTCCCTCTTTACCAACACTGTAGCTGCCACACAACATACACAAACAAAACTTGGCGGTGTAGCGTGTCGTGGTCGGAGGAAAGTCGGAATGAAAATTCGCCAAATCGGTTGGTGTTAGCGCGCCTTGCATGAAAACAACTGACCGCAGCATTCTCCTGCTAGATGCTTTAGTCCCAGTGCAGCTTTGTGGATAGCAATAGGTCGGCAACCGTTTTGTGGGGAAAAAATGAATTCCGACCCAGCGACTGCCGGGGTCAATTTGGAGAGCCTCCAGATTAAGGATGATCTGTTTAAAAGTGTAAAGTGCTATATCACAGGGACACTTGACCCGAAGGTGAGTATTAAGATGCGTGAATGCGTATGACTTTCCTCCTGAGGTTAATGCTGCTATCCTTCTTTTCAGATAACGAAACTGCTCGAAGATGGCGGTGTGACAATGAGCAAGTTCATGGACTTCAGCACACTGCTCGTGTGCGGAGACAACTATGACGAGAACGAGATTACGGAGGCGGGCGAACTGTACGACATACCGACGGTAACCGAGGCATGGGTGGTGGCCTCGGTACGGCTCGGCCGTTTAGCCTCGACCAAGGCGTACTTTCCGCTCAAGTCGGGCATATTTTGTGGCCTTCGGTTTGCCGTGACGCAGGTGGATCTGCGCGATCTGCGCAAGCTGTACGCGGTGCTCACGTTCCATGGCGGCACGTTCAATAGCCGGCTGGACCGTACCACCACGCATCTGGTGTGTGGTAGTGCGCGAGGTCCGGCCTACACGAAAGCCCTTGCGTGCGGTACGAGCGTGCAGATAGTGACGCCCGACTGGGTGTCGGACTGTTTGAAAACCAGCAGCCTCAAACCGCCGGCCGTGTACCATCCGAGGCTGTTGCGCGAGCAGGTGTACTTCAAGCAGGCTGGACCGATGGCGGGTCCGAAAGCGACATCGGAAAAACAACCGCTGAATAACATTTTAGGGTTCGATTTTGAGGAAGGGCTGGCGAAAACAGAAGTGCCGACGAACGGTAAAAAGGATGATCCCAAGCCTGGTCCGAAACAAGGGTCGCCTGTGACAAAACAAACGACCAGCGGTGCAAACGTGAGCCATCTGCAGTCAGGAAATCCGCGCTTTGTCAGGGCACAAGGCCCACAGCAGCAGCAGCAGCAGCAAATCCAGCAGCAACAATCACAAAGACTTCGTGGACCTGTACCCCAAAGTCCGAATGTGCAGCAGCAGCAACAGTTGCAGAAAGCTCTACAACAGCAACAGCAGCAACAGCAGCAGCAGCAACAACAGCAACAACAGCAACAGCAGCAACAGCAGCAACAGCAGCAGCAGCAACAACAGCAGCAGCAGCAGCAACAACAGCACCAGCAGCAGCAACAACAGCAGCAACAGCTACAACAACAGCAACAGCAGTTACAACAGCAGCAGCAACAACAACAGCAGCAGCAACAACAACAGCAGCAACAAGTTACTATGAGCACAACAAATAGTAACATTTTGCAGCAATCGTTACAGCAACCGCAACAAAACGCCTCAACTCCGCAGACGCTGCATCAAGCGAACATGAACTTCCAAACCACATCGGCCCCGAGTGGAACGATAATTCAGCAAATAATACAAACCCCTATGCAAAATAACTCCCAACAAGCCCCCCAGCAGCAATCCCAGGCGGCAGGCAAGCAAAATATACAAGTCCTATACAAAAGTGGGCCCAATCAGCAGCAACAGCAGCAACAACAGCAACAACAGCAGTTGCAGCAGCAGCAGGCAGGTGGAGCGGCACAGATGCAGCAACCTCAGTACAGCCAGGCTACCGTCACCACTACGCAGACCGGGCCGGATGGTCAACAGAAGCAGATCGTTCGACAAATTACGATCAATCAAACTCAGCTGCAACCGCCAGGCCAGCAGCAGCAGCAGCAGCAGCAACTGCAACAAGGACAGCAAACGATTCAGGTTTCGCAGTCGCAGCCACTGCAGCAGCAAATAATACAGGTGCAGCGCACGGGCATGAATCAGCAGGGACAGCAGCAGCAGCAGCAGCAGCAACAAATTCAGTACCAGCAGGGCAATCTAGGCGCTCCCTCTGCCCCGTCCGCCGCGCAGGGACAGATGGCAATGATGGGTAATAATGGTCCGCAAACTCCAACCGGACAACAGGGCGGACAACCGAAGTTCATACAGCAAACCATCATTCATCAGCCCATGGGAGCGAACTATCAGACCGTAACGAAGCAGGTGGTTCTCGAGCAGCAACCACAAGATCAGCAACAAGCGCAACCTATACAACAGCAAGTGCAAATGCAGTCGATGCAACAGCAGCAGCAGCAGCAACAACAGCAACAGCAGCAACAACAGTTGCAACAGATGCAACCACAGCAAATGAAACCGGGACAACCACAGGTGGTGCAAAGAATCGTCCAGCAGCAGGTGTTTCAAGGGCCGCCTGGGTCTGGGCAAGCTGGAGGCCAGAATATAGTCATCATTAACCAATCCACCAACCAGCAGCAAATCATATCCGGTCCTGGGGTGCAGCAAATGAATCCCCAGCAACGGCTCCAGTACATGCAACAGATTCAGCAACAGCAGCAGCAAAAACAGCAGCAACAAATCATTGTAAGCAGTGCGGGTCCGATGACTTCCAACCCTCAGCAGCAGCAGCAGCAGCAGCAGCAACAGCAACAAATGGTTCAGCAACGCACCATTGTCACGTCTCAGGATGGGGGAACCGGTGGTCAAACGGTAATGCTGCAGCAAAGGCCACAAATGATGCAAGGTCAGCAACCCCAGCAACAACAGCAGCAGCAGGTGTCGCTTCAAGGACAGCAACAACCTATGCAGCAGCACATCATTCAGACTTCTGCGGGTGGCCAACCGCAAACAATAGTGGTGCAGCAACAGCAACAGCCATCCAGCTCGATCGTTCAACAAGGTGCCATGGCACAGCAGCCCCAGCAGCAACAATTGATCATAAATCAGCAGCAAATTATTCAACAAACGGTTGTCCCTAACCAGCTGCAGCAACAGCAGTCACAGCAACAGCAGCAGCAGCAGCATCCTCAGCAGCAGCAAATAATACAGCAAACGATTGGACCCAACGGTACACAACAGATGATACAGCAACAGCAACCACAGCAGCAGCAGCTTCAGACCGGCGGCATGCAGCAACCGATTATGCAGCAACAAATCATAGCGTCGAACGGAGGAGGTCCACCAACGCAACAGCAAATGATGGTAGTCGGCAGTACGGGCGAGCAGCAAATGCTTCCCACAGGTCTTGGTGGCAACGAAATGATGCAGCAGCAGCAGCAACCGCAGACACCGACTCAACCACCGGGCACACCGCAGCCGCAATGGACTCCCCAAAGCCCGCTGCAACAACAAGCACAAACCGGTGTATCGTTCCAGACACAATCTCCCCAAACACAAATGCAGCAATCTCCGGTCCAGCAGCAACAACAGCAACAGCAGCAGCAACAAGGAGGTGCTATGATTCCCTCCGGTGCGACCATTGTACAGCAAACGATCGTGCAATCCCCGCAAGGGTTAGCGCCCGGCCAGCAGCAGTTTATTCGTACCACACTAAGGCCGCCAATGCAGCGGCAGCTGATTCAGCTCGATGCACAGTCCCGGGAGGAGTTGATGAAGCTGGATCCCGCCGGACAGCAGGAGTACATTAACCGGCTCCAGGCTAAGCACACGCTGATGCAGCGTCAGCAGGCCGCCTTTCAGGGCCGGCCGGGCCATCCGGGTGCACATCCGGGCGCCAGGCAGCAGATCGTTATTCGCAGTCCCATGCCGCCCGGTCTGAACCAACAGCAGCAGGTCCGCTGGCTGCACCACCAGCAGCAACAGCAGATACAGCAGCAGCAGCAGCAGCAACAGCAGCTCCAAAACGCTCGCCAAGTCGTGGTCCGACAGCCCGGTGCACCGGGGCTCAGTCCAATTACGCAGCAAACCGTCGGTCCCGGCCCGGGCATGGGAACGTCCTATCCAATCGACCCGAATGCTACCCCAGCACAGCAGCAGCAGCAGCGCCTGCAGCAGCACCGCCTGCTCCAGATGCAGCTGCAGCGTGAACAGGTGCAGAAAAATCAACAGCAGGCAGCAGCTGCTGCGGCGGCGGCAGCTGCCCAGCAAGCCGGATCGTCGCCGCTGCAGGGTCAAATGATGTCACCACGGGCGGCTGGTGGCTTCGCACCGGAAGTGGTAGTCGGAGCGGATGGCAGCACGATGGTAGTGCAGCAGCAAACGCTCGTAGGACCGCAGCAAGCGGCGGGAGCACAGCATCCTCCCTCCTCGCAAGCGTCGATCGATGCGACCGGAGCGGCGGTAGGTTCGCTGCAGGCCGCACAACAGCAGCAGCAGATGCAAAGCAAAACGAAAACCGCCCTGGCCAACATGCTGTCCAGCCGGTTGGGCAATGGAGGTACGGTACCGGCCGGTGGGGCCAACACGCTAGTCGACGGCAGCAGCGGACAGAGCGGTGGCAGTGCGGAACCTTCGGCAGCCGGTACGCTGCGGTTGATGACGGCGCAGCATAATGCGGCACTGCAGCAGCAGACGATGGGACGCTCGCCGCAGGAGCTGTTGGCGCTTCAGCAGCAACAGCAGCAGCAACATCAAGTCCAGCAGCAGCAACAGCAACAGCAACAGCAGCAGCAACAAGCACTCCAGCAGCAACAGTTGCAGCAGCATCAGCAGCAGGTTGTGCGCCGCACGCTCGGCAACATTACCAACAGCGGGATGCCAGTTGGGGCCGGTCCCATGGTAGTAGGACCACCCGGTGGTGGTCCAGTGGTGGTGCAGACGGCGGGTGGCGGTCCCGGCATCATCCCGATACCGCCCGGCGCCCCCGGCGGTCCCGGTGTGATGATGCAGTCGGCTGCGGCAATGAAGGGCGGCCCGGCACAGTTCAGCCCCGGACGGCCGACCCCTTTGCCGCGGCCGCAGTACTACGGCCACAATCCCAATCTCAAGCTGCACCCGGAGCTGTTCCTGCTCGGCTGCACCTTCCACATCATCGAGTACGATGAGCTGCACAGTGCGGCGGAGATAGAGGAGTGGAAGACGATCATCAAGAAGCACGGCGGGGAGATCGAATCGCACTACGGGCCGAAGGTAACGCACGTGCTCTGCCGCACGCAGCGGCACGGCGTGGTGATGCAGGCCATCCGCGATGCGAAACGCTGCATCACCACCTACTGGCTGAACGATATCGTGCTGAAGCGCCAGCTGCTGCCCCCGTGGCAGGCGCTGCACCTGCCCACGCCGGCCATCTTCGGCAACCAGAAGCCCGCCACCAAGCACAACATGTCGATCACCGGCTTCGAGGGGGAGGAGCGGCTGCGCATCAAGCAGATGATCGAGGAGTCGGGGGCGCGCATGACGCCCTACTTCTCCAAATCGAACACCGTGCTGATCTGCCGGCAGAACGAAAACCAGAAGTACAAGTTCGCGAAGGAGTGGAACATACCGGCGGTCAACACGGTCTGGCTGAGCGACATACTGCTGGGGAATCTGAACGCGATGCAGCAGTGCGACGCGCCGAAGTATCAGCAGTTTACGCTCAGCTGCCACTTCCGCGTCGACTACAACCTGGTGATGCATTTGATGAGTAAGTAAACGTGGTTACGGGTAGAAAAAGAGGGCAGGATAACGGGATTGACCTCTTGTTGTGCAAACATCTCATCCGCAACAGCCGCCTGGAAATCGCCGATAAATCTAACGCAGGAATCGCACGAACGTGTGAAGCGCACGCTGAGCGAGCTGCCGCCGCCGGTTAGCGGAGCGAAGAAACCCCGCACCCTGCCCCCGATGGAGCCGATTCCGGCGGAGATCGTGTGCCAGCGGCAGCCGGCGCCCGATGCCATACCGCACGTGCTGTTTTCGCAGGTCGACAACAGCGAGGGACTAGCGCACGCCGTAACGTAAGTACATCTTACCCCGCCCGGGGCAAATTCCTGCCACCAGGATTGATCTTAATGTTGATTGTTGACTGCCATTTCTGCATAAAGCAGAACGCTCGGCGGCAAGGTGACGAACAACGCGACCGAAGCGACCCACCTAGTGATGACGCGGGTCGCCCGCACGGTGAAGCTGATCCTGGCGCTCGCGACCGTGCGCCATCTGGTAAGTAGCAAGTGGGTGTCGGACAGTGCGGTGGCGGGCCAGTTTCTGCCGCTCGACAACTACCGGCTGGACGTGGGCGAGCTGAACGAGCAGTTCAAGTGCGACCTGCACCAGGTGCTGGAAGCGCCCGGCCGCGCCAAGCTGTTCGAGGGCAAGGTGTTCTTCGTGACGCCGCAGGTGAAGCCGGCCTGCAAGGATGTGCGGCAGATGATCGAGCTGGGCGGCGGTGTGGTGGAGAAGAACCCGCGCACGATCAAGCGGATACGGGAGGCGAATGCGGAGAAGCCGGGCAGCTACGTGATCGTCAGCTGCCCGGAGGATCGCATCATCATACAGCCCTTCATACAGAAGGCCAAACACGCGGTCTGCCAAATCTGCACCACCGAGTACGTGATGCAATCGATCATGCAGCAGCGGCTGTGCATCGAGCCGCACATAATCAAATGGGAGCTGGGGTCGTAGGGGGGGCTGTGGCGCGCTCAACGATTGTAGTGAGCGTAGGAACACACACACACACACGCATACGCATAGACGGTAGCACAGTAGATCATGCTGTGTTCGTGAGGAAAGGTGGAGCATAACTAATTGCAGGAAAGCAATAATTCAGGGACACTAAACCACCAAATGGCGGTGTATGTGTAGGTGTGATGTGGGAAAGATTTTAGTAGTGTAATTATCTATTTTTAGCTTGGCATTAGATAAAGCCTAGATTGTGCAGCGAGAGAGCCGTGCGATGAGAAAGGGAGATAGGCAGAAAGAGAGAGCAATATGACTATCAAGCAGAAGCGTCCGTCACAGGAAGCCCAGCTCGTTTGTGAGGAACGCTAGGTGATAAAGCGGAAAAGCTGAGCGGAGAAGCAGCTTCACTCACAAACCCCAACCCCAGCCGAATAGAAATGGTCAATAGGATGGTGTAAATGTACCTAGATTTTAAGGTTTTCTTCAAGTTTTCTTTTCAGATTTTAGCGTTCCACAGAAGATGAATAAAAGATTATAGATTTGAATACAATGCAAGTGAGAATAATAGCAATGTCTGCATACCGTTATTGGGTTTTGCTGTGAAAAATGGGTAAACATTCGACTGTCTTGTGCGCAAATTAAGTAGTATTTTTTAATTTTCCTTGTTTTTTTGGTAGACCACAGTATGGGGTAATTTCTGGAGCAAACCCCTCCAAAAAAAGAGCCATTTGTTTGGTGTATAAATTGACAAACCTTAATCAGGCGTATCGAACCAATGGTAATTCGTTTCGACGGAAATCGAATCTCCTTAGTCCACCATCACCCCCCCTCGGGTGATGGGGAGGGAAATGTATCATGCAGAGCAGTAAACTGGTGGCGCCTGCGTGATACCTAATAAGATGGGACAATATTCGCAACAAGACGGAAATGGATACCTCTCAGTGGGATAAGCCCCTTGAACAAAAATGCGCAAAGGGGAAAACAGCGTGAGAGAGAGAGAGAGAGAGAGTTAGAGCGAGAGAGTAAGAGGATCGTTAGAAATTTTATATGTTATTAGCAAATCGATAAAGGCACAAAATTATTCAAACGATCGAACGTGTGTGATCAACGTTCCCCGTCGTCTTCCAGCATTTGCATGCTCCGGGACCCGGTGCCGGTGGTGGTGCGGTGTCATATGTCGGTGTGGCGATTCACTAGCAGCAGCAGCCGGTAGCCAGGATTGGCACTGCTTTTGACAAATTAATGGTGCCGTCAACGTGCTAACGAAGGCAACGTTAGCTGGCCAGAATTGGCGCCGGTATCGATTTGTGCGCAGCTCTCTGAATGCGGATGTGGCGCGCTTGTTGCGGATGCGGGATGCGCCAGATTTGACGGGGATTATGGAGTATGTGGCATGCGGTAACACACACAGACACACACTCTAATGGTTGCAGCGTAAGCGGCTTCCAGCTTCCAGTGTTATATTTGGCTGGTGTTGGGGTGTAGGCCTTTATACTTTTATTTCGTTATTTCTGGCTCCGCTTTCTTCGTTCCGCAGCGCAAAAGCTGCCGCCTAAAGATGCGCCGCCATCGCGTATAAGGACTGGCAAGCAGATTCCGCCCCAAACAGAAGCTACCGGTAGACGCTAAGCTGGCAGATAGTATGATATATGGAGACCCGGTGGAATAACACGCCGGACACACGCTTCACACCTCTTGCCCGGGGCGTGTGGATATCCACGCCATGGGTGGCAGCATGCTCCGGGGAATGGTAGCTGGAGGTAACGGCGATGGGGGGAGCTTCGAGAATCTTTTGGAAGTGGGTGAAGATGTCACCTCGGCAGACAATGTTGTGTGTTGCTTTTTTCTTTCGCACCATCGCTCTCTCTCCTCTCCCCTTGCTCGCATGGTTGGGAACATTAATAAGCCGTAAAAACTACAATTCCATCCACAGTTTTATGATGCAGTCAATTTGATCTCCGACGCCATTTAAATCTATAATGCCTAACGCTTTTGCATAAACGTTGGCGCCAGCGATCGAATTTCTTTTGCGTGCCGAGTGTACCTGCCCCCTAGAGGAATGTCTGAAGTCGTTCGTGTCCGCAAATTCGTTTAACCCGGACGCGCCGTTCTCTCTCTCTCTCTCTCTGGCTCCCATTGATCCCACATGGTAAACATAAGTCATAGAAAGCATGGACAATGGAAAAGGAGGAATTAGACCCGGTCTCTTTGCAAGTTACGGCTGTTGTGCCTGTGTAGAGGAAGAAGCAACTCTTACTTCAACTTCACTTCAGATTCTTCCAACAAGTCCCTTAAATGATTTTGATTTTCCTCCTGTTCTAAAATCCAACACACACACCCTATAAGAATGGTAGCAGAGACCGATTGGACCGCTATAAAACGGCGATCTTTCGCGAGGGGTCTCTGATCTTCTTAGGTTTCATAACGCTCCAGGGCGTCCCAGAACACGTGCTTTGCTCGCACGACGTGCCTGTGACACACCTTCACCACTTCGGTGTTGTCACGAGCAGCGTGGTGTGTGGGAAACGGTTCTGAATGGGGGGGGGGGGGGGGGGGGAAGCGAACGAAACGATACACTATAATATTATCCTTCCCGTGTAGTAGGCAGATAGGCGCAGACGAAGAAGCTGCGAAAAGCAAAACCCCCAACGGATCATTATCAATGCAAATTGAACGGCAAAAGAGAGATGTATAACAGAACAACACACCCGTCGCCCATTGCTTGGTGGTGGTGGTGGAGGTGGACGCGAATAACCTCCGTTAAGCTGCGGCATCTCCTTCTTGCAGACGAATGCTACAACACAGCTCCCCCTTCACCCCGCGCGGTGTTCGACGATCGATGCACGATCGCGCGACGGCCCCGAACGGGCTGCGATGCGCGAACAGGCGAACGACGCGAGAACACCCGCGTCCACATTTAAGCATGCGCTAGTGTGGCCGGGATTTTTATTCGCGCTTCAGCTCGCCGCAGTGCACGTAGTGCGTACACGGGTTTCGCAACGGTTTAACCCCGCGGAAAGTTCCTGCTCGTGAGCAAAGGGTTTCTGCCTGTTTATTACACTATTAGTGGTGGTGCCTTCGCTTGGATATTGTAGCAACCATTCAGTGGATATATTCAGCAGTACATAAGGGTGTACGACCGTTTGATCGTTTTAAATTTGCGACCAAGAAACGATGGCTCGATTTGCGCCACACCTAGTGCTATCGGTCGTGCTGCTGGAGCTGTGCCGTGGTTCTTTCGCTGCGTCGCTCAGTGGTGGCTTACCGAACACGGCAGTGTCTCCGTGCCCTGCCATCTTCCAGTACGCTAGCGACAGCATTAAGCAGCAGATTTACGGTATCGTAGACACGCGTGAGCAACCGGTGGATAAGGTGGGCACGTTGGAACTGCATCTTTCCATTGCGGGCGAACTTCACTCGGTAAGTGCACGCGAGTAACACGAAGCTGGCGGTAGATCCTACCAGCACGATGCTCTCTATTGCAATAAAACCGTTTTCTTCCTTCTACCGCTTGGAATTTGCAGAAATACGTCGGTTCGATTGAAGCAATCGAAGACAGTGCGCAAATTTTGCAACAGTTCGGCAAAGGCCGCGGCGTGACGTACCGCGTTAATTTCCCCATCCAAGAGCCACTGCCCAAGGTCACGAAGGTGATCTTCAACGATCGTGAGCTCTGCACGGGACCGGCCGATCGTGGCTCGTTCGTTAGTGCGGTGACCCTACGGCACTTCCTGCGGTCGGACTCGTGCAAGGATAAGTGCGACCGTACCAAGCTGGTGGTCCCGACGTCCCTGAACCTGAAGCTGACACCACCGGCTCCGGCACCGGCGACCGGGACAGCGATCGCGCCCCTTCCAGTGACTGGACTGCCGAAAGTGGTGGTGCCAAAGGGTGAAGGTAGTTCCGTTTCTTCCTCCTCCACCCCGCAGCTGACCGGAGATGCGCCGGCCGTCCAGCACGAGTACCAGCGCACGATTGAGCGCAAGGAGGAAACGAACAACCCGCAGGACAACAGCACCTCGGTGAAGTACATCCGGGAGGAGATCACGTACCGCAAGCAGGTCATCTCGCCCGGCGGTGCAACGGCGGCACTGCAGGCCGACGAACTGCGGCTACCAGCGTTTGTGAGCGATAAACTGACGTAATTTCCGTTCCACCTGCGTGCGGAACAGATGGAGCAAGCATCGGCGATCGGTTGCCCTATTCCGACCAGATCCATTTCTGGTTCACGGCTTAATATCGTTTCAAATGTAAAGCTTGTTTTTCTTTTTTGTTTAGTTGGCCACAGAATAAAGACACCGCGCGACGACACGCGGTACACAACACAAAACTTGCGAGATATCTGTGATAATGTACTTATATGGTGCTTCCTGCTGTAATCTGAATGACAGTATGTGTGTGTGTGTGTTGTGTTCGTGTCTTCGTATGCATACATTAGGCGGTTCTCCCCGTCCGTCCGATCAACCTGTTTCCAATCGAAAGCGATCGCGGAACGAGTTTTGGTCGTAACTAATCTCCGTCCGTGAGTCACAGCGCTTTATGGGAAGAACCACGGTGCGGTGTGATATACGGGCGCGCGCATGCGGCTTTGTCTCTGCCGGCGGGCTGGCTGGACTTCCTTTATTTTCCACGATCTGATCCGATCGTGGGTTTCGGTAAGGTGGTAGAACTTTTCGCTTTCGTTCAAGGTTTTCTGTTTTTTTCAAAGAGTGGTAGAAGTTTCGATGGACTGCGATGGAATGGATTGGTCCAAATGGAAACGCATTTGAAATACCACTTTTGCAAAACATACTTCCCCGCCGTCTGGACGATCGGATCCGCTTCCGACCCGATTCCGATCGGATGAATTCCACTATTTTTACGAAATAAGCGAAACATTGTGTGAAATTAAATTTTTGAGATTTGAACCCTTGTTGTCGGGCATGTTGTTAGCAAAACATAGAGAAAATCGAGAGAATGTCAATGTCTCAATGCGCATGCACTAGAGATGATGGATAACTCTATCCCAAATTCATGCGCCTGGGCGAATCTTCAAGATGGATGAATCAATCTGAATCTTACATTTTGGTATTCATGAATCACTGCAGAATCATGAATCGTAAAACATTCATGAATTTCTATAGATTCGTGTAGCTCGCTTCAAAGAGTTTGAATCGTGTCACAGTTGTTTTTTGTGCCAAAGTCGAACTTGTTCAATTTCTTCGTTTACTACTAGCATTTAGTTCTCTACTCGTTTCGCCGTGATTTTATGCACAGAGTCTTAATTCGGCCTCCTTTCCGAGTTTCGTGGAAAGGATTCCTGTCTTATACGTTGTAATTGACCTAAGCGAGCCCCTTCACTCGAAACTCACATCCGCCCGTGCGATGAACACTGCAAACGTTGACTTTTAAGAGTTTCTTGAATCTCCAGAGATTAATAAATCTTTAGCGAATATGAATCTTTGGAGGTTGATGAATGTTTAGAGACTCGAGAACCTTCAGACTTTCATCAATATTTTAAGATTTGATTAGTGTTTTGAAATACTTATTACTAAAAATTTTAAAAGCACGTGAATGCAACACACAGTGCTTCAATCCGAGAACCGGACATGAACTCAAACTTTGGTTTGATGTTTTTTTTCGGGGTTTCGATTGAGGCATTGTATACATAAAATGCGCTTCTTCATCGTCTTCGTCGTTCTTGGGGCTAAGATTCTGCTGTTATACTACCGATTTGCGCTTCAAGCAAGCTCTTATCAGGTAAAGTGGTAAGTGCTATATATACAGGATTTTCCGAGTCAGACTCCTATGTATAAAGCATTGTTCATCACTTGTGAGATGGTTTTCAATCCCTTGTGCTGTGCTGTTGAAAAAAAATAAATAACTGCTCGTAGGCAGTTAACACATGGGTATTTAGGGGTTCTCATGCATGTGGGATACTTTCATAATTCTTTTACGAAATGAACTTTATTTGAAAGGAATTGCATTCTATAGCACCTATATTATTGGATATTAGGAATTTCCAATGAATCCGTCCAAAAGAGGTGCCAGAGAGTCCAATTATCTTCACATAAAGTTAATATCCCATTAGAATAGTGTCCCACAGCTATGAAACCCCCTGCAAATGCTGTTCAGTGTGGATACTGATTCGGAAACCCTGTAACAAGAATCCTTGTCGAAATCAGCCTAGCGGGTATGCAATCTGCATGCACATTAGGGCACACTGTACACGTAAGTTCAAGCTCTGTTTTTTTTTTATTTCTTCCATAAAAAAAGCAACTGAAGTTTTTTCAGTAGCTTATTATTAAAAAAGTATATTATTTAAAACTCTCTGTTAAAGAGGCGAATGATGCCAACCGGCTCAAAGTCTCTATAAAAAAATAAAACTCTCTGTTCATACAATAATTATCAATGTCAATCAACATTTGCGCACTGTTTTACACACGCGCTGTACATTAGGTGTAGCTATTTACATCAAAATGCAGGATATATGCTGTCTGTGAGCAATATTTTCAGACTTTGTTGCTTGTCAAAGCAATACAAAAGAAAAAAAAACATTACCTTTAATCGCCTGCTTTCTTATAGAAGTTTACTGTTTTATTTGAGTGTTCTTGTGTTCGGTTCCAATAACAGTTCCAGAACCATATCGGACGCATTTTATTATATTTACATCGTCTATTAAATACAACCTTACTACGCACTATGCAATTTATTTTCTTTGCTTAGTATTGACTTGACATGTTCTTACCAACAAACGTTCTTCATTTGCGTTTGTCACTAACCTAAGTGTCGGTTGCCCACTGAGCAGGGGAGCAGGGGAGCGGGACCTGCAGACATGAGTCACATTGTAGAGAGGGAAGGGAGGAAGGGAGGGGGGAGAGTGATGTTCCGTTTTGTTCTGCTTGCTCAAGGCACTGGCAACTAGACTAAAAGCTCTCCATGGAGCATAATTTCAGTATTTCAGGTGTGGCTGCAATTCCGTGTTGTGGCCGCGTGGGGCGTCGCGAGTGGTTCACAGTTGCAACAGTGTTGCACCCTCCCTTTATGTTAGGACGGTGGATCTACCCATTGTCCACTCTAAAGCATCTTTACCACTCTCGACAGCCAGTAACGGAACGGAGCAATATCCGTGTACAGTACGTACTTGTCGCGGGCGCAGGTGAGCGTGTTCGGATCGTACTGGCCGACCGAAACGATACCACGAATGTAGTACCTCGAGCCACGCTTGATCACCAGCCCACTGCCCGAATCGCCAGTGCACGGCACCGAACCATGCCCGTCAGCGCAAAATATCCTCGCATTGCCGGCAATCAGCCGCTCTAGGTTGCGGGTGCACGTTCGCCGATCGACAACCGTGGCCGTAACGTAGCTCGGATACTTGGCATTGCCGTCCTCGGTGACGCCCCAGCCCGACACGAAACCCTTCTGACCGACGATCTGCTCCAGGTTGTCGCTTTCCTGCCACAGACAGATCGGCCGCACGAGATTGTTGTACGTGAGTGGCTGATCGATCAGCATCACGGCGATGTCGGTATCGAGCAGTATCGAATCCTCGAAGTAGTAATCCTCGTGGATGAAGATTTTCTTCACACTGCGCTCCTGCAGATCGGCATCGAAGAAGTTGTCGATGTTGTGCATGCCCGGCACGGTTGTCAGGTCGTTCGCACTGCGCGGGTTGCCGATCGAATCGTACATGCAGTGAGCGGCCGTTACCAGGTGCCGCTCGCCAATGATCGTACTGCCGCATATGTACTTCGGCTTCGCTGGGACTCCGGTGTCGAAGATCGGTGCCGCCCACGGGAACTGTCCCTTGGGCGAGCGGATTCCATTGATCGAGAGACGGTTAAACACGGCGGCCGGTTGTCCGCAACCACTACAAAAGGTCAGATAGAAAAGGAAAGTTACAGCGTTAGATTCAATTGTTCCTCGTTGGAAAGCATCCTGCTACTTACATGCTGGCCGAACCACCCGCTTCCGTTGAGCTAAAGTCTACCGACGGTCGTTGCGTTTGTACTGGCTGCGGTCTGGGCGTTTGCACTGGCCTTGGTCGTGGTTGCGGTTGCGGTTGGACCACCGGCTGCTGTTGCTGCACCGGCCGGTACACCGGTGCCTGCACGGCCGTATTTTGCTGGGGCTGGAACTGTATCGCATTGATGTTGTTGCCACTGTTCGCCAGCGGTTGCATCTGCGTGAAGAGTGTGTGCTCCAGGTTGATGGTGGTCACGATATTGCCCGTCGCCTTTTGCCCGGTACAGATCGTCTGCCCGTTGACGCTAATGGCCAGCACGCTCGGGATGACATTGTTGAACGGGAAGTTTACGCGATACTGGGCCGGCTGGTTGCTGTAGATATCGCGGAACGTTTCCTCCCGCGACTTCACCAGCGTGATCGATCCGACGTTGTTCTGGAAGGTAGAGCAGAGCAAATGCGATGAATATTTAAATTATCTATTTGTTTCATTTGGGTTTCGGGGTGAAGCAATGATCTTCTAATTTACGACACGAAGGAACAGACAGCGGAAGCTTCAGCACAAACGGCGGGTCTGCCTTTGCTACTCGAATTATGGTTATTAGTACGCGGACGCGGGTGTCGACAACACAGGTTTGCGAAGGAACGATCATCATATTTTAGAGTGTGCTATGGTGCTTTTGCTAACCGAACCTTCCAAAACTGGTTTCTCCCTCTCTCTTGAGGTTGACAACAGGCACACAACAAAAAAAAACTGCGTAAAATCATGATTTTTGGTTTTACCCGGTGCTGTGACACGAGATGACACCGCAACCCCCTCCCCACCATCTCGCCATCCAGCCAACGCAAACGAGCGCCGCGCAGGGAATCCCACCTTATCGACGGAAGATGGTGGTCTTGGACCAGCGCTAGTCATGATTGATAGAATACACAACACACCGCATCGTCCGGTACAGTGGGTAGGAATTTTAAAACATAGCTCAACTTTCCCCCAGCACGTAGCAAGCACTCACGGTACTCGGGTTATGGGCAGGGAATTTCAATCACCACTCAATAGGGGGAAAAATGGGGGCCAACGTATGAATCAAACTCCCGCCCAGATGACTAAACGGTTGCTGGATTTTCATGCAGAAAAACATGGCCGATCGTGCGTGTGACATTCGTTCCACCAAACGGGTTTGTATTGGCTGGAAGGTCTTGACCAGAAAATGCCAAACGGTCAGCGGTGCGCGAAAATCTAAATTTAATTTTTCCTCCCATCATCTTACGATCGTGCGCGGGGGGGTAGGGGGGGATGCGTGGATAGTATCAAGGTTAGAGCAGATAAAGAAGCCACATTTCGGTGTGGGCGATGTTTTTCTGTGGGTTGGGAAACCGGTTTGTGTAACATTTTTTGGGAAGAAAATTGAATATAAAGTATGTCTCCAAGTATCCCTCCCCCCGGGTGGGGATCGATGGATGATGGTGGACTGAACAAGCTTTCCGAATCATCGAACACCATGATGAGCACCTGAGATGAGATCTTCTTCGCTGTTTTGAGCGTGGCCTTAACATCATCTCCCCGATGGAGCGATCTTACACGTCCGCCTTCCATTGAAGATCGTGGCTGACGTCTAGCACATCTTGTACAAGCTTTCAGTTATTTGTAGAACGTTAAGTTGTTGTGCAAATAGTCTACCATTCCACATGTCCATTCGTTCCTATCAGTGATCACGTCAACTATTGGGCTGTTGTTTTAAAGTATGCTTAATTTAAATGTCACATTACACCTAAATGACGCTCCCCCCAATATCGTCTGCAGATCATGTCAAGTACCAGTTCTGAGACTCCTACGACACTGTACCGGCAAAATCGAACGACCTTTACTACCGTCGACGATGGTTGGTTGGGATCGTAACGGGAGGGTATCATTACTGGTTTTTTTTGTCGTGCCGGACTCGGACACTTACCTGCGGTACGGCGATAGCGATCGACAGGTCCACGTTCAGCTTGACCAGCTGACCGATGCGCAGACCCTGCAGCTCGACGTAGCCAAACACCTGGTTGGTGCCGGGATCGAGCCGGTACGAGAACACGTCCGGGCACGGCGACCGCAGATACTGACCCTCGACCGGGCTGTGCGCTAGCGGGCCCAGCAGCAGCAGCAGGCAGGCGCACGTCCGCAGCAGCAGGCTGAACGGGGGCGAGCATCGCGCCATCCAGCGTAGCTTTGCGTTCATTCGCACCGTCGTCAACATGATGTGATGGTGTATTTGCTGCTGGTGGAGAGAGTACGGTTTGTGTGCACTACACGCGCGTGTCACGAACGGCGGGCCCGTGAGAGGAGACAGCTGGACGGTGCCACTGCTACAAACTGCTTGAGGAAAGGAACTGCACACCCAAACTCTACTGCCCGCTCATAATTGCCCCTTAGCTGCACAAAAACTCTTCAAACAAAACTAAACGCTGTCAAACGAATCGTTCAACTAAGCGTCATGCACACCTTTCCGTGTCCGGTCACACTAAGGAACTAAGCCACTGTGACAGGTTTTACCCCGCACCGTCGATAGAATTGGTGGTACGTTCTAACACAACATTCGGTGCGTGAGCAAACGGGTTAGAGATGAACGCTGTACACGCTAAACGCTAAACCACATACTCCGGTTTGGGCACTCCGGTTCGGATTACTACTCTGCCGATTCCCTGCGCGATCTTCTGCTTATCGGTTCTCTCACCAGCCGCCGGAGAGATAAAGACAGATAGAGCGAGAGAGCGCCTCCTAGTGACGTGATCCTCACACACACGATCGTTCTTTGTACGCTGATAATGCGAGGTCGCGGCTTGGCGAATCACGCGGCACGATACGACGACGAACCGTTCGGTCGAAGCTGTTGTTACACACTGACACTGGGCACCGCGGGTAGAGCAGCGAGTGTGTCTCACCGTGCGCCCTGCTGGTGGTATTGGTCGGCCAGGTCGACGCGCTGTAGGGACGCACAGGGTAGAGTAGAGGGTGTGCGGTTGTGGGCTGGGATTTCGAGTGCCATCAAGCGCCACCGGTTTATTGTTCGCTACTAACACCACCGTAGCCTACTACCGGTTAGCGCTCGGCGGTCGGTTTTTCATCGATCGCGTAGTGCATGTGTGTGTGTTTGTCCCTGTCGCAGGTCCCGGTATACACACCCGCGGTTTCATCTCGCCCGTATTTTTCACCATCCCTGTAATGTGTACCCGGCCTTTCAAGGGGCCAATCGCTTGCCTTGTGCGCCTGTGTGTGCGGGTCGGCATCTTGTGAGTGACGCGCCGTTTGGGGAATTACCCGCCGTATGGGTCTGGCCCTTCTGGAGAGTGTCGCTGTCTTTCTTTCGCCCCGTGCGCTGGCTTGCGGGGCGTACAGCAGCAGTGGTCGCAGAGGACACCGCGGGTAGTGATGCTCTCGGGCGCTCGGACGCTGTTTCCACTGTCCCTAAGATTGTCCTGGTGCGCGGAGTCTGGCGAGCTGAATTCATTAATGAACACTACCTTGGGTGGGGAATTCCAGCACCTGCACCTTTTTTTCTGTTTTGTTTTGATTGGCTTCCGTTTGCAAGAGAAAAGGGGTGTGTTTGTGCCCTTTTTAAAGAGCCCCGGTTAGCCCTCTTCACTGATGCTTGTGGTTTGTTTGGGTGCAATGAAAAGCATACCTGAACACTCACTCCAGCAAAAAGTGCATTGGCACCTGTTGCATCGTGCCTACAAATTCCTTCAAGAACGCAGTTGAAACCTTCTCGTAGACACATTTGTTCCAGCATCATCGATTATACCTGTACAATGCTGCATACGAGACACACGGGGTGGAATTGTTCGTGAGATTACATATATTGTGAAGTGCATCCACGCGGTGCACATCACATCCTCAATAATGCAGCTTGTGATCGTATGCACTATTAACGTAGCTGCCCGCGAGAGCGATAGTATCAGTGCGAACCGCGCCAATCTATTTAGATTCGTGAGATTTTCAATCGCATTTCAATTCTCTCTCACATACACATACCCTCGTACTATGTGGCACACTGTTAGTGGTATGGAATTTTTGCTAGACGCATCTCGTGCTCGTTATGCATCCGAAAGATCGCATACTCCATCGATGGAAGCGTACGCGATCGTAGCTCATATGCGCGTCAATTATTATGATTTTTTTTTTTTCAAAATTAACTCACGAAATACCGTAGAATCGTTTTTCTGGTCCCACCTCTAACATCGTTTTGCTATAAATGCTATTCAAAATAAAGAAACTCGTCTTATTTGCATATCTGATTAGATGCGAACATCCAGTTCAAAATCCGGTTTTGAGAAAAGTCAAACTTCAACCAATTTGGAACTGAATACAATGACCAGTTTCTATAATCTTCTAAACGATTCAAAGACTGTTTCTAGATCCATTTTTATCATCTCCGAGCATTGCCCTAGTCCTAGTCCAACCTCAACGAGAGCTTTGAGGAGGAAACTGTAGCGCAAGAATTTGCGTGTTCTCCTATCTAATGTCTGGAGGAATTGAGAACCAAAAGTCAGGGAAAACCCAAGAATACAGTGGTTCAAATTACAATAGCAGCCCGTTTGGGCAGCACTAGTTCTACTCGTAGAACTCTGCCAAAACATACTCTATCTAAACGCAATCTTTTTTTATTTTGATATTCCTTTGTGAAGATTTGTCTTCAACAATTCGTATACAGTCTGCTCCCGAGTTACGTGGTTTGTGCGTTCCCGAGGAATCCGAGTAACTCGAATATCAGCGTAAGTCGAATATCGCGGTTTTCGGCCAAAATACATTTGATAACTCTATAATTTTTCTTTAATTTAGTACTTTACACTTTTTTCACTCATTTCATACGATTCGTGCCAAACATTCTGATAATTTTGGCTTTTAAGTGGATTAAATTCATTAACAAAAAGGCAATGTATACTGTATTGAACACTTCTTGAAGTAAATTATATTGATTTGAAGTTTGATCTGTCAAATTTAGAAAACCGCGTATCTTCGAATCCGCGTAACTCGGGTACAGACAGTAGTTTTAAATGATTTTTTTTTAAGTCTCACAGGAAATGGCCCAACAGGTTGTTGTGGACAACATTGTTCCTTGCAAGCTGTTAGGTTCAAACTGCTAGCTCAAATTCCAAACTCAGTACATTTAGTTTCTTGTAACAATAATCAGCAACAACATTAGACAAGACACGCAAGTCTGTTTGATTGTTTCAAAGCATTCAAGCGGTTGAGGCTGGATGAGAGGCGTTGTGTTGATGTTGGAGGCTTTAGGAACCTGGTCAGTGGGATGCTCACCCGTTCTCATTCAAACTTTTAAGTCTTCGGTCGAACAAGGAACCATTTCCAAAAAAAAAAAAAAAATGCGTATAATCTAAATCGATGAATTCGGTCGGATGAAACATTTATTAGAACTGAGAACAGTTTTCATTCTTTCGCTTGTTAGAGCAAGCAAATCGTTTGACTTTATTTTTTGTTACGATGCATAGTTGTACTAACAATTCGATCACCGGGCATCGGCGATCGGGGTTGAACATACATTTATTGGAATCGGATTATGTGGCATCTTGATCACATGCCTGGCCACTGTCGTTTATGGTTGCTGTTGGATTGTCCCAAACACAGGGGATTACTTCTACTGCTAGGGGACAACTAGACCGACGGATAGATCGTGTGCTGCAGGCTAATGGAGCTTTCGGTGTTGCTGGCTCTACGGCCAGCGCAGATCGTTCGTCCATTGACGCGAATGGCCACTACGCTCGGGAGGATATTTTTGTACGGGAAGTTCACGCGATACCAAGCCGGTTTGTTTTTCTTGATGTCGCGAACAGTTTGGCTGGTGGATTTGTACAACGAGATCGATCCGACGTTGCTCTAAAAGAAAGTATTAAAAGTTGGTTATGTTTTGAAGCCAATTTCTAAGCGTTTACAATTGAAAATATGGACAGTGGAAACCTATGAGAAATAAAAAACAAGTTTGTCTATCTACTCGGGTTATGGTAAATAGTAGTAAGACAAGGATCAAACGTTGAGGAAAAGGAGATGCAAACTGATTCTCAAATTTCTATTGGTCATTGGCTATTGATTCACATCGCCCATCGTTACACCATTTGAAACTAGAGTTTGCAAATTAATAGCTATATAGTTACGGGCCTAGGGCTCCAATTAAACACTTGGTAACGAACTGGTCGAGTTTAAGTTGAAACCCTTAATTCGGAAACCCCCACGATCCGTTCAACTCTGCGAAAATCTGCTGTGCCTAGTCAAGGCTACAGCAGATAAAGAAACAACCTCCAATGTTGTGTGATGTTTCGCTCAAGTTGTGAAACCGGTTTGTTTAACTTTTTTGAAGAAAAAAAAAGATGTGTATTTTTGAATATTCAATGTGTTTCGTAATAATGGGCAACAGGGAAAATGCCGCTGTTTGAATATTCTAGTTGCTCCGTTGTTTTCAGTGCGAGGACAAAAGTGAGTTTTAGTTTAGTGATTAGATTGCGATTTCCTATCGAGAGCTAGATGTTAGTTGTTGTTAGTAGTCCAAAATCAGTTAGATTATACCAAAAGTGATAAGCGATTGTTTGAGTGGTTAAATATTTTATTTTAGTGGCTTCCTTTAAGTCAGAATTATCTTTTTTAAATGAGTTAGCTTATTTAATTTATTTATTGAATTTGATATAATTCATTAATATTTAAAAAAAGGCTTTTCCATAAACACTTTTTATGCTATTTACACGTCACATTGGGTCCACGATTGCAAGTGGTTCGTGGACCACCAGTTTTGGGGGTTTAAATTTCATGTTTGATGGCTCTTGAAGCTGGAGGCTTACCTTTCGCACGATGGCAGCGATCCTCATATCTATCTGGAGTGTGATCGCCTGATTGGCGCGTAGACCTTGTAATTTCACATAGCCAAAGGGCTGTTTGGTATTATTATCCATCCAGTACGAAAACACGTCAGGACACGGTGACCGCTGACCCTCTACCGAGTTGTACGTTAGCAGACCAAGCAGCAGTAAGCAGGCACACGACCGCAGGAACAGAGAGAGAGGTGGAAGGGATCGCACCGCACAACGGAGGTTGCCGTTCGTCCGTCCGTTCAACATTTTAGTGTATTTGTTCTCGAAGATTGAAGAAGAAAGTATGACAATAGTAGTGATCAAGGTTCTCAAAATGCACAAAACTGATAAACTATCACACTATTTGATGTACGATTTTGTTCTTTTGAATCCCTGCAGGCACGCCTTCCTACCGTGTACGATCGCTCCTAACGTCTGCCAAAGAACTAAAATGTTTCACCAGTCCGTGCTGGAATAAATACGCTATAAAGAACTTTGATGTGTGTGTGTGTGTGTATGCTCGATCGCCACGTGTAGCAATCACGCCTGGTAGAAGGAAAACACATTTTTTAGGAGAGATTTTTTAGGACTGTCTCCCCTCTCATATACAAAGTTGAAAAGCGCCAGTTTACAATCCTACCTCTGCCATTATTAGTCGCTAAACGCATGTGTTAAGGTATTCAGGTTTAGGAGCCCGGAATACTGGTTGTTGGAACGAAAGAATAGGATATGTGGCTATCTGCGTAACGTTAACTTTTGCGGTAAACTGTTCGGTTTAAAAGGATTTTTTGTAATAACTGCGAGCGAAAGAATCTCCTTAACGAAAATTAAAGGAGCTTTTATTGGTACATATTATATAATTTATATATTTTTGAATATTCAATGTGTTCCATCCATCTCCCTAAACAAAACGAAGTAAGAGGTGACGCTCACGTTACGCTCACGTTACGCTCATAGGTGACACGATTGCTCACTATAGGATCTTCCTGTACGAAAAAGTTACTCACTATAGAACGGTTTTGCTAACCAACTATGGGTGCTTGGATGATTTTTATTTCTTTGCGGTGTTTCCATTCTCCGAGGCAACAAGCAATGGTAGAGTGATTGAATAATTGATATATTTAGATCAAAAGACATCATTGTTTTCTTCTACACACGTGTTGAAAGTGTATCAATAATTATCAAATTATTCCCATTGATTCTAAATAATTCTGTGGTGGAGATTCTACCTCGCTCCATCCGTTTTATCATGCGTAGTAGTGTTTTTTTTGTGTAGTTCAAAACGTTTAAATAAAAATACTTGCTTCGAACTATCATGTAATTGCTTCGATCCAAGTGCAGTCAAATGCTTGCTTCAAAGGATTGCAAAATCGTACGCTATGAACGTTTAACAATTACAATTTTAATTGTACATTAACCCAAAAATGCTAGGTACAAGCAATATAGTGAAACCATCGGTGCTGCATAACTAGGACTAAGTGAACAACTTTAAAACATGCATATAACGGGTTTATATTTCCCATAAATCGGGCCTTTATACGCAGATGGGTGGATAAGGCTTAGTACGAGTTGTGTTAAACATAAAAAAATTGATTTATTTAATTTTAGTATTTATTCATCCATTGAAAGTATATCACCGACAAACCGACGTGACACTTCGAACAAAATGAGCTTCAAAAGTTGTCTCCTTATTTCAAATGAAAATACGTTAAACACTAGCGCCATCTCTATAATGATTCGCTTACTACACTGGCACAGAGAAGAAACTGCTAAACCCTCTTTTTGTTTTTCTTCGCAAATTCCAATGCGTATTGTTTTATGTACTTCTCACATCTTTTGCATTGATTTGAAAACTTATAAAATGATTTTCCTGTGTGTTTTGTCGAATTATTCTCACAAAATCTTGCCTCACACTACCTTCGCCATTTGTATTTAGAAAAGTTGTTTACATCGAAGCAGCAGTGAACAGAGCTTACTTTGACAGAAGTGTTCGCCTCACTGGTAAATGACAGTACTTTCGTGTGGGACACTTTTGTAACGCCAGTGTCACGTCGGTTTGTCGGTGAGTATATCTTGCGGGAAAAATAATCGTATGGTTCAGCAGTGACATTACAATCTGAACTGCACTGTAAAACCGAAATGAACTGCAACTCCTATTGGGAAAAGTAATGGGACAATAATATACAAGGAATAAGGACATTCCTGGGTCATGGTTTTTTAAAAATGCGCACATGATGAAGCAACACAGTTGAATGAAGTTAGTTTAATTGTTTCTATCAGCATTTAGCACTCCTGGATACCCATGGCTGCTTGGTACACAAATAGTCTTGCAGAAGATGGGGCACTGATCAATAATAAGCCGTGCCAGTGAGCCCTGAGGAAGAAAGTCTCGGACCCATATGTCATGACATTTAATAGTATGATATAGTAGTCAAACCGGTAGCATGATATAGTAGTAGGCCGGTCTCGTATTACAGTCGTCAACTCGTACGACTTAACAACATGCCCGTCCTGGGTTCAATCCCTAAATAGACCGTGCCGCCATACGTAGGACTAACTATCCTGCTATGGGGGGAAATCAATTAGTCACTGAAAGCCAAGCCCACAAAGTGGTACAGGCAGGCCTTGACCGGCAACGGTTGTTGAGCCAAAAGAAGAAGAAGAAGTAGTCAAACATCTTCTTCTTTGCCACAACAACCGTTGTTGGCCGAGGCCTGCCTGTGTCACACTGGGGCTTGGTTTTTAGTGACTTTTTGATAACCCATAGCAGGTAAATAGGCAGTCATACTGGAACTTAAACCCATGATAGGCATGTTGTTAAGTCGAACGGGTTGACGACTGCACCACGAGTCCAGCCGATAGTCAAACATACTGAAAAAGAAAGTTGACCACGATTGCTAATGTAATGGAAATACTAACATTTGTAACTAAGTCAAAAATATGGAAGGGTTATAAACCGGGAAGGAAGAATTGGAAACCTGTGCCAAAATAGCAACACGGTCATAAAAAGTATCAGTAAAAAGACATCAAAAGAGAGCAGAATTGCTTATCTACATGTTTGGATGAAAACATTTAAACGAGTCCTACAGTCAGTATACACGTTTTAGGTTCTGTTGTGAAACTCTGTAACCGGGCCAAATTAACTAGTTACATCAAAAAGCGTAACGAATTTGTAGCTGGGTAGAAGATTATTTTAATGCAAATTTACTTTTTAAACACAACCTCACAACGAAAATTATTGTTTTTGCACCAAAATTTTAATATCAATCTTATTACATTTGTAATAGCAATAGTATTATGATGAATGTATCCCTTTTTGATGATGTTAATGCCAATTTAGTGTGTGCGGACTGTTGCAAAGCGGGTAAAATTGGCAAGAAGGACACATTTCTGATCTATTGAGACTTCATCACTCTCGTCAGCCAGTACCGGAACGGGGCAATATCCGTGTACACCACGTACTTATCGGTTGCACATGTGAGTGTCTTGGGATCAAACTGTCCAAACGATACAATTCCACGAATGTAGTACCTCGGGCCACGCTTTATTACGAACCCACTGCCCGAATCGCCTGTGCACGGCACCGAACCATGTCCGTCCGCGCAAAATATCCGTGCTTTGGCGGCAAATAGCCGATCCAGATTGCGATTGCAAGTCTGCCGATCGACAACCGTGGCCATAACGTAGCTCGGAATCTTTGCTTTTCCATCCTCGGTGACGCCCCAGCCCGACACGAAACCTTCATCGCCGACGATCTTTTCCAGGTTGTCGCTATCGGACCACATACAGATCGGCCGTACAAGCTTATTGTACGTGATCGGATCATCGAGCAGCAACACGGCGATATCGGCATCGACTAGCATCCCATGCTCGAAGAAGTAATCATTGTGTACGAAGATTTTCTTCACACCGCGCTCCTGTAGATCGGCTTCGAAGAAGTTGTCGATGTTGTGCATCCCTGGAACGACTGTTAGGTCGCTAACATTTTGTTTGATGCCATCCGAATTGTAGACGCAGTGGGCGGCCGTTATTAGGTGCCGCTCGGTAAGAATCGTACTGCCGCATATGTACCTCGGTTTCGACGAGCTGCCGGTGTGGAATATCGGTGCCGCCCATGGGAACATGCCTTTGTGCGCATGTATTCCGTTGATCGAGTAATGACTGAATCCCTTGTCCGGCAGACCGCAATCACTTAAAGTTGGAGAGAAAACAAACAAAATGTATAGAAGGAATGAGCTATTCTGGAGCTAAATAAGGCTTATCGTTACTTACAGACTCTCTGACTCTTGTTCCAATGACTCGTCTTCAGTACTTTTTACATATTCTATTTTTTTCCGTTGCCGTTTGACCGGCTTAACATCCTGCTGTTGCACTGGCCGCGTAACAGGTGCTTGTGTGGTCGTCAATTGTATCACGACGGGCGGGTTTTCTGTTGTCTGGAGTCTTTGTATCGGCGCGATATCATATAATGTCTGATACACAGGTGTTTGTGGGGGCTGGTATTGTATCACATTCACGTTGGTCCCGTCGTTCGTGCTTACCAGGCTTTGCGTCGACGGATATAGTGTGTGCTGCAGGTTGATGGTGGTTACAATCTGGCCGGTCACTTTCTGACCGGCACAGATTGTGTGACCATTGACGCGAATTGCCAGCACGCTCGGTTTGATGTTTCTGAATGGGAAGTTTACGCGATACCACGCCGGTCTGTTGTTTTGGATGTCGCGGACAGTTTCGGTGCTGGATTTATACAACGTGATCGATCCAATGTTGTTCTGAAATATTAAATAAGAAATATATTGAACATTTACGTTAAATAAGCTCATGTAAACTAACCCTTGAAATGGGTGACATTATATATACATAATTCCTTCTGATAGTCAGAGACTTACCTGAGATACGGTGGCAGCGATCATCAGATCTACCTGTAGCGTAATCGCCTGATTGGCGCGCAGACCTTCCAATTTCACATAGCCAAACGGCTGATTAGTGCCCTCTTCCACCCAGTACGAAAACACATCTGGACACGGTGACCGCTGACCCTCGACTGGGGTGTACACTAGCGAGCCAAGCAGCAGTAAGAAGGCGTACGTCCGCAGCACCAAGCTAGACGGTGGTGAGGATCGTACTGTCCAACGACGACTCACGTTAATGTGCACCGCAAACATTTTGGTATATTAGAATTATGCGAGTTCGGAAAATAAACTACACTGATATTTATTACTCGAAAGCGCGAGAAAGATCCTTTGATCCTAAACTTTCACGTTTATAAATCACTCATAGCACAAGATCAAGACATTTTCACACTTTTCCCGTACTTGAAACAATCGTCTAGATGAAGTCTCTCATCCAAACTTTCCGTGTCCGATCACACTTAACGTCTGCCAAACAACTGACATGGTTCAGCTTGCAGCCGGTAAGATGCGCCTCCCCCCAAAAATAAGAGTTATGCAATTTGAGTTAGCGAACAGGCTCTTTTCGAAACATTAAAATGTTGGTGAATTTGTGAAAAACAATACCACTCGTTCGGGATACGACAAAATCCCCGGCCGTTTCCTAACGCGAATTGGGTAACATAGTCGTGGAGGGGTATTATACAGTATCGGACAGAAAGATAGGGCATTGGTTTTTTAACGCACCGTGCACCCGTTGGGCCAAGTTTATGTGTGGTTTGTATGTGTTTGTGTTTGTGTGTGTGTGTGTGTGTGTGTGTGTGTGTGTGTGTGTATGTGTGTGTGTGTGTGTGTGTTTGTGTGTATGTGTGTGTGCATGTGTGTGTGTGTGTGTGGATGTATGTTTGAATGTGTATTGATGTGTGTGTTTGTTTCACAAGTAGGTCGTTTCGGATAGATTTGTAAGTAGTTTTTTTGTGTTTTGGGTTAGGTTTTTGGTGTGATAAGCAGGACCACCGCCCTCGCGATCAGTGTGTTTTCGATATATTAACAATATTACGGTCTTCTTTCGCCGTGGTCTTCTGAGGACGTCCGGTTGACTTGCGCGTTTCGGTTGTCCAAGCGCGTTTCAGTTGTCTAAGCACGTTTCGGTTGTCCGAAGCGCGTTTGCCACAAAAGTGCGCGATCGTTCCATTACGAACTCGATCCTTTTGCGCTTAATGCCAGCAGCAGCCATTCGCTTTTACATATGGCGCTGATAATCGGTATAACGTTTACCTCGACCCATTGTTACTAATATTGCTTGCTTGGACCCTCAAGAACGCGCTGGTTAAAAACTTGGACACAGCTGATCCCGTGCTCTGCCTGCGTTCTACTTCTATACGCGATGAATTACATCGTTTTGGAGCAGCGAAAACATCGCATGGATAAAAACTATCAACGAGTACGCGAGTAAGCGTCTTCCCTTCAAAATCGAGAAAAGAATACTGCCGCGCTCATGAAACAAAACGCCCATGGAAAAGAATAACTGCGCGCCAGCTCAATGCACGCACAAAGTTTACCATTCGCACACAACGTGCAACGCAGAGATGCACGAAGGCCTTTCAATGGCGTGCACTGGAGAAACACCTGTGAGGGAATGCCGAGTTCATTGCTATTGTGCGCGTGTCCATTTCGCACCGGTGTCGCATTCACATTCATGAAACAGCACACCTGCGTTTTCGTCCGAGGAACAAGCGCTGCTGTCGATGTAAACTTTAGTTTTTATCCAAGTGTAAACGCACAATGTTTCACATGATAACACACATAATAAGAATAATTTCAACGCAATATGACATCATGGCAAGCTATGTTTTTCAGACACAAACCCGCGCACTTGCAAATACACATTAAAAAGCACACTCTCTTTCTACTACTACACACACACACACATGCACACACACACACATACACATGCACACACACACACACACACACACACACACACACACACACACACACACACACACACACACACACACACACACACACACACACACACACACACACACACACACACACACACACACACACACATACACACACACACACACACATACACACACACAAACACAAGTAACGTGGCAAAACAAGTGCACGGTGCATTGAAAAAAAGGGTCCTATCTTAATGTCCGATACTGTACCGTTTCATAGCCCAATTAGATGCTCTGTGGTTTTCAAACGATGCGTAGGGAATAAACAAATGCCTAGCAGTACTGTTTACGATGGACTCGGTCCATACAACATTTAAGAGTACCATGAGTACTTAAAACAAGAATAATACAGAGCAGCTTAAAATCCAGACCCAAAAAAGCCAAAAGGCAACCATTTAACTAACACTGCTTATCGTTTCCCTACCTTTTCGCCTCTCTTCGAGCGAATGATCGTGTTCGTCCCTATTCTCCTCTCACATCGCACAATTCACACTCTCTTATCTTATGACATTCCTGTGCCACGGTCTCCCCACTTAAGATGCGAATATTTGTCGTGCAAAGTGAGGTTTGGAATTTCCCTTGCCACCGTCTTTTTTTTTCTATACTATCACCACCGCAGCTACTACCGGTTAGCGCATGGTTGGTGGACTCTTCGTTATCGATCACACTATGTATCTGATGCGTGTGTATCTGTTACGCATAAATGATTGGGATGTAGCGATCCATGAGACGATTTGCTTCTCGTTACTTTTTCTTATTTTTGTACTATTATATAGAGTAATGTTTTTCGTGTTCTGTCATCTATACTGTCTATACCTGAAAGAACTCAAAATTCAAAAAGGAAAGAAAAGCATTCGGGTTCAAATTACAATCTTATAGCTTTATTGGACACGTAAGCAATATCGTTTATTTGGTAACTAGATTCGTTAGAAGCCAACTTAATCCTCGTGGCCAACCTAATACTTTATCATACCTTTGTTTTTTTGGTTTTGTTTAGTGTTTAAAATTCCAATATGGGCTGGAATATCCGTCCGTCCGTGTATCATTCCATTGCCAAACAGTGGGGATGAGGCAAATTTGAAATAATGTAGAGTGAAATAGGCAAACGATCAAAGGTCAAAGTTTAAAAATAGAATTGTACGTTACACAATCTGAAAATAATCTAGTACAGACAGGTTTGGCATCGATTCTCAGATGGAACAATGCTTTCAATCACAATTGGCATAGGAAACGTCTTTTTTTTGTTTGCAAATACCTAAAAGGACATAATTCAATCTGATCGATGATCGGTATTTCAAAGTCGTAAAAAGATTGTCCCTTTTTTAAAATGGATCGTAAAACCGCACTCTCGGAAATGCTACCAATGTTCTAAGCCGTCGAGTTATCGCGTATTACGTCGTTAACCGTAACACCGTTGCTGAACTCGTTCGCGCGCTTGTTGTACGTCACCACCTTCACCGTGCGATCGTGCTGCCACTTGCGCACCAACCGCCAGCCACCGTACACTACGGCCACGAACAGCACGGTCGCAAAGATGGCCACCAGGAACGCTAGCATACCGAGCAATCGGTCCACATCCCGCTCCAGATCGTGCAGCTGGCCGTCGAGCCGCTGCTGGTGCAGCGCCGTCTCATTGCCCTGCCCCCGGATCGTGGAGAAGAGCGCGTACATGAAGTAGATCGTGTTGCGGCCGAGATTGCGCAGCACGGTCATGTCCCGCTTGATGTGGTTCATCGTGTACTGCGGCTCGAACGCATCCGTAACGTAGGAGTCGGTCACGTGCGTACCGTTGATGTAGCAATCGCGCGGATCGCTCGTCGAACGGATGTGCGTGCGGTTAAGGTACGCATTCAGCTGATCGTAGTAGGTGCAGTTCCAGCGGTTGAACGACAGCGACACCAACTCGAGAAACGGAAACTCATGCCCCAACCGCTCGTAGCTGATCAGCTCGCGCAGATAGTTGAAGTTAAGGCTCAGATACTGGAGCGAGCGCATCCGCGACAGATCGCTCACGTTCAGCCGCACAAAGTTGTTCTGCGACAGGTCGAGATTGAGGATCGAGTCCGACGCCAGCAGGCCACCGATGTTGTGCTCGCTTAGGCTGCAGTTCTGCAGCCGCAGCGTCACCAGGCTGGGAATGTTGCGTATCGAGTACTTAAGGTTGTAGTCGAACTTGGACACATTGTTCGAGGAAAGGTCCAGGTACTCGAGCTGGTTCATCTCGTGCAGCCCGACGATGTTGTCCAGGTTGTTGTGCGACAGGTCGATGTGTTCGGCCCGGTTAAACTTGAACAGGTCCGCATCGTAGATGTTGTTGTGCTGGATCTGAAGCGCGCGCACATTGAACGATTTGTTGACCGTGAGCGTTTCGATGTGATTGTTGTCGATCTTCAGCAGGGCGATCTCCTTCGTCTCGATGTACGGCATCCGGCGGAAGTTGTTGTCGGACAGATCGAGCTCGTAGATCTCGTCCACCATTGTGATCGGATCGAACAGGATCGGGGGCAGAAAGGCGAGCTGATTGTGATCGAGCAGCACCGACGAGAGGTGATCGTTGAAGTGAAATTGGTTGGGTGCGAGCGTTACTAGGCAGTTTTCCCGCAGGCTCAACGACTCGAGCGCGTACAGCCGATCGAACGCTTGCCGTTCGAGGGTGTGAATCAGATTGAAGGAAAGGTCCAGCTCGACCAGCCGTATCAGCGAACCGAACGTAAGGTTGCTGATCGTCTGCAGCCGGTTGTTGGACAGGTTGAGCGTTTCCAGCGAGTAGAACTTCAGGAAGGTCAGCTCGTTCAGCTCCTCCAGATTGTTGAACGCCAGGTTTAGCTCGAATATCTCGTACCCATCGCCGACGATGCTGCTCAGATGCCAGTGCACCTCCTTGAAGCCCTGCCGGGACAGATCGACCTCCGTTTCATTTTGGCGAAGGTTTAGCGTGTCCTCCGTTAGGAAGCCGTCCCAGTTCGGCGAATGGCGGTACTCTTCCATGAGCGTTCGATGGCGATCACGCTTCATACTGACACACTCATCGCCGCGTGATTGGTCGACCGACAGCAACGAAACAATCCCCGCAAAGAGGTACGCTATTGTGCATCTGAAAAGAGAGTAGAACCGCGGTTAAAAAACAGGAAAGCGATGATTACACTACACAAAAAAAGCGTAACAATGAAGGGAGAAAAGTTTGCACGAATGCTGACAACCAAACCCATACCAGCAACAAGGTAATGGGAGCTGCAAAACTGTTTGAATGATAAACCATTTTATTCATCGCGCGCGACCTGCATCGTAGCGGATGATATCGGAGCTGCAGCACAGAACGTGACTGCCCAACAACTACCGGGATGATTGTTTGTTGGGTTGCTTTTTTTTGTAGCAGCACATCGAAACTCCTCTTTTGTGATAGAATGTGCAAACACAGCGGTGTGGCAATTAATTAATGCATTGATTTGAAAAGGTTCCATTGGAATCCGTGTAGTCGTGCTGTTCTTCATGACGTTTATGAACGATCGATCATCACGTAATAATTACACATTTAGTGTAAACCAATAGTGTGCCCATGACTGTTTGCCTAGCTAGCAGCACAACGAATCGACAGCACACCGTTTGTGGTTGCTCTAGGACTTTCCATAATAGCCGTAACAACAACAGCCGTAAACTTTGAAGGCTCTTCTGATGTTACATTCTAAGGTACAGCACAACAGCAGGAGGTGGATGTGGTACGTGCGCTGAGATGAATCTGAACGTTCGCCACATGCATGTACGTAGAGTTTTTTGATAAAATGACGCTATCAACTGCACGTATCACGTTTCCGGTAAACAATTTAATTTTATCCATTAATCATTACATCAATTCATCAAAAGCCGTCCATTAGGAGTCATTCAAAACACTTCTAATTGACCGATCTGTAAACGTAATTGATTGCAATGGCGCAAAAATGGAAAGATTTCATCTACGGGCTAAGATTAAAGCGACGAACCCGTTGCCTATAGCAAATCGAACGATTTCCCTTCAGCTGTCATTTTGTTGAACAAAAACGAAAAAAGAGGCGAATTTTTGGCCTTCTTTATTCTGCGATCACATGCGGATAATGTGTATGTGTGTCATAATCATTTCATTTTTCATTCGAACGCCCCCCTTTGCGGGTCCGGTGTGAATCTGCCATCCGTTTTATCAGTGCACACGGAGTGTGGAGAATAAAATTACAGTCAATTAAATTCACTGGACAAGTCGTGCATGCTAATGATATTATAACACGGCGTGCCGGTATGGCGTGCTTGTAATGTACGTCATCCGCGCGTGTGTGTGTGTGTGTGTTTGTGCTACTCCCGGGTCTTCCGGGCCCACTCGACCTTGATTAGTACGAGCCTCCTCCTCCATTGTGGCATCGGGATGGTGATGATGAGGAGAGCAAAACATTCTAATGATGCGCCAATGTTTGTTTTCGTTTTCGCGTGGTTGTACTCTTTCCGGGTTTCAGCCGTGATGTGATCGAAATACGGTGCCGCAGAAAGTCACCGAGAGAGTTACACAAAAGCGCGATGTGCGTACTGGATGCCGGTCACCCATCGGTATACCGTAAATGATAGTTTAGGGAAGGAAGAGTTAGCAAGTTACGATAAAGCGAACCATTGCTTCGCTGCTTATGGCATGGCGAAGAACACAAAGCGCGATACTGTGCTTCTCGGTTGAGGTATATCTTTCGTACGTGAGCCAAATGTTTACAGAAGCTCCGGTTGTCTGGCAGCAGCGATAAAGCAGTCGCTGTAAGGGCACAATTGCATGCATGGATTACACATTGCTTGTGGTGGGTATAAAGACAATCTTGCAAATCCCTTTTAGCACGCCTCTCTAGGTGTTCTAGTGAATTCTCGATAAAATAAAATCCACAACAATGCTGCTGCAAGGGTGGGATTTGAAGCGTGAAGTAACATTTATTAAACTTAAACAACCATCTGACCGTACCCTTGATCGCGCTGTCCTCATCGGCACAAATAAACACCAACCTGCAGCTGATTCCTTTTTGCGTTCCTTTCGTTTCGTGTTTGTTTGTTAGTTTGTTTGCGTTGTTTGTTTGCCCTTTTGAAGCCTTCCAAGGCCATCATTTGAAAAGCCATTAAATATTTAAATATTTTAAAACAGTATCCCCATTAAACGTTGTTTACCCATCGACATCAATCTTACCGTACTGTAAGCTGCATGTTTGTTCCTTTTCCCGCGTTATGGGCTGTGCACCGCTAGACGAAAAGTGTCAACCACTTTTAAGGATGACCGAACAGCTTTCTCTTCTGCTGCGCCCCAAACTGCACACGTGCTCGATGGAACCTGGATAGGTAGTTGATACCCGAAACCTATTTCCTGTTCGTCGCTTGCTTTAATAACTTAATGCGAAGTCGTTGTGTGCAACCAAACGAATTCACCACTTGGCTGGCCAATTAATAACAATCATTTCTCAGTCACCTTTAACAAAACTTACTGTTGGAAAGCATTTAACACACACACACACACGCACGCACACACACAGCACTTGTAAAGTGAGAGTCGCGAAGAGAAACAGTGCAGTAGGCTGATCACTAATTAATACGAGAGCACCTATAATCGATTGTTGGCGTTGAGCTGGAGACTAGTCGATGTTAAAATCGCTTGCGGATCGTGCTGTAGAACATGAGCCTGTGAGAACAACCGGGTCAAAAGCTGCAGCTGCGTGTTTATTGCACTTCTATTGCACATAAAAATCGATAAGCATCTCTCCAGCTTTGCACAGACGATCGCGCCGAGATGCTTCGAATCACTTCAGAATCACTTTATAGCACGCGCCCACACTCACACATACACTTTTGCTCGATAAGATGCTCGTTTGCAAATGCATGTGCATCTCCGTCCCGTCCGAACACCGAGCAAAGAAGGGTTTGTCTAAACTCCCCACCGTCGTCTGGTCTGGTCTTGTCAGCCGCACCGTGTGCGGTGCGCAGTGGGCAACGGTTGAACGCGTACTGATCGTACCGGATCGATCGCACGGGGGGATGTTATAATAGAACATTGAAAGCAGACGGGGAACGTACCGGCCGTGCACACGCTGCGCGAACCCCGCTCGAATGCGCGAATGTGTGTCGTTGTTGGGGACCGTTTCGGTCGGTGTGCTGCTGATGATAGACGGTATCGTAAGCACACACGGCCGTGCTGCATGCGTATGGGTTAGGGGAGGGGTTGATA
This sequence comes from Anopheles gambiae, assembly GCF_943734735.2. NCBI lineage: Eukaryota > Metazoa > Arthropoda > Insecta > Diptera > Culicidae > Anopheles > Anopheles gambiae. The sequence continues at coordinate 8,720,835 of NC_064601.1, read as the reverse complement.
GAATCACGTATACACTAATGCGTTTTGTAGTACATTGGAGCCGGTGGGATTTACGTGTGCTTCATCACTCAGGAATTGGAGTGTGTGGCTGCAGGAAGTGTTTAGTAGAGTTAGTTTGCAGAAGATACCAAGTGGCTACAGAAAGAAATGGGCTTAGAATGAGGTACTGTTCGAGTACTATTCGAACTCAAATTACATTACAGTTATTGGCTTGCTTCGTAGAGATCACATTACATAAAGAACAAGGGTATGAAAAGTAACCCCATAGTAACATCCCTATTTTGGTTTTGTTTTTTAAAAATTAAGCCTTTATTTGCATCTATATCTTCTCTATAAGGGTTGACGCTGGTATACGAAGTGCAGAGCTAATGCATCAAACATCGAACCAAGCGTACACGAACGTACGTGATGCGATGAGCTTTTTGCCGATGGCCCGCAATGGCACGCGATATTGATAAACCGCCGAGTGTGGAGGATTGACAACTCGTATTTAAACCACCACAACAGCATTGCGCGTGTCTTTAATATGTTAGAGGTAGGTGGAGCTCTTCCTTTTCATTTTTTGTTTGCGCTTTAAATGCTTTAACCTTTGCTTGTTTGTTTTTCGTCATACAACAATGCAAAGTTAGTAAATAGTGATTTTATTCTTCCCATAACGTTGTTAATGTTTTGACTGCACTAATTAGTTGTTTCAAGTAGTTTCCAAAAAATGACTCCATTATCTGTCAGTGCGCATGTGTGCATGTGTAAAACTGAAATGTATATTATGTGATTAAAATGTAATTAAGCGAGATTTAATGTTGGTTTTGATCAGATAAAACATTTGTAGATTTTGTGTGCAATTGTGGCAACGGTTATTTGTTATTTCATGCTATCGCGTTCGCTAAACACGTGTCAGTTTTTGTAGCTTGGTTGGAAGGGGTTGGGATTTCTTTTATTTTTGATATTTCTGTTGTATATTTCTCTATCAGTGGAATGCATTACCGTTGCAGCACAACTCTGTATTAGCGTCTTGGATTGATTGTAACAGTGAAGTTAAATATAAATCCTTTGTTTTACGTAAAGCGCTATTTTGCTACAACAATAAAAGTTATAAATAACCAGTTTAAATAAAAACATCGTTAAAATTTAGCTGTAAACAATACAAACGACTTAATTAGTAATCCACACGTTACCTTACCGTTGCAACGTTAACGATCGCGTTAAACAGAGTGAAGCGCGCATTGCATACCTTTAGGCGTTTATGGAATAAGATGTTCGCTAGCGTTATTTTTGAATTGTCATTTTATTTACGTTATTTTCTATTACTACGTTTTCGCTTTTCGTACATTTCTTTTCAACACGCTGTTGTGCATTTTACGTAAATCGTTTGTAAGATACATCAAAACTATTCCTCCCTAAACGTAATACCAATGCAACCCTTCCTAGCGGGAACGGGAAGCTTTTTATGATCGCATTTTGGCAATCGCTTTGCCGACACTAACGCAGTTTGCAAAATAAAATCGTGTAGGAAACGAAAACACAAATACTCAAATTACGCTACTTTGTGTTCGCATTCGCATCAACCAGTGCGAAACAGCCAGTCAGGCTGCCTTCGAGGACGCATGTGGTGAAGATGGTGGGTACGCATTGTGGTACAAATAAATAAAACTTATAACATGCTCCGGTGCGAGCCACACTTGCGGGTCGCGGTCGCCTGCTTCCTCAGACCCAGTTTCCTCAGTCCATCCCGCTCGGTTGCCGGCTAACCGTGATATCCAGCGGCGACTGGCGCTTGGTACTACCGGACAGTACGCTCGACTCTTGCGCATCGATGTCGCGGATTTGGTTGGAGATACGTTTCGTGCGTGGCGGTGGTACCGGTGCGTTCGCTTCCACATCGCCGTGATGGGCCACGCCAGCACCGCCCATGTTCGCGATCGGTTCCGTGCCGTGCGCACCCTTCTGCGTCTTTTCCCGGTTCCAGCGCATCAGCGCCTTTATCCGCCCCCCATGATAGTGATAAATATAAAGTGCAGCAAATCCACATAGGACCAGAAAAAGCGATATAATCGCCACCAGTGGGCCCATATACTTGACGCCCTTCGGTGGTTCCTCCTCGATCGGTTGCTCGCCCTCGGCCGGTTCCGTGCTCGAGTCGGGGGCACGGGTCGGTGTCGGCTTCTGGCTCGGCCGCAGCGGGGTACGATTGTCCTGGCCGTCCTTCTCGCTGACCGATACGTCCGCACAGGCGCGGAACTCTTCCTGGGGGCCGCAGCCGACCGCACCGTTTCCGTCCGGACAGATGCCCCAGTTGTTGCCGGCGACGTACTTCCACTGCACCACGCAGTTGTTGCAGTTTAGATCTGGTGGAAAAATGGAATTCGTTTAAAAGGAAACGCATTGTGAACGTGGGCAGACAACAGCCACATACCTGCGGGAAGTTCTGCCTTCATGTCGTAGATCCGGCTACCGTTGCGAGGGTAGAACCGCGTCTTCAGGTCGTTCGGATGCGGAATGCTCGGTGTACCGCTGACGATCCGCATCAGATGCTTGTCCAGACAGTCTTGCTTGGCCTGCACATTGTCACAGATGCGGAACTCGAAGTACCTGGCAATAGAAGGAACGAACTTTAGCAAGTGACACACATAACGCACCATTAGCTAAACCACTTACCCCATGTGGCTGGCAGTGAGCTCGACGCGTAGCGTGATGGTGGTGCCGGGTTTGTATCGTCGCACTATCACACCCTGACCCCATTTGCCCCCGAACTCGTGCGGACGCGGCAGCGGTGCATCGAACGGATCGCCACACTCCCCACACTTGCCCTCGTTCCTTTGCCACTGCCGGTTAAATCCGCCACAGTACAGCTCGTGGTCGTTGTAGTTGGGCGGGGTGGAAAATCCGTACCGCCAGGCCGAGGCGCGGCTTGGTGGCTCTATTAGGCGGCCATGTCCGGCGGTGGGATCGATGTTCGCCGCCAGCAGAAGACACAAAGGCACGAACAGCACACTTAAGGACACTTTTCGTCGATTGATCATGGTGCTGTGTTGTTGTTGTTTGGAGTTGCTTCGTTTCACGTGAATTGGAATCTCGCTAAGCGCTGCAGACTGTCCGAGGCCTGCATGAAGGAACAAAAGCACAAAATTACACTCCTTGAAATACAAGCACTTTTTAAGGTATAATGGAACTATAACAAACAGTTGGACCTGGTCCGACCAGGCTCCTCCAAGCGTTTGCTCCAAACGTCACTGTCACTACCCCGAACCGACACCGATGAACCGTCGATCGCAAATGAAGTCCCAAAAACTGGTCCACCCCGATGTAAGGAAGGGTCCGCGCTTCAAACCCTGCCAAACCTTAAGCCACTCCCCCACCCTTCCCTACTCCAACCTAAGCCGGAAAAAAAAGGGAGTGAGCAGGTATGGCCGTACACAATTTGATAATAGCTCGCACAAACCAATCCGTCCACCGCCGTTCCGATACGGTTCCTCCGCCACAAAAAGCGCATCTTCCGCGTGCTTGCGGCACATACCGCCTGTGCACTCAGGGCACGGCGCCGAAGCATAAACGCTGCTTGTGTACGCACGCCGTACACGCGGGGGAGCGGAAAGAAGCGGAAAGAAGCGCATACAGCATAAACATGCTCGCACCCGCCCATAGGAGGTGTGCGCGCGCGCCTTCTGGGTGGGTGTTGGTTGTAGGGTGTATAAAAACAAAATAAAACAAAAAAAACGCACCACACCAAACACAGAACAATGGGTATGTGTGTGGCAGGGCAGCGTCAAATACCTTCGCGGGCAACACTTACGCTTTTTGCGCGATGGTTTGCATGGAAGGAAGTCGGCAGCGTTTTACGATGTGCAAAATACCGCACTACTACTGGCGCTACTACTACTGCTACTACTACTTCTGCTTTCGATCACTTCCTTCCTGATAATGGGGTGCCCACTGCTACCGGTATTTTACACCGTGCGGATATCGGGTATGACGCGTCCGCGGTCAGTGTGTAGTGCGTGTTTGCTTACGTATCTCAAACATGTGTTTGCACTAAATCTTGTAGTGTATGACAGCTGCACCGGTTCACAGGTGCTCTCTCTCTCCCTTGTGTCCGGTTACATCGTACGCAATCTTTAGTCTTTCACATAGCCCAAGGCAAACGGTTATTGCTTTCACTTTAATGCCTTCACTTGTCTTTGCTGCTCAACTCCCCACGTTACGCAAAAAACTGATAAGAATGGAAGATTTCACGTATGAGATACCCCATTCCCCATCTTACACCGGCGAGACGGCGTGCTTAATGTGTAGTCTTGATTGCGGATCACATACGGTCGCGGTTACAAGATCCTCAAACGCGGGTTTATCGGTTGCGGATACTCGTGCGACAATTGTGCGACAACAATGGGGCACGCTGGGAGGATTATTGGGCTATGACGACGAGCTTACAGCGGTGGCTTACATGTTACGTCAAGCGGTGGTTTACATAAACTGCGAAACCATTTTGTGTCACCGATGCGCTTTTTAATTGTGTTATGTGATACTAAGATTAGAATGTGTGATGTGATACTAAGCGAACATTGTTCGGAGAGGAGAAGCAATATGAGCGAGAGAATATGGCCGAGAGATCAATGTTGAACGTTTAAAGTATTTCTAATATTAAAATAGTTTTTATAGCGTTAAATTCCAACTATAAATCACCTTTAACTGTCACCAGAACTTAAGTTTACGTGTTGATGGCATAGTACAGCACTCTGAGTTGTTTTGTTTCGTCAATTACCCACTAGAGGGAGCCAATTTATGGCGCTGCTGTTCTCGCCGGACCGTAGATTGTACTACACAACACCAATTCGGTTCGGCTCGTTCCCACCGTGACTAGCCGAAAATAAAGATAATTACACCCGTGTCCAATCCCCGCATGTACAGACAGCCGAAAAAAAAAGAAAAATCATATTTAACCGTCACCATACCAAAAGCTCTCACTGTTACATTTGAATGTGTTGGAGCTGCAGCTCTACACACGCGGTTGCAGATATTGACTACTGCCCCTTGCTCTGTGCCCTCCCAACACTGCCTATTCGCGCTGACCCCTTTCCCACGAGTGCAACCCTTTCGATGCGGTACAAGCCCCGTAAGCTCTGAGCGCCAACGCTTGGTACACACAGCAGCGTTTTGCTTTTAAGGTCCAGCCCCACGACTCACCTATAAATTGCAACGTGCTACATTCGGTGTAGTGTGCCGGCGAACAGAATCCACCACAAGCTGACATTGAAAAGTAGTGTCCAACTGACCGTTACCAGCAGCACGGAGGCGAGGCCAGAGTGAGAGGTGAAGACCAGCGAGATGTATGCAAAAAATATGTCTACTGTCCGTTGACAAATAGCTGTTTCCGATCGGCATACATTTAGCGGGCATTTTTCTCTCGCCTGCGGGTGTAGCTGTGTGCGCGTTTGTTAGGCTGCAGTAAACCACCCGGTGAAGGTGCTTAGTACTGGGCAAGAATATGCGTAACTGGTGGCAAATCAACTATAAGCTGTATACACAGCAAGAGTGCGTGATCAGAACTGTCAAGCTCTCGTCACTGGAATACAGCAGCAAACTGACAGCTCCGTTGCGATGTGAAAGAACGAAACCCTCTGAATGATGATGATTAGAGTCAGCGAATTCGTGAGCCCCGATCGGATTATAATTAGAGCGAGAGTGAGCAAATCGGAGGACAACAGATTTAAATTACAGTACCGAACGGATCATGCAGATGCATCTTGATTTAATGCCGTTGGATCGTGATGGGAGCTTTGTGCAATGGTTAGCCTGCAATGACCTGAACGGGGACTTAGTTGTGACACATTTGGCACCACCAGAAGTAGCACAGTTCGTGAGTGTGGCTTCAGTTTGTTTGTTGTTTAATGTTATGCTTAGTATTTTTGCTGTCAAATAAATCCCAAGAAAGCTTCAAACCGACCACCAGCAAAGATAATTTGAAGGTCGTGTCTAACGCTAACCGCATGATTGATATACAACTACAACCAAACTACAAAAACACACAATGCATCTCGAAGCCAGCCTAAACGAATCGAAATGATGGAAGAGTTAGTCATCTCTATTTTGCGTTAATTTTCTTTTGCCTTCATTTACGGCAAAATGAAGCTAATTCAATTGACGACCGTTAAAGTAGATTGTTTGGGAAAGAAACCGCGAACCGTATGATCGATGATCATGCATGGGTGATTAACGGTAGTGTACGGTGGGGTGGCACGTTTGGGCGCCGGCGGCAAGGCACAATAAAATGCATTTTATTTCGTGTTTGGGTAGGCATAATTTTCATGGATATCTGAGCCGGAAAAAAGGGATGAAAAATTACGAATATAAAGGCAAACACAGTCCACCAGCGGTTGGCAGCGGTAAAGTACGCGATCACTTGGTTATTGATTGAGTTTAGTACACACAAAAACAACAACAGAAAAAAGAACTTAATCATCTTTTACTTAGCGAGTTGTTAGGTGGTGTGCCGTGGAATGGGATCGTTTCACTTTTACGTGTCAATGAAGCCATCGGCGATCGTAAAAATTAGCCCCTCAGCTTGCCCCCGCAGGAGGGAAGTGTTTTGCGAGTGCTTTAAACTTGAAACGAGAGCTAGTGTGTGGCGAAGTGTGCTTTCCACGTGCAGTTTGAATGATAATTCAGTGCCCATCGTTGTGCGCGAGGAAAATCTGTGGCAAAAAGCTGCTTCAATGGAAAGGCCAATGGAAAGGCCTCGTACCGGAGGCGATACGATATCTCTCTCGCCCGTTCGAAAGCCGATCAACATCAACGTCAGATAGGCGCGCAGTAGCTTCTGGGTGAAGCAACCGCGCTTGATGTTGATAAGCACCATTAACTTGGATACAAACTGAGCTACGGACTTGTTACAGCAATCGTTTGGCTTGAGTGTGTGTGTGTGTATGGTTGGATGAGGAAGAGCAGATGAGACTGGATGATAGTGCAGATTAAATGATGATCTGTACGTCAAAAATTAGGCTTCAAATTGCTCAATTAGCCATTCAGTGATTGAAAATCTTATTGCAATCAACTACATTTTTATCATAGTTTCAATTTGAACTCAGAAATTATTAAACGCGCACTACACAGCTTATAATTTTGCCTATTTGTATCGCCCGGCACGCGTTCGATGGGTTGCCAGCAGTTCCACCCGCAACTCTTGCGTAATGGGTGTACTTTTTAGCGATTAAAACCATCAAAACCTAACTCCGGTGGACATCAAATGGATAAACGAGGACACTCCAGCACAACGTGTGGAATGTGTAATGCCCCGGCCGTAATGCTGCGTGCTTCGTGGATGAGCAGGTCGGGTGAAACACAAACGCCTACCACGAATGTGCTCGCCCCGTTGCCATTGTTGATTGATTGATGGCAATGTTGGCCACATGGACTGCATTCGTCGGCTGGCCAGTCGAACAATACTCGCATTGCGTAAAACCTTCAATTTTTGTATGCCCGCACTCGTTCGCCTATGCTGGGTGTTTTATGTTGATGAATTATTTTCTTCACCTATTGACCACCAACCAATTGGATTTATCGAGTTGCGTACAGCTTGCTTCAATCCTTCCGATTCCGTCTGCTGCCATCTCGACACCTGTACAGCAAGTCAACTTATTTCCTGCACACACTTCGAGAACTGCTTCGTGTTGTTACTTTAAAGCTCAAGTGCTGTAGATCACTGTTGCTCAGTTCCGCTGGTATAAGTGAATGGAGATCTTGGTACAGTTCAACCGCTCTGGTCTCTCTGGACCCTTCCACTCCAGTTCGTCACTTACTACTCAACAGCGGGCTCCGTAAAAGGTGTGGTCCACCTATACGCTACGGGGTTCATGTCGTTCGAGTGATTGAAACTGTTTCGTGTAAGCTTTTTTTGTATGCAGTTTTTTTTAAGTTTCTGGTGACCTTAAACAATAAGCAGGAGAACTGGCACGTCGTCTACGGGACTGGTGCCTTTAGTTGCTGCGTCATCAAGCCGCATGAAATTCAGCTGAGCCTTGTCATTGAAATATACTTTCCGGAACGGACTATCAGCGGATGAATCGAGCGCACAGCATGAACTGTCTGGTCTGCTTGGCAAAGGGAATAGCACGCGATGACTAAACCGGGGTTCGGAACGAAGAACGAAGAAAAAACAACAGAAAACAGTTTAAGAATAGGTTCTGTTTCCGCTCGACTAAGAGTTCTAACCAATCGTCGATGAATCACTTAGGAGCTTGAAAACAAGATCCCTTCTCTTTGGCAGCGGTATCGATCGATTCGGTTTTGATTAATTATACTTTTTATATATTCTAAATCTGTGCTATTGTTCATTTTCGACGGATTAAAACATGCAATGTTCAAATAGCAAACAACGAACTTTTTGTTTTCAGGTTCGTCGCTTGCTGAGTCTTTTGTGTTTTGTACCATTAAAAGTCGTTTGTTCACAGGAGCTTTTTTGTGCTTTAAGCTTTCCGCCATAGAGACAAACCAAGCTGACCCAAGCGACTTCAGGAAACACGGGTAAAAATTGTTCCACCTCCCAAGGAATTCGACCGTCAGCGAGATAATGTCAACCTAATTCTCCGAGCCGCATAGTTTGCACCATATTAAATACGCCGCGCGGTGCAATTATATCAGCTACAGCCGTCTTCCGCTATCATTACCGACGCTTTGCAGCCACTGGATAAGTCACCGGCCAGATTGCCGGGTTACCGACGCACGCACCCCGAACCTTTCACTGCGTTCGTTACCAGCACACCCTCGGTCGATCCGACGACAGCAGACAATGAGCTGCCAGAGCTTGCTGTTGCTACTGCCTGCTGTCGGATCATTATCGTCAACAGTGATTACGCCTAACGAAGCTTACACCAAGAGATGACGTTATACTAAGCCACTGACTAGGGGGAAAACATAAAAAAAATGGTAGCATCTTTCCTTCTGCACCCAATGGCACCTAATAGTCACATTGAACTCTCCCGGGGTACATCAACACCGATCGCAGTAAGCGGGAGAAGGGGATTGCAGACTGGCAAAACAATTAGACAACTTTCTTCGCCGGCTTGTCATCGCCGGCTCATTTGCACCTCGCCAAAGCTCATGTAAGGGCTCACAGTCGAGTGAGAGACACAAAAAAAACGCATCAAGCGATTTGAAACCCATTCCAAGCTCATTGTTCGGTTCGGTTGGGGAGAAAATGGTACAACATTCGCTACGCGTCAGAGAGCGCATCAGTTGCATCGCCTGTTGCATCTGCAGTGCGGTGGAGAAACAATGCCCCGGACGGTGATGATTTAAGCGAAAGAAAATAGCATCCAAACGTTGTAATACAGTCTTCTGTAGTAGACATTCTGTACAGACCTGGCATCCCTGACAAGGAAATGAAGTTGTAGAGTAGTGGAGGGAGCGAGCAATGCAGTCAACACCGTCACTGTTGAACCGTGTGGAAAGCGGTGTGGTCGGTGAGAAGTTGTTGCGGTTGTTGCGTGCATTCTTCCCCTCCCGAATTCCCATTCCCGGATGCTGCGGTTTTTCTTTCCCTTTCAAGCTTGAGAGGCTTTGTGCACGGTTTCGCCATGCTGCAATCGGAAGTGGTTTTGTGGCGCATTTCTTGGGCGCCTTGGGTTCAGCGAAGGTTGAAATGAAAACAAAGTGTCAGAAATTAAGCTAATTTATTGAACAGAAAAGCGGAAAGGTTTTATGTGCGTCCTTTAGCCGGATTGATTTTAAATAGTTGGCTATTGGGTAGAGCGTGGTAATAAGTTTGCAGTTTTTATGTGCAAACAGTTGAGTGTTTGCGTTGGCGATGATGAAACACCCGGTGTGATGCACTTTTCCCATAAGCAGATGGGCATGAACGTGGGCATGAGAATGATTCTGCGTCAGAATAAGGCATCGCACGTGTACCGCAAAGCGATCGTATCGTTGCCTTATTCAGCCAGGCCTTTGATTTACCTTTATCGATTATTTTGTTCATTATCTAGTAAATGCTTCAATTGTACACTTTTACATCATGTTTGACATAATATTTCTATCAAACTCCTTCAAACGTATCAATAATAAAACATGAAAAGCTGTGTTTCATAAGTCTCTGTCTGCTGGTGCTGGGGGCCAATTCCACCGGGGCGTATCCGGCACTATCAAACCATCTCAGACACAGACATACTTGATAAGCCCAAAAACAAAAACAAAAAACAAGTTAACCGGTTCCCTCTTGCTCTGACCTCTTACACAACCTCTCGAACGGAGAGCAGCCCACAGACAGTTCCGTAAACAGTCTTGAGTTTGATCCGTTTTTTTAAACACGAAAGTCCTTTGGCTTCGGTTTCACCTTCATGTCATAAGATTTAATCGCCCTAGCTCTTTCTACTCTGGGCTTTCATTTTTCGGCTCATTTTGGGCTGGTTTCGTGTCGTTTCGAAAGCCTTTCTTGTCACGACCTTGTGCTGTGTGTCGCTTTCCCCGCATCTGATATCCCCGCAAATGATAGCCACGGGGCAGGAAATGTCCATAAAAAAGCTGCCCAAATTCAACCCGGGTCGGAGGAAATATCACCATTCACCTACGACCACCGATTATGAAGTCGGTCAGGAAGTGAGGAAGGTATATTAAACAAAACTTAAAAAAAGCAATTTTATTCACAGTTTTCTTTTGCAAAATTTCAGCAGTTTGTGACGATGAGTGAATTGTACAAAATTATTCACTGGAACGATGGCTGTATCCACTATCGGTTGTTCGTCAAAGTACGGCAGGTGCATATAGTAGTGTGATCACCATTCAAAACCTGTTTACTATGTGTTGAGTTGCATTATTAATGGTGGGTGCAGATTGACAGCAGCTAAATAATTGCTTTAAAAAAAGGTAGTATAAGGAGATCGGCAGCATGATAAATTTCTTTTGCCGGAGAAAGTCGGAACCAATTTTGTGGAAAACTAAAAAAAATATTATTTTTAAGGTAATTTGTTTGTAATTTTTTTGTAAGCAAAGTCTAAAAAAGAATATTTTCTAATTCGTTAGATACTGTTAAAACTAATTTTATTGTTTTATTTTACAGTGTGTCGAACGTTTTTCATCCCGCCGCCACAACCGTATAACGTGAGTGAAATTTGAATTTATTACCCCATGCTCCTTCACTCCTCTTCGGCATTCTTCTGAGCTGACAGTGTCAATTGACCACGGCCAGCGGACAAACGGATCCCACCGAACGGCCAATCAGCCAGTGTGGGATCGATTTTTCACCTTTCGCTTTATAGCCTTTTCATCCCGCTGCAGCAGCCCGTCCATCACCCACCTGACCTGGGCAGCAGCAATGCCCAAGTGTTCGGGGAGAAAGGCTTTCCCTTTTCAATAGCACTTTCTGCAGTCCACCGGAGACCCGCAGGTTGTCATTGGCTCAGCCTGCCTGTTGGCGCACTCTTCAAAAGACAAATTAAGTAAATTTTCGCCAAAATACAGCCAACGAAGAGGATCATTTCAACAGTGCCCAGGCAGGCCCAGAAAAAAACTTTACGCAACAGTGCAACGAGCCCATTTAGCTCGTGACGATGAGGAACTCCCATCCGCTCTTTATAACCACACTTTCCACGCGGGTTAAGTGTCACTTTGCGCAGACAACAACAACAAAAAACGGTATCGCTTCAGGTTCGCACGGTGTTGCGGTAAGAAAAATCTTGCCCCTCTTCTCATAAGAGCATACCGGCGTGCATCCGGGCGTCCGGGGTTAGAGTACGCGTGCAGGAAAGATTTAAAATTATCTACATCCCATCCGCAAAAGCCACAAAGACAGACAACCGCCACGGGACGAGCCGCATAGTAAGACAATGTCATGTGTATGTGTATGCTGCGGGTAAGATACACCGAGTGCGGGGAAGTTCAATGTTTGGAGCTAGATGCCAACCACAACGGTTCCCACTGACAACGAGGGAGCGGAGCGTTCGTCTTCGGCAATAAAGGTGACGGTGCAAAGTACCGTGTGCGCGCTTTCTCATCACTTTTGATGGTTTAAATGCATCTGGGCAGACTGATGCGTAAGCGCACCGTCACACACGCCAGTAAGATTATGTTGAGCGGCCGGCAAGATTGAGTCCCCGCGTGCAACCTCGCTTTGAAGTTAGAAGATAACCTACCAGCAGCAAAACCGTAACTGCACGTAATGGGCTTTTGGTTTAGGGGTTGTTTTTTTTTTGGGAGGCTTTGTGGGCGGTGGGTGGTCTCTAAAAGCTTCAGTACGCCCTTCAAGGACACGTGGTGTTTGATGAATGCGGGAGGAAACATGCATAAGCGTTCAATTTCGTGCCACCACCAACCAACGCCACACGAAAAGGTTGTCTTCGTTAGAAGCGACTGGAGTGTTTGCTGCTTCCAAGCTGCTTCATAGCCTCCCGTTAAGCTACCATCGCACGAAAACGGTGCACCTAATTCGCTAATTAGCATTCAAGGCTCGGTACCGACTGGCGAGAAGACGAAGAACGGATTCGATCGGTTCCGTACCGCGTGAGTCAAATTTGTACACTAACTAAACCCGCATACATCGCTTCCAATGGATTCTCGATCGCAGGCGCAAGCTAATAAAACTGTTTACTTTTTGGACTGTGGGCCGCGGCCATCGGGAGACTTTACGCATGATTAATCGATGCTGGGTTTCGATGTTGGTTCGTGGTGCGAATTTGAAGTGTTTCCGTGCGGCAGAAGGGGAAGATGCTTCTATTGCTTTTGATGGAAGGTGTTATTATTGTTTCACAATCAAAGATAGCATCATCGCATGTTATTGTTCGGTGAGTTCTAGTAAGAGATGCTAAAGAGCTGCTAAATCAACTACTAGCACCATGGGAAGCTGACTGTTTAACTTTCCCATCATCATCTGGGACATTTGCATACACTCTTACTGTTTAGAACCGTAGGAATGGGAGAGATCTTCTCTAGTTCATTCTATGGAAAGTAGCTTTGCAAGCGAAAAGAGGGAACCTGAATAGAATGTTTTTTTTGCATCATAATAGTGAAGAAACTCAACGTCCGGAAAGAGTACACTTAAGTTAAGGGTATGTAAGACTAGCGATGATTTGAATTAGAATGCTTTGAAAGATGGCAAGTGATCCTCTGACTGTCTAAAATCGGACACAACGCATGAGAAAGAGCAAAAGTTGCGCAAAACAAGAGCACTCCTCGCAGTGCCGTCTGACCTCCCGGTTCACCTAGAGGCACTGGATTGCTGGAGACTTTAAAAATACTGAAACCGAATTACGAAAGCCACGGCGGCACAGCAATCGCCATGATGGAATCAAAATCAACCACAGCAGCAACTGAGATGAAAGATGGCAAAATTGCGTGTCAATAGACGCGCGCTAGGCACGGTGGAAATGCAAGAAATAGAAAGATCACGATTGATCCATGACACCTAATTATCACGTTACGCCAAACACAGAGGTAGCTCGGATACGCAACTCCGTGCGCTTAGAGAGGCGATGAATATTCATTCGCATACTGGACCTGGAAAGAACTGGACCAAGTGAAACGTAGTGGAAAGAAAAGTGCTACGAAATGATGAGCCGTGGTAGGAGACAGACTGTTATAATGAGGGTAATTAGAGGTCGATCGCATCTGCTTTCCAGCAGTAGTAGCAGCAATCCAGTTTAAGCAACAGTGGAGGATCTTCAAGTTTAGCAACTTTTACGAGATGAGATGCAAATCCGTAGCCCCACCGGATGGCATACAAATGACTATAACACTTTCTTTATTGAACTTATAGCCCCCGCTCGTGGTGTCTAACCTGTCCAGCCAAGGTAATGAACCTAATTTTTGCTACACGAATGATCTGTCCCACTTTACAGCAAAAGGGCAGCTCGAAATGTGCCACATTGCGGGAAGGAAAATTCTCGCCCATTGGAAAACGGCACCGTTGCACACAAGGCTGCATCCAGCAGTGACCTCCTTTTTGTGAGTGTGTGTGTGTGTGCCTTTCTCTTGCACTCTTTCGCCTCGCCATCGTCCAAAGAAAGCAGGAAGTAGTGTGCCTGGGGAGGACTTATTACCTTTCTGGAGGAGGCACACTACACGCAACATCATCTCGCAACGATCTCGCAGCATGGAAAGTCGAAATGTCACTGGCGGCTAGTGGCGTGTCTGTTTGTGGCCCACTGAGCTACAAACTGGTGTACTGGTGTGGGATGTATCGCCATTGCCTTCCGGTTATAGCGGGTGCCAAACAAATATTGTACACATTTCACCAAAGCTAGCTTTCCAGTCGGAAATGGAGCAAACAGTCAGGAGAAACCGACCAGGGGGAGATTTCTTGTTTGCCTTTTCAAATGCGCTGCACCCACACGAACCTAACGGAAGAAGGGCTTATTCAATAGAGATTTGTTTATTGCTTCATTTGTAAAATAAAAAAAGCATATCGTGAAGTGGACAGTGAAACGTAGCAATGTACACAGTTATTGGTTCGGCTTTGCCGTAGATTGATACCTACGCATTAGCGAAACGATCGCCACGATCGCTTCTTGCGCTAAACGTTCCTTCCTGAAAGGCGCGACACCATGTAAGGCAAGACCAGTCGACGTTCAATGACCGTAACATTGACCGAGAGGAGAAAAGATGGTTTATTTTGCTTATTTTGTGAGGTATATTTGAGTGTTTTGGATGTCTGCCAAAAAATGAAAGGTGTTCCGGTGGGGCAAATATCCGCCGCTGAAGGGCTTTTCTACCACAAATACAATATTGTGCTTGCTGTATTGTAGGAATTTATATGAGTGTTTGCATGCTGCTAATAACAGTTTGCCGGGAGAGTATAAAAGCTTCACAAAACAGCAACTTGACCCATTTACGTGAGGGTTCAATGGTAAAAAAAAAGAAATTAAGTAGAATCCCCCTCAATTCTACTGCCGCTCAAAATGCACTACTACGCACACAGCCGCGACACTATCGCACGATGCAATCTCTCACGTCAGTTTTAATTAAGCCTGGCACGCACATTTATTAAACCTTCACTCAGAATTTCGTGCAAAGGTTACACAAATGATAGAAAAAAGAAGAAAATGTTTGAATTAAGAAAAAAAACACTCTCTTGGTTGCATTTGTGTCGCAACAGCCGACAGGAGTTGTTCTGTTTCAGTTCTCTTCTGTAAAACACACCTCATGCCTGTCTCGGAGAACTTGTTTCTGCTAGTGGCAAGCAACAAGTTTCTTACAATCACAACCTTTATATTGCCTTTTTCTTAGCTTCACGTTCTGCCTATCCCACAGCCGCCTTTTCCTATTGCTATCAACACGCTCCGCCTTTAGTAACCGTTTTCGTGGCAGCTGCATAAAGCTTTCCGTTCATGTTGCTTTCCTGTACAGAACAGGCAGGTTTGTGGTCGTCGCTCTCGTAGCATTTTTTCCCCACTCTCCTTCTATTTCAGGCACGACTTGTGCTTGCTGTACGGTAGCTAAGTGGATTCGTACAATTGGCGATGCTTAAATGTCAGCAGCCTTCTAAGAGCAGATTGGCTCCACAGCGGCGATGGTACATCGGATGCGGTTGATGCAGTGTGGTATTAGGGAGCTAAACCTTCCCAAAAAAGAGTTCCTTTTACTTTTGCAACCGGCCCGTGTAACCGACATCCGCTCTGGAGCGTTTTGTTGTGTCGATCTGCTGTGCAAAACAGAAACACAGAAAGAAGCTTTTAAAATAAAGTGAAGCTTCTTGCAATTGTACTCTTAATATGTAAACCACCAAACCGATTCTCTTTCGTTAGCCTAACCTTTGCGAATGACTGTCATTCTCCCGTTTTTGCCTACCGTCAATGGAGTTGTGTTCCGAATTTACATTGCAAAAGATGATATCGATTGCAGTGCACGAATACTGTGGTGCAATTCGGAGGGCGGGAGGGTTTAGCATGAAACATGAATAGCAAACAGTGCACCAGACGGCCGTGACGTACTTTTTAAAATGAAGGCACGGCTTTACAGGGTTTTCCAGGTGTTCTCATAGTTGTGGTACACTTCCGTGACTCAATCCTATTGGAAATGAACTTTATAAGATGGGAATTGGACTATATGGCATCCTTTTTGGACAGGCTCCTTGGAAATTCCTATTGGATTTGTCCAACAACGGTGCTAGAGTCTAGTTCCTACGGCATAAAGTTATTTTCCCTAAAGAAAGAGTAAATAAAGTGTTCCACAACTATGAGAACTCCTGCAAAACCCTGTAATCCACAAGCCATTTTGGGCTTTGTTTTGGGGAAATGTATATTAAAGTGCATTTCCATTTTCTGAATTATTTTCTCTGTTGTTTGATCCAATTTTTTTCTCTTTTTTCAAAAAAAAAAATCACGAAAATGCTATAAAATTATACAAATTATCCAGCTATAAGCTCGGATAATAATTGATAGAAAGCTTCAAAATGTTTTGACCGACTTTTTGACCGACTGAGACCTGTACAAACACACACACATGAGGCACGCCTGCAACAAAACTGCATTATCCGAGAAGGTGTTAAAAACAAATAACAACACCACACGCCTCGGAATGGATAAGAAAAGTAAAAGTAGCGCGAAACACACAAATCATCCCCATTGAACAGCACCGCAACAACACGCGCTCACTTTCTATCGTATTGAACCCGCGGTCTTGCTGCCGCTTGCCACCGCGTTTATCGACACCACACAACACAAGTGGCCCCACTTTTCTCCTATGTTTTATGCACCCAAGGCACACACACGATACAACATCGCGGTTGTTTTCGTACGGTTTGTTTCTTTTTTTGCCAAGATCGCCCTCGATCTGTCTCACCTTCTCCTCTTGCAAAACCGGTTGGCAGGAAACAACCCTTACAGCGGACGTTCACTTTAGCGCACGAAGAACGAGCGACAAGAGCGGTTTTCTTTATGCTGCCTTATGCTCTCGTTCGTTCGATTCTGAACGTGTGCGTGTTCTACTTACCCCACACTGAAACGGTGCATAAGTCGCTCCTCCCTCCCGCGTTGACTTTTGTACGTACGTACGGACACCCTAGGTTGACAAAACTTTCCCTTTCGTAGGCTTCGTGTGCCGAAACCGTTGACGTTGCCGTGTTTGCCGGTCACTTTACCCCCCGAAACGTCGGCTCTTGCACCACAGTCACTTCACAAAACAGTTGCTGCAGCTTGGTTGAACGAATTTAACCACTTTTGAACCGGTTTGCTGTGCGCTTTTTCAGGTTGACTGGTCTCCCCACACCGTGGCTTCTGGTTCTAGTTTCTTTTTCTTTAGCGGGTCTGGTAATTTTCGCTTATTTCCTTCATCTGTCGTTTTGCTCTATTATCACTAGGCACACTCGGTCGGTTGTTTGCATCACCAAATTTGCATCGAATTAACCACCGCAGGCTTTTCACTATCAGTAAACCAAAGCAGCAGCAGCAACACTACCACTTGTGTGGGATTTTTCTTCGTTCGCCCACCCAAATGCCCACCAGCGAGGCACGAAACTCACATGCGTGACCTGCGCGTCGAGCACGTCTAATTTCACGCGCGTACGCAAACCCACTATCGCGTATGCGTATGCTGCTGCCGGTGCGTGGGGTTCGTTGGTCCGTTACGAGCAAACGTTTGTGCGCTACTGAGCAGCGCAGTCGGTCTTCGGGCGTTCCTACCAACGAGTGCAGTGGAAGCGTTTCATTCAGCATGCGTGTAAGGGGTCGTAACAGAGCGGCAAACGGAACGGATAGCAGAGAAAAGCAGTGAGCCAACTAAGAGACCCCCAGAAGACGAAGCCAAACACGTTTGCTCCCTCGCGAGCCTCCCATCAGTCGGAGTTCGGAGTCGGTTTTCTTCGCCGAAGAGCCTGGCTGGCACGACTTCGGGCGTGGTGGGGACGCCACGAACACGATCTTTGTGTTGGGCTTCTCTCGCAGGGGTTTTCGAACGCTGTCGTAAATAGCGGAACAGTTTCGATTACTATTACACTAATGAGTTGCGTTTTTGCTCGCGTTCGCGATAAACAAGTGATTCATATTTTTTTCTACAGAAATTAAGACTCGCTTTAGTGCTATGCTATCGCATTGGCGGCTTTTGCTACGGGCTCATCGGGAAGCTAATGTGGCTTAATGTATTCATTCCCAATCAGTAATAAAAACAGATGTTTAGGATATTATACAGATTCCAATTCAATGAGCAGCGGTTGCGTAAGTGAGCCTGTTTAAAAACAGCAGAAAATTCGGATACGATAAATTAACACTCTGTTGGCAATGGTAATTATTTGTAGAAAAATAGATTCTTGTCCTTTTCCAGAGTCCAGTTAGTAAACTTAATAACAATTCATTTACATGCGTATTGCAACACCTTCTCACCCATCATAAATATTCCCTTCTACCGTTATACGCTTATCAAAATCATTTAAATATTGCTTCCTCGACCCCCTTACCGCCTGCCGCTGCCATTGTGCAGTGTCGTACTTACGCGCCTAAATTTTGGTTTCCGATCACCATACCCTGCCAGCTAGAATCGTTCGATCTGCTTGTGGTTTTCGTACTGCTTCAAATTAGGCAAATTGTCCCACCACAGCTGCAGCCGGTGCTGCAAGATCAGCCGGAACCAGGGCGTTAGCGGTGCATCCAGCCGTGCGATGGCATCCGTCAGCCCACTGCGCGGAATGTATCGCACCTCGCTGACCTCGCTGTCGTTTGGCTTCAGGTCGACATCTTTCTGCAGGAACAGAATGTAGTCGATCTCGTGCTCTCCCCACGTCCCATCGCCCCGGTCGGCGTAGTGGATGCGGGTGATGTAGTGGAAGTTTTCCGGCCGTGCCTGTAAAACGCAAATTCCATTTAAGCAAAGCATTAATTGATACCATTTTAAAGGGCGGCCTTCCCCTTACCTGTGCCATTGGAATGCCAAGCTCGTAGTTCAATCGTCGCTGGGCAGCGCGCCGAATGCCAAGGGCATTCAGCTCCTCCCGCTCTCCCTCGATGTCGTACAGCGGATGGCTGCAGCAAGCGTTCGTGTAGCAGTCGGGAAATGTTATCTTCGTTCCCGTTGTCATGGAAATGTAAAAATCATCGAAAAACGAGCGATCATCATAACCATCGTCGGAAGCGTTTGAATTATTCATGCGTGTGCCAGCAGCCGTTCCGCGCGTGACGTAAGGAGAAGAAAGGAAACCGGGTTGGCATCCGCGAGAGATCCGCCACCCAACACTAACGGGCACGGTCGGTGTGAAATCGGTAGGAGAAAGTGGCGCGCTATCGTCCGAACGTGCGATGGGTCGCGCGGGCCTCTATGTGTGTGTGTGTGCGTAAGGCCCTATATCACTACGTACCTTTTCGACGGATCTACGTTGCAGCAGCATATCTCCGGCACTGTTGAACAGGAAGACACTGAACGCACGATGCAGACGAATGTTACCGTCGGGATCCACCCGGTGGCAGTCCCGCTTCGAGGCACTTCCGGTGGCTTGATCGTGGTCGTTCACCAAGATACACTTCTCCTCCAGCGCCTGTTCCTGCAGCTTGGCAGAGCTGACCGTGGCTACATTTGAAAAGGAACGGGCGGGAAGAGGTAGCCTCCCAGCAGTCCGCAACCACGAGAACAGCATGTTGAGGGATATTGGCGCTTCACGACAGCACAACTTACACACTACCCTGCAGTACGGTCGAATGTTGAATCAAACTAGCGCGTGAGAAGGGGGAAAACCCAGCAGAAAGCTCGTAAAACACAAATTCCTTCGCACCGAGCTCCGAAATCACGGACTTATTTACGTTGCGGTACGAATTGTTATGACAGTTCTCGAGATTGAATTTAAATGTCAGCAAGCTGCTGAACTAGTACCGGTTGTTTATTCGGTAAAGCTGTTCCAAATGCAGTAGACACGAATTGTAGAAGATCGAATCTTTTAAAATGAACATTTTAATACGCATTTGCGTATTTTTCTGTGCAAATATTGTACATTTTCGTACACACCGCCACTGTTGTTTTGATCTCGCAAAAGGCCTTTTCGCCAGCAGTCACTGTAAACGTCATCGAAGGTGTGCGGTTAAAGGTCCTATACACGAGTGGAAAATTGACGAAAAGTTGGTTATTGTGAACAGTTGTTTTTGATAAACTACATAAAGAATCGCATTCATTTAGAAAGAATATTCATGCAATACTACTATCTTGTTTATATTATTTGTAAGGATTCCCAAAACCGCAAAATATCATTTGTATGAGTATATTACTAAAAAATGTATTGCACACTGTAGCCGTGAACTAGCATCTTCAGCAAAGTGCTATCGTGGGCTGTCAATATTCACTTGACGTCGTTGAAGCAGCGAAAAAATTGGTAATCAATCTCATCAAATCAAAAGCAAGAGAGTTGCGATACTATTCGGTAAATAACTGGAGAAACCCCTCGCAAAGGGTTTCCATCTAACTGTGTGGGTCTTTCCCTTGCATCGATCCACTTGCTAGTCAGACGACGTGCTCTCTTCCCTAAACATTCCTAAACGGCCGAACCATTCACGATGGTAAGTAGCAGCAGCAGCGGCAGTAGCTGACGGATGATTATTCCATCTCATCAGCAAAATACCACCCCCTCCCACCCCGTACCATACCACTTGCCATCTGCACCCACACAAGCGCTGCTACGCGCTGGAGCCTACACAGCCGATAACAAACTTCCGTTTGGTCCACCCACAGATTCGCTTCATACTGATACAGAACCGTGCGGGCAAGACGCGGCTCGCGAAATGGTACATGAACTTTGACGACGACGAAAAGCAGAAGCTGATCGAGGAGGTGCACGCCGTGGTGACGGTGCGGGACGCCAAGCACACCAACTTTGTCGAGTTCCGGAACTTCAAGATCGTGTACCGCCGGTACGCGGGGCTGTACTTCTGCATCTGCGTCGACGTGAACGACAACAACCTGTGCTACCTGGAGGCGATCCACAACTTTGTCGAGGTGCTGAACGAGTACTTCCACAACGTGTGCGAGCTCGACCTGGTGTTTAACTTCTACAAGGTGTACACGGTCGTGGACGAGATGTTCCTGGCGGGCGAGATACGGGAAACGTCCCAGACGAAGGTCCTCAAACAGCTGCTGACGCTGAACTCGCTAGAGTAAGCCACGCCACATCATTTGTTATTTTTCGCCTGCTGTTTTTCCTCCTCCTTTCGCTGGCCTTCATAGTCGGTTAAACTATTCGCACTTTACTGCCGATACACTTGTGTGTAGAAGACGATGGAAGACGCGCGCGCACAGCATTCCAAAAAGAAAGAGTAGCGCAAGTTGTTTAGTAGAGCTCGCCTGCTCGGGAACGTATTTGAGTTGTTGAACAACAATGTGGTGCAGCAGCAGCAGCGGTAGTAGTAGTAGTGGTAAAGCCATATTTTGGGGATTTCGAAACCGATCCCGGCACACACTCCCATATTAGCTTGACGGAGAGTGTCAGCGTTTATGTTGTATCACGTTTTCGTATCGAACCATTTCGTTCGGCACGTTTACTATTTAAGCTTCTCACCGGACCTGTATGATATGAAAGCGCTAACAACGCATGCTTCCGCATTAATCGGAGACAAGCAGACGAACATTACATTCAAATCACCCCCAATTTGTCCCAACGTTTGCGCTGAAAAGAAGTCGTGACGTCGTTTTGGTTTCGATTACTGCGCTCTACCCCCTTATACTACGGACGATGCGGCCGTGTTTAGTGTTGGCAAGATATTTCTAGTAAACGTGCAACGAACCACACACATTCACACACATCCCGTGCGTGGTGGGTGTTGAATAATTCTGCACGAAGCTCACCAAAACGCGAAAGGTTAAATTAATCGAAACAAACACAAAAGAAAAGAAAACAAAACAATACACTATTAAATATGTAATGAAAGGTAAGGCAAATATTATTATAGTATAATATAAACTATTACGATATATTAACGAAAATGATCTGTATTTGCGTAGTAATCGAATAAACAGAGTAAAGAGCAAACCCGTTGGACAACCGTTTATTGCAGCTTTGTCTCGTGTGTACTGAACGAACTTTACGAATTGTGCTAAGAAAGTAAGTAAAATATGTTGTACAAATTAGAACCATACATACTAACACGCTATGTATGTGTCCGTCTATTAAAAACATGAAACTTTTCAAAAGGCACACGTGTTCTACGCCTAATCCTACTGTCCCGTTATCAGTCTAGTCATTTCCACGGCCGGGGTGTTTTGTTGGACGCTTTCCCAGTCAGTCCCAGCTGATGCAAGGCCGTAGCGGAAGCGGACCTCCCATTCATCATCCCGCAAGGAGGAACCGTAGCTTCGTTCGTCCCAGTGCCACGTTCGCCGCTTTTCCGCCCCGTCAACTCCTTTTTCGATTGCTTTCGACAGCTCGATAGTACCTCTTCCAGTCGTTTGAGATCGTTCGGCGACGTTTGTAGCAACAGTTCGATGTAGTTGTGCAGCTGCTCCTTGGGGATGCTGCCAACGGTCGATTCCGTTGGTTTTCTCCAATTATCGGTATCCCCTTTTCCACCGCCCGATGTCTGGAGGGAATCATTTTCATCGGTTAAAAGGGAGTGTTTTAACGAGCGAACTCCATCCAAACGATCTTTGTCTAGGTGTTCGAGGGTAAGACGATTGAATTTGGCGCTAGCCGTCTTTCCCGCCTCCTGCTCGAGCAGTGTGTAGTGGTTGCCGGAACTGCCCAACTGTCTGCCCGTACTCATCAAAAGATCACGCGTTTGCTTCCACTGGTTTTCCATGATCGAGTGCACCTGCACGGCAATGTCGGCCCGGCCACAGCGTATCGTGCGCAGCTCCTCCTCCAGCTCGTGTATCCGCTGGGCGGAATTTGCTAGCTGCAGGCGGTACAGTGACTCCTGCTCGTTGCACCGTTCGGTGAGTAGCTCAATCTCTTGCTCCCGTTTCTGGTCGATCAGTTCGATTTGACGCTTCGCTCGATCGGTAAGCGTTCGTTCGCGGGTTCGCGCTTCCTCTTTTAGCTCTTCTTCGACGGAAGCGAGCTGCTTCTGGAATTCCTTCAGCTTGTCCGACACGACATCCTCGAGCTGCGATTGGTAGTACTTTTTCAGCGTGAGTCGTTGCAACTCCAGCTCCTTAAGTAACTTTTTCTAAAATAAAAGAAAATTTAGTTTTACAACATGGATCTTTACCTTTTTGCGCTCATCTGCTTACCGATTCTTCTTGCAGCATTGTGTTCTGTTCCTTTACGTGCTTCAGCTGATCCTGCAACGTTTCATTCTCCCGCGTCACGTCCGCAAATCTCTTCCCCAGCGCGTCCGTCTTGGTCTTGAGCGCACAAAAGTCCGCCCGCAGCCGTACGCCATCGGCAAGCTTTTGCTTTTCCGCCGCCAGTTCCGAACCGAGCTGCTCGTTCGCTTTTCGCTGCTTTCCTAGCTGCTCTCTTAGCTGCCGTTCGCTGTCGCGACTATTTGCCAACCGTACTTGCAGATCGTCCAGCTGCTGTCGATGCACCTCCCCAGCGTCGCGGCTAGCGGACACGAGATTCTCCACCTTTATCTCCAGATTATCCTTCTTATCTTCCAGCTTGCGCACCAGCGTGAGCGTTTCCGCCAGCTCCTTTTCGAGGAAGAGGTTCTTGTTTTTAAACTCTAAATTCTCCGCCATCAGCTTCTCGTGCGCATCGATGTGCTTCAGCTCCATGTCCCGCAGCTTGCCGGTCAGGCGGGACGTTTCCTGCTCCAGCTTGTCGATGATCGACACCTTTTCCTTGTCCACCGACAGGGCGACGGAGATTTTCTCCTCATACTCGAGCAGCTTCATGTGGAGCGATTGAATGTTGCGCTCGCAGTGCTGCCTTCGCAGTCGCTCTTCCTGCAGCACCTTTGCGTAGTCGGGCTGGCCACCGTTCGTACCGTTCGTTTGCCAAATGTCGCTCAGGTTTAGCAGTGGCTGACCGTTTTTCCCACATGATTTGCTTACCATTCCACTAGCACCACTGGCGGGCACGTTTCGGGGCGGTTTCTGAGGGACGGGACCACATCCGGAGGAGCCCGGTTTCGTGAGCCCGTTGAAATCGTTCCGCGTAAGCGATGGATACTCTTGCAGGGAGAGACTGTTGAGATCGATCAGAGATCCTTCCGGACTGTGGGTCGTAGCTGCACCGTTGTGCTGGTACGCATGCTGTGGCGGTTGCCTTTGCTGTGACTTTTGTGGCTCATCGTCCTGCAAAAATCGATCTATTTCGTGCAGTATGTACTGTTCCTTCAGAGGTTCTTGGTGGTGGTTCTGGTGGTGGTTCTGGTGGTGCCCGTGGTGCTTGAACGGAGTGGAAGCCACATACTGCTCGGTTCGCTCGGCAGCCAGCGAGTAGTTGCCTATCCCTGCCATCGTGGAACCGCCGCTTCGCTGTGCAAAGGATGCATAGGACAGGCAATCGACGCCCAAGTCCCAGGAACAGTTGGCTGGGGTTCGAGGCGTCGGTGTGATGGGCGATTCGCAGTTGAAGAAATCGGGCGGTATCAGCAGCAGCACGTCTGTTTCATCCGAATCACTCATCACATGCTGATGTGGGGGGGCATGCAGAATCACTCTTTAGCTAAAACGATACACTACTTTCTAGCTTTACAGCGCTGTTACAGGCCGTAAGATTGTAAAACCAAAGCAAACGGTCATGATGATGGGGTGCCACAACAGTAGGACACAGAGAAAAAATAACAAACAAAACACACAAGCCGCTGTCCGTTGATGTCAGTTGCTGGTACCAAACGAACCGTTGCAAGGGGGTTATCTATCTGGCTACTGCATCACTTTCGGATGGGATTTTTACCTTGTCTAGAAAGTTATTGGTAACTAAAATAGCACCAAAACCACCATAAAATCGAAAAATTATCCATTTGCAATGATTTTAAAGCGTTTATTTGATAAAATTCGTCATACTTCAATAGTCCCAAGTAACAATTTGGATACTTTGGGAGAAAGTACTTTTGGGTCCGTTTCCTCAGCAAACTCTTTTGTTTCGAACAATTGGTGGTATATAGGAAAATTTTCCAATTTTAGTGGTTTATCAAACAAATAACTAAATTAATAAAGCGGAAAATTACCCCGAAAACCTCCAATCCGTTAGCGTGCTGCCATAGCGTTGACGGGCGAAAATTCGCCCGTACAAAAATGCTCCTTGGGTCCCCGGCTGCCGGCGAATTCTGTCAAACAAACCTCATTTGCCGTTTGCCTTTTGTGACGCTTCTACACTACTCTGTCTGTTCAGCGAAGACGACGCGGTGCTGCCCCTACAGCTCAATTGTTCCGTGAATTTGCACGAATCCGCATCTGGCGTTACTTGTTCATTCGTGTACGGAGGTGAAGAAAAAGTTTAACAACCACTAAAATGGCTGACGACAAGAAGGACCCGAAGAGCTCGGAATCGGAGCACATCAACCTGAAGGTGCTTGGGCAGGACAATGCCGTGGTGCAGTTCAAGATCAAAAAGCATACGCCACTCCGCAAGCTGATGAACGCTTACTGCGATCGGGCGGGACTGTCGCTCCAAGTGGTACGCTTCCGTTTCGATGGACAACCGATCAACGAGAACGACACTCCGACGACGCTGGAAATGGAGGAAGGGGACACGATCGAGGTGTACCAGCAGCAGACCGGCGGCGGAAATCGTTCCAACCAGTAGACGAGGGGCGGTGGCGGAAGGACGGCAGCCGGAGGAGAAGGTCACAATTGCACGCGCTCTCTCAGCCGCTACTACCACAGCCATGAGAGAAGAACACATCATTTGGTGGGGGGAGCCATGCAGCAGTGACGAGATTTAATGTAAAACAAACAACTAATTTAGCGCGTGGTCTTCTTGCTCACGTGAAATAAACATTCTATATTAATAACACCATATTGTTTTTCGGTTTCCTTTGGCCTTGCTGTTTTATTCGGGAGGGAAAAGGTGTGCGGGCTTTGCGAGCGGTAGGAGGGAGAGGAGGGAAAACGGGGAAGGCGCGCAAAAGGGAGTTCTTTTCGCCGAACGTTGGCATCGCGGCATCATCTTTGACAGCCGCCACAGCAGTTGTGTCAAAACTCGATTTGGCTCGGCGGAGAAGGTTGGAGTAAAAAAATAAAAAGAAGCTCTCGGCTCTCCGGCGCACACACACACACACTGCTTGCCCAGTTGTCCACTTTTTTGGTGTGTGATTTTTCGACAGACGATTGGCGCACTGAAAACGGCAAAATTGTACGCGAAAAATGGCTGATGCAGAGGTAAAAGCGACTCCGGCTCGTCCGTGCCGTCATGGCTTGCTGTGTCGGTTCGCGAAAAGTCGAGATTTTCTCTCATCATTGTCGTGTTTTTTACTACCCCCTCGTCTCGATTTGCCGACGCGGCTGGCTGACCAAGTTTTTTTTGTTCATCCCATTTCTCCCCGCCTCCCGCCTTCCATAATAGCTTGCTAAGGCCCTGAAAGACTTGCCGAACCGAGTGCTGAACGTGCCCGTCGAGGAGCGGCCGGAACTGTTCCAGAATGTGATTGCGGTGCTGCCAAATCCGGGTAAGTGACGGGTGGGGGGAGTGACGTGTCGCGTACCGGTATGCCGTAATCGTGCGCCTGCTACCGTCGCTCTGTTGTGATGGTGGTGTGTCCCTCTGCCAATTCTAACCTCAATTTCCCTTGTTTTTATCTCCGGTGCTTCGACTGTGTACGTGTGTGTGTGTTGTGAAATTGTGCCGTTTTCTTGCAGGAATTAACGCCACCATCGTGCGGGGAATATGCAAAGTGATCGGCACGACACTCACCAAATACAAGGATCCGGAATCGCAGGCGCTGGTGCGGGACCTGCTGGTGGCGGTGCTGAAACAGCATCCCGACCTAGCGTACGAACACTTCAACGCCGTGCTGAAGGCGCTGCTGACGAAGGATCTGGCCAGTGCGCCACCGGTGAAGGGAGCGCAAGCGTCCGCCCTCGCGCTAGGATGGGCCAACCTGGTTGCTCTGCACGCGGACCACGAGACGGCCGTGGGGAAGAAGGAGTTCCCGAAGCTGCTTGACATTCAGGCCGGCCTGTACCAGCTGTCCCTGACGTCCGGCATGCAGAAGGTGTCGGACAAAGCGTACAGCTTCGTGCGGGATTTCTTCGCCAGCGGGGACGACGGTCTCGCCCAGCGCTACTTCGATCGGCTGCTGGCGACGGAACCGTCCAGCGGCGTGATTGTGATGCTGTGCACGATCGTGCGGTTCGTGCGGGAGGAGCTAGGGGCGGAGGCGGCGGAATCGTTGCTGACCCAGCACAAGACCAAACTGTTGGACCATCTGGTGAAGGGTTTGATCACGGTGAAGACGAAACCGCACGCGAGCGATATCATCGCCTGCTCCCCACTGCTCAAAGCCATCACCAAGGACGAGCTGAAGACGGTGGTGGTGCCGGCGCTGCAGCGGTCGATGCTGCGGTCGGCTGAAGTCATCCTCCGTGCGGTCGGTGCAATCGTGAACGAGCTCGAGCTGGACGTGAGCGATTACGCGCTCGATCTGGGCAAACCGTTGGTGCAGAATCTGGCCTCGAAGGAGGAAACGGTGCGCCAGGAAGCGGTCGAGTCGCTGAAGCAGGTCGCCCTCAAGTGCGGCACCGCCGGTGCGATCGAGGCGTTGCTCAAGGAAGTGTTTGCCGTGCTGAACGGGTCCGGGGGAAAGATAACGGTGGCCGAGCTGAGGATAAATCTGCTACAGGTTGGTGGAAATTCTTTTTAAAAAAATGGCTCATTTTCAATGTCTAACTCTCTTTCGCTCACTCTCGATGCTTCCAGGGTGCCGGTAATTTAAGCTACAACAAAATTCCACCCCAAAAGGTACAGACCATCCTGCCCGCCGTTTGCGACCAGTTTTCCAAGGTGATCGAGGCGGAAATACAGGAGAAGGTCGTGTGCCACGCGCTGGAAATGTTTGGCCTGTGGACGGTGTACCATCGCGGAGACATTCCCAACAAAATCGTGCAACTGTTCCGGAAGGGTATGGACGCGAAGGCACAGACGATCCGCACGAGCTACCTGCAGTGGTTCCTGTCCTGCCTGCACGATGGCAAGCTGCCGAGTGGGGCCGACTTTACCGCGACACTGTCGAAGATCGTGGAACGGGCGGCCCAAAGTCCGGCCCAGACGCCTGTCGTGTCGGAGGGTGTCGGTGCCGCATGCATCCTGCTCCTAACGAACGGTAGCGTGTGCGAGAAGCTGAAAGACTTTTGGAACATCGTGCTCGACACGGGCAAGTCGCCGTTCCTCAGCGAACGGTTCCTCTCGACCACGAACGCGGAGACGCGCTGCTACGTGATGGTAATCTGCGAGCAGCTGCTCATCAAGCACCGGAGCGAGCTGAAGGGCGGCGACAGCGCAATCGACCCGCTGATACGGGCGGCCACGATTTGTGCCATGTCAGCGCAGACCAAGGTGCGCCGGTACTGTCTTCCGCTGGTCAACAAGATTGTTAACAGTGAGCAGGGCGTACCGCTGGCGAAGTGTTTGCTGGCCGAGCTGACGCGCTACGCCGAGAGTAGCAAAATCCAGTGCGAAGGGGAACCGCTGGAGGAGGGCGTACCGCCCGCCCAAGCCCTGGTCGATGCCATCTACACCGTGTGCAATGTGGAGGGTGTGGCGAACCCGGACGCTCAATCGTTGGCGCTCGGGGCGTTGCTCTGCTCGCACCATCCGGCAGCCGTGTCCGTTAGGGGCGACCTCTGGGAAAGCATTCTCGAGCGGTACGGGCTGAATGGCAAGCAGTTCATCGCGCTCAATACGGCCCAAATCGAGGAGACGTTCTTCAGCGGGTACAAGGCGGCGGCCATGTACGAGAACACGCTTGCGACGCTGTCGCGCATCAGCCCGGAGCAGATCCTGTCCGTGCTGGTGAAGAACGTGACGGAGCAGCTGAACAACTCGCGCATGTCGAACGTGACGGACGAGGAGTACTTTACCTACCTGACGCCGGACGGGGAGCTGTACGACAAGAGCGTCATACCGAGCGCGGACGAGCAGATCCAAACAGCGCATCTGAAGCGCGAAAACAAAGCGTACAGGTGAGAGTGGTGGCGGTGGCGTGGTGTGCTTTTCGTTTTGATCGTTGTTTACCTTTTCCATTTTCCCCCACTTTTCAGCTACAAAGAGCAGCTGGAAGAGCTGCAGCTGCGCCGCGAGCTGGAGGAGAAACGGCGCAAGGAAGGTACGTGGAAACCGCCGCAGCTGACGCCGAAGCAGAAGGAGGTGATCGACAAGCAGCGCGAGAAGGAAAACGCCATCAAGGCACGGCTAAAGGCGCTGCACGACACCATCACGACGCTGATCTCGCAGATCGAGGGCGCGGCCAAGGGTACGCCGAAGCAGCTGCCACTGTTCTTCCCCGCCCTGCTGCCCTCGGTGCTGCGCGTGTTTTCCTCGCCGCTGGCCGCACCGGCCATGGTGAAGCTGTACTTCCGCCTGAAGGACATTTGCTTCGGCGAGGAGCGGGCGGAGCTGGGCCGCGACATTGCGATCGCCACGATCCGGCTGAGCAAGCCGCACTGCGATCTGGAGGAGAGCTGGTGCACCGCCAACCTGGTCGAGCTGGTGAGCGACATACTGGTGGCGCTGTACGACGAAACGATCGACATGTACAACGTGCACCGGGAGGAGGAGGGCAGCAAGCGGTACCTGCTGGATGCGCCCGCCTTCAGCTACACGTTCGAGTTTCTCAAGCGCGCCCTCACGATGCCCGAAGCGAAGAAGGACGAAAGTTTGCTGATCAACGGCGTGCAGATCATCGCGTACCATGCGCAGCTCAAGGGCGACACGGTCGACGGGAAGGATCTGGCCGACGTGTACCATCCCGCGTACATGCCACGGTTGGAGATGGTGCGGCTGCTGCTGCGGCTCGTGCAGCAGCACCGGGGGCGGGTGCAAACGCAGGCCGTCGCTGCACTGCTGGACGTGGCGGAGAGTTGCTCCGGTCGTGAGTACACTGCGCGGGCCGATCTGCGCGAGATCGATGCGCTGCTGGTAGCACTGCAGGAGGAGCTGGACGCGGTGCGGGACGTGTCGCTGCGCGCCCTTGCCATCATGATCGATGTGCTGCCCTCGATAGCGGACGATTACGAGTTTGGGCTGCGGTTAACGCGCCGCCTGTGGGTGGCGAAGCACGATCTGTCGCCGGACATAAAGCTGCTGGCGACGGGCATTTGGCAGGACGGCGGGTACGAGGTGCCGATCGTGATGGCGGACGAGCTGATGAAGGACATCATCCATCCGGAGCTGTGCGTGCAGAAGGCGGCGGCGGCCGCGCTGGTATCGATCCTGGTCGAGGACTCGTCCACGATCGAGGGTGTGGTGGAGCAGCTGCTCGAGATCTACCGGGAGAAGGTGGTCATGATACCGGCCAAGCTGGACCAGTTCGATCGCGAGATCGAGCCGGCCATTGATCCGTGGGGACCGCGGCGTGGTGTCGCCATTGCGCTGGGCAGCATTTCGCCCTTCCTTACGCCCGAGCTGGTGAAGAGCGTGATCCAGTTTATGGTGCGGTACGGTTTGCGCGATCGGCAGGAGATTGTGCACAAGGAGATGCTGGCCGCGTCGCTGGCGATCGTCGATCACCACGGCAAGGAGAACGTGACGTATCTGCTGCCCACGTTCGAGTACTTCCTGGACAAGGCGCCGAGCAAGGGCGCGTACGATAACATCCGCCAGGCGGTCGTGATTCTGATGGGTTCGCTCGCGCGCCACTTGGATCGCGAGGACGAACGCATCCAGCCCATCATCGATCGGTTGCTGGCGGCATTGGAAACCCCTTCGCAGCAGGTGCAGGAAGCGGTGGCCAACTGTATCCCGCATCTGATACCGGCCGTGAAGGACCGGGCGCCGGAGATTGTGAAGAAGCTGCTGCAGCAGCTGGTCAAGTCGGAGAAGTACGGTGTGCGGCGCGGTGCCGCCTACGGCATTGCCGGCGTGGTGAAGGGGCTCGGCATCCTGTCGCTCAAGCAGCTGGACATTATGTCGAAGCTGACGCAGTACATCCAGGACAAGAAGAACTTCAAGTACCGCGAGGGTGCGCTGTTCGCGTTCGAGATGCTGTGCAGCACGCTCGGCCGACTGTTCGAGCCGTACATCGTGCACGTGCTGCCGCATCTGCTGCAGTGCTTCGGCGACTCGTCGGTGTACGTGCGGCAGGCGGCGGACGAGTGTGCCAAAACGGTGATGGCCAAGCTGTCGGCGCACGGTGTGAAGCTGGTGCTGCCCTCGCTGCTGAACGCGCTCGATGAGGATTCGTGGCGCACGAAAACGGCGTCGGTCGAGCTGCTCGGTTCAATGGCGTTCTGTGCGCCGAAGCAGCTGTCCTCCTGCCTGCCGAGCATCGTGCCGAAGCTGATGGAGGTGCTGGGCGATTCGCACATCAAGGTGCAGGAAGCGGGCGCCAATGCGCTGCGCGTGATCGGTAGCGTGATCAAGAATCCCGAGATTCAAGCGATCGTTCCGGTGCTGCTGACGGCGCTGGAGGATCCGTCGAGCAAGACGTCCGCCTGTCTGCAGTCGCTGCTCGAGACGAAGTTCGTGCACTTCATCGATGCGCCGTCACTGGCCCTCATCATGCCGGTGGTGCAGCGCGCCTTCATGGACCGGTCGACGGAGACGCGCAAGATGGCGGCCCAGATCATCGGCAACATGTACTCGCTGACGGACCAGAAGGACCTGACGCCCTACCTGCCGAACATCATCCCGGGGCTGAAGACGTCGCTGCTCGACCCCGTGCCGGAGGTGCGCGGTGTGTCGGCCCGTGCGCTCGGCGCCATGGTGCGCGGCATGGGCGAATCTTCGTTCGAGGATCTGCTGCCGTGGCTGATGCAAACGCTCACGTCCGAGTCGAGCAGCGTGGACCGGTCCGGCGCGGCCCAGGGCCTGTCCGAGGTGGTCGGCGGGCTGGGCGTGGAGAAGCTGCACAAGCTGATGCCGGAAATTATTGCCACCGCCGAGCGGACGGACATTGCGCCGCACGTCAAGGACGGCTACATCATGATGTTCATCTACATGCCGTCGGCGTTCCCGAACGACTTCACGCCGTACATTGGGCAGATCATCAACCCGATCCTGAAGGCGCTGGCCGACGAGAACGAGTACGTGCGCGACACGGCCCTGAAGGCGGGCCAGCGCATCGTGAACCTGTACGCCGAGTCAGCCATCACGCTGCTGCTGCCCGAGCTGGAGAAGGGCCTGTTCGATGACAACTGGCGCATCCGGTACAGCTCGGTGCAGCTGCTGGGCGACCTGCTGTACAAGATTTCGGGCGTGTCGGGCAAGATGACCACGCAGACGGCGTCCGAGGACGACAATTTCGGCACGGAGCAGAGCCACAAAGCGATCATCCGCAGCTTGGGCGCCGACCGGCGCAACCGCGTGCTGGCCGGGCTGTACATGGGCCGCAGCGACGTGTCGCTGATGGTGCGCCAGGCCGCGCTGCACGTGTGGAAGGTGGTCGTGACGAACACGCCGCGCACGTTGCGCGAAATCCTGCCCACGCTCTTCTCGCTGCTGCTGGGCTGTTTGGCCAGCACGAGCTACGACAAGCGGCAGGTAGCCGCCCGCACGCTGGGTGATTTGGTGCGCAAGCTCGGCGAGCGCGTACTGCCGGAGATTATTCCGATACTGGAGCGGGGGCTCAGCTCGGACCAGGCCGACCAGCGGCAGGGCGTCTGCATTGGGCTGTCCGAGATAATGGCTTCGACGTCGCGCGACATGGTGCTTACGTTCGTGAACAGTCTGGTGCCGACGGTGCGCAAAGCGCTGGCTGACCCTCTGCCCGAAGTGCGACACGCCGCGGCAAAGACGTTCGATTCGCTGCACACGACGGTCGGTGCCCGGGCGCTGGAGGACATCCTTCCCTCGATGCTGGAAAGCCTGGGCGATCCCGATCCGGACGTAGCCGAATGGACGCTGGACGGGTTGCGGCAAGTAATGGCGATTAAATCGCGCGTGGTACTGCCGTACCTCATTCCCCAGCTAACGGCCAAGCCGGTCAACACGAAAGCCCTCTCGATACTGGCGTCCGTCGCCGGGGAAGCGCTCACCAAGTATCTGCCCAAGATACTGCCCGCTCTGCTCGCTGCCCTGGCCGGTGCACAGGGCACGCCGGAGGAGGTGCAGGAGCTCGAGTACTGCCAGGCGGTCATCCTCTCGGTCAGCGATGAGGTGGGCATCCGCACGATCATGGACACGGTGATGGAGTCGACCAAGTCGGAAACGCCCGAAACGCGCCGTGCCGCCGCCACGCTGCTGTGCGCGTTCTGTACCCACTCCCCCGGCGACTACTCGCAGTACGTGCCGCAGCTGCTGCGTGGCCTGCTCTGGCTGCTGGCCGACAGCGATCGCGACGTGCTGCAACCTTCGTGGGACGCGCTAAACGCAGTCACGAAGACGCTGGACTCGGCGCAACAGATCGCACACGTGACGGACGTGCGGCAGGCGGTAAAGTTTGCCAGCAGCGACCTGCCGAAGGGTGGCGAACTGCCCGGCTTCTGTCTGCCGAAGGGCATCACACCCCTGCTGCCCGTGTTCCGCGAAGCCATACTGAACGGGCTGCCCGAGGAGAAGGAAAATGCGGCCCAAGGGTTGGGCGAGGTGATTAAGCTAACCTCGCCGGCCTCGCTGCAACCGTCGGTCGTGCACATCACCGGGCCGCTCATCCGCATCCTGGGCGATCGGTTCAATGCGGGCGTGAAGGCGGCCGTCCTCGAAACGCTCGCCATCCTGCTGCACAAGGTGGGCATTATGCTGAAGCAGTTCCTGCCCCAGCTGCAGACCACCTTCCTGAAGGCGCTGCACGACCCGGCCCGTCTCGTGCGCATCAAGGCGGGCCATGCGCTGGCCGAGCTGATCGTCATCCACACGCGGCCCGATCCACTGTTTGTCGAAATGCACAACGGCATCAAAAATGCGGACGATTCGGCGGTGCGCGAGACGATGCTGCAGGCGCTCCGCGGCATTGTGACACCGGCCGGCGACAAGATGACGGAACCGTTGCGCAAACAGATCTACACCACGCTGGCTGGGATGCTGGACTACACGGAGGACGTTAGTCGGGCGGCGGCAGCCGGTTGTTTCGGTGCGCTGTGCCGCTGGCTAACGCCCGACCAGGTGGACGACGCCCTGACGAACCACCTGCTGAACGAGGACTATGGGGATGATGCAACGCTGCGGCACGGCCGCACGGCGGCCCTGTTTGTCGCGCTGAAGGAATACCCGGCCGCCATCGTGCTGCCGAAGTACGAGACGAAAATCTGCAAAGTCATCACGGGGGCGCTCGTGTCGGACAAGATACCGGTCGCGATGAACGGGGTGCGGGCCGGTGGCTATCTGCTGCAGTACGGCATGGCGGACGACGGGGCCAAGCTGTGCACCGCCCTCATCGCCCCGTTCGTCAAGTCGATGAACCACAGCAGCAACGAGGTGAAGCAGCTGCTGGCCAAAACCTGCACCTATCTGGCGCGCGTCGTGCCGGCGGAACGGATCGCGCCCGAGTATCTGAAGCTCGCCATTCCGATGCTGGTCAACGGAACGAAGGAAAAGAATGGGTACGTGCGCTCCAACTCGGAGATTGCGCTGGTGCACGTGCTGCGGCTGCGGGATGGGGAGGACTTCCATCAGCGCTGCCTGACGCTGCTCGAGCCGGGCGCACGGGAATCGCTCAGCGAGGTGGTCAGCAAGGTGCTGCGCAAGGTGGCAATGCAGGCCGCCGGCAAGGAGGAGGAGCTGGACGATACCATTCTCACGTGATCAGCGTTCGGGCGTGGCAAAGGGAAAGGCGCAATCAATCCGGAAGGCGGCAACATGGGGTGGCATAAAACACAACGACGACGAGGAGGAGGAGGAGGAGGAGAACGATGGTGGTGGCTGCTGTCACGTTTGAAGCAGGTCCACCAGTCGCTAGTATCCATTTTAGGTAGCTCCACCACCATCCACAGCCATCGTCATACTAATCGTTTTGTATTATCGCAAACAGTACGTACCATTGCAACTATTACCAGTACTATTGCTATTCAAACTGTCGTACAATATCAACCCCGGAGAATAAACTACATACAAGCGTACCTACCGGTTTATTAGGGGGATGTGGAAATTCCCGATGGAAGGTTCATGGTGACACAATCTCATTTCGGTTGTTGTTGTTTGTTCCCCGCAACGGAAGATAGATTAAACAACGGTTAAACATTATGTACTCAGTTTTATTATTTGTATCACTAAAACTATCAGTTGTCCACTGTTTTTTTAAACATTGAATGTATCACCATCCTCTGTAGCCTGTTCCTATAGCCAACCAGTCTCTTGTTGCTGTTCCATTTGCGTTCATACTAGTTTTGTATTTCTGATAAACACAACCACAATGATGCTGCTAACACACATGCTAACGATAACGATCAACATTACGCGCGTTTGAAGATTAAAGAGCCGTTTTTTCTGTATTTAAAACTCCGGCGGAGTGTATCCAATTGATCAACAGTAGAGAGACGCGCTTTTTTTGTTTTAGAAAATAACAATTTATCGAAATATTGCAATGCAAATTCCGTACTATGAAACAATGTACATACACACACATACACATATACAGAGGCGGAAACAGTTCCAAAGAAAACAACGAAGTAACAACAATCAAAAACAGAAAAAAACAGTTACAGGAAATCTTAGACTAAGCTCGTAAAAATCACAATCTCATTGTTGACGGCTGGGCCGCACATTTGCTGGTGAGTGTGTCTCCTGGGTTGTTACGGGTTGAAAACCCCCCCAATTTAGACAGGAGCCACCCAACCACCGAACCGTCGTTCTAGCTCTTTGGCTACCGCAAAGATAAGATGATCCTGTCCGGGGGCAGCGACAATCTGGAAGAGCAAATGCAAATTCATTTTAGCATCGACACAAGACAACACGCGTGTTGTTGACCCTCTATCTTACCTGTACGCCGATCGGGAGCTTCTCGCGATCGAACCCGACCATGCAGGAGGCGGCCGGCAGCCCGACGGTGTTGAACACCATCATGTACGTCGTGTCGACCAGCTTGTGAAAGATGCGATAGTGCCGGTGGGCCGTGTTCGGGAAGCCGGGATAGATAAACACCCCGTCCGTGCCGAGCAGATCGATAAAGTCCTTGCGCAGCTTCTCCGTCTGCGCATCGAGAAAGTCGAGCCGGGACTGGGGTATGTAGTTGTTCACGATGTGCTGCATCGGGCCGATCATGACGGAGGGCAAATCGGACTTCGACATACCGAGCAGATACTTGAACACCTCGCGCTTCATCGTCGTGTCCGGCTTGCCGTTCGCCTGCGGGCTGTAGATCGTTTCCACGTTCTTCATGCGCAGCATCTTGCACACCGAAATGTCCAGCGTCCAGCGCAGCCGCTTGAGGTTGACGCGCTGTGCGTTCAGGTGTGCCGCCACGTCCCGGATCGCCTGCACGATGTCGGCATCGATCGGGCGCGTCAAACCGGACGGTCCATCGTTCTCCATGTAGTAGCATTTGAGCGCCCCGATCGGTACCGGTTTGTGCAGCGTCACGGGCGTACCTTCCGGATCGCGCATCGCTTCCAGCAGGAGCGGCAAATCCTCCGCATACCGGCACATGGCGCCCGGCGTGAAGAAGCTGCCCCAGTTCTCATCGTCACAGGACGGATGGTGCCCGTACGGTGACACCACGTACGGTGAAGGTTTGTGCCCGAACACGCCAGTAAACATGGCTGGTAGGCGCGAAGAGCCGGCAATATCGGTCGTAACGCCGAGCAGCGATCCGGCCGCCGCAATCAGTGCGGCCTCACCGCCGGACGATCCACCCGCAGTACGCTGCAGGTTGTAGGGGTTGCGCGTTAGACCCGTGCACTGGTTGTACGTTTCCCAGCACAGGCACAGTTCGGGCGTGTTGCTTACGAGCAGCACAATGCCACCGGCCCGCTTAATCTGGTGCACGACGGGCGCATCACTGAGTGCGACCTTCTTTTCGCGCAGCTTTCGACCGGCCGTGTTGCTCATGCCCTCGACGGCTAAGCTTTCCTTGATCGAAACCGGCAGCCCAAGCAGGGGCTTGGTGCGAGCTAACTCTTCCGCGGGTCCGAGCGTACCCTTCGCCAGCTGACGGTCGACTTCCTGGGCCTCTTCCAGTGCGGCTTCGAAACGATCCTCGACGATGGCGTTTAGCAGCGGGTTGACCTGCTGACACCGTTGGATGTACGTACGGACCACGTCCTCGCTGCGTATCTCGCGCTTGCGGATGCGCTCGGCAAGCACGGTGGCCGACAGGAGCAGCAGCGGATCTTCGATTGGTGGGAGCTTGCGGCGCTCTATCCGACCGCTAACGCACTGCGAGTAGGGCATGACGAACCAGCTAAACACGCACATGGCTGCACGGAGCAGCCTGCGTATAGCGTAACTCATCTGTCTGTGGAAGCGAGAGGAGGATAACGATTAAAGGAGCGGCAAAGGAACCCGTGGGGATGGGTCAAACATTAACAAAGGCTGGATATGATGGAGGTCGTAGGAATTTCGGTTTTGTGCATTCCATGCTTTTCCCAAAGCGTTCATGAAGAGTTCAAGAAATTTCCAAAGGGGCGGTATCAGCAGTGTTAGTCATGTGGGAATTAGTGGCACATTGAAGACTTCAAAATCTCATTAAGTTCGTCTGTCCTCTAGTGTAGTATATCTCCAGCAATTCAGCAAACACCTAAATCTCCATTATCAGGTACCACTTCACAGTCTATAATTGTCCCTTTCCCCAGCATTTAATGGGTTTAACGATCTAATAATACACTCCACAGAAAATTCTACCCAAGTAAACGATTGGTGAGCTGCTACGATTGGAATTTTCTATTGGATCCTATCAATACCTTGGAGGACCACCCTCGTCGGTCACACGTGATAAACATCCGTGGAACCATTGAAGAGCGTACGTAGAGTACGACACTTCAATGAGGATATGTTGAGGCTTTTCTTGAGTTCGGACATCCGCACGGGTTAACACCATGTGCTGTTTATGACCGGACATTTGAAAATGACCTTCAATTAGCTCTCCGTCTATAAACAGAAGGTACTAAAAGGCTAAGCTGCACAAGAATTCCACAGCGAATACTGGTCAAAGGGTGTAGCTTATTTCAGGAGCTACTGGATATGCCGCACAGCTTACAAACCCTCAAGATGTTGGAATT
This sequence comes from Anopheles gambiae, assembly GCF_943734735.2. Taxonomy (NCBI): domain Eukaryota; kingdom Metazoa; phylum Arthropoda; class Insecta; order Diptera; family Culicidae; genus Anopheles; species Anopheles gambiae. The sequence goes on along the minus strand of NC_064601.1, from coordinate 8,682,756 downwards.
ATGAACTTGGGGGGACATTCGGTCCAAAAGTTGCACTTAATACTCAAGAGCTATTGAAGCCATTCTTTATAATTCACACGATCACACACACTATAACACACGCTTTATCTGGATCAGGGTGTATTTTCCTCAACCCTTTACTCAACCCCCTCATCTATCTGTTTTGTGGGAGGGACCAAAGTGCGCATGTAGTGCAATAAATCATGGTTTTATTGATTTGCAAACAACCGTGACGACGACGACGACGACGACTATGTGGACGTCCAATGTAACCTTGAGCCACCGGCGATACAAGTTGGATAATTGAAGAGCATACAGAAAATCCAATACGAAGTACATATAAACAAAAAAAACAAAAACCCATGACATTGAAGTGCATTATTGTTTTACAGAAAGGTACTTGAATCTTTCGCCGTCGCGGACGTACAACCACACAAAGCGCGTCGTCACTATCACACCGCGATGCAGAGAATAGGCCCCAATTGAAGGGGCAAATCACAAGCAGACAAGCGAAAGAACGGAGATGACGAAAATCCAGAAAAAAATGAACACAAACACACAAACTCGATCGTTGTTGTTAGGAGTTTTTGCAGATCGCGATCGATATTAAGATCAGCTAAGGCTTGCCCGATTCTGCCACACGGAGCGATCACGATGCGGGCTGATAATGTAGGGAGAACAACACACCGAAGTAGCACGCAACGCAGAGGAGTGGGAACCAGAAACACATAAGCTCAAATGCGCATCATTGTTATGGAGATCACTGCCCTGCTTTCATATAGGAAACGGTCCAGAGAGAGAGAGAGAAAGAAGGCAAAAAACCTGTTATGATTCGTATGCCGATTACACAGTATCGTTAGATTTTTAGACTTTTGTTTGTAGCACAAACACATTCGCACACTTTTCATCAGCCCAAAATACCTTTTTTTCTATTCCTTATACACTGATTAGATCGAGATTTCGAACACAGTCACTGGAACCTTAACCGGGCACCACCGCCGGAAGCACCACCTTCTTGGAGAAAGTGGGCACCTGTGCTGGAATGTGGAACTTCTTCGTATGCGAACACTGAACCAAGCACGCACGCACGCCCGCCACGTCAATTACATTGCGAGCAATTCGCGTCTGTAGCAACTGAAGCCAGACGAAGATCAACGCACGCGCCTCATGTGTGTAGAGCTCCAGTGGGGTTTAAGCAGACTGACCGATCGCGATGCCGTTACAGCAGGTTTCGTAACTGCTACGAACGATGCCGAGTTACAGCAGTTGAAGCCGAACGATCGTGCCGTGTTCGGTGTTCGGTGGTGTTGTGTTGAAGCGCCATCGGAGATCATCATTACCGCGTACGCTGCTCCACGTGCTCGCAGCTCTCCCCAGAGCTGGGTGTGCCGAGGACGATATGCCTGGGAGTGGGGCGTTGCGTTAAGGCTTGGCTGGAAGATTACAACTTTTGGATGCTCAGAAAAGAGGAAAGCTCGGCTTGTTAAGACTGCTTGCATGGACCTACAGCGAGGACAGCGAACGGGAGAGAGAGAGAGATCGCGAGAGGATCGTTGGCCGGTTGGAGAATTTCTCGGTGGAGCTCAACCTGCTCCGCGCGGGTGCATCACACGATAACTCTTCCTTGGCAAACTCCTCTTCCTTCAGATCTGCAAGGTCTTTAAAGAGCTTCGATAAGACGGGATAAAAAATCCTAACAATCCGACAGAAACCATTAGTCTAAATGTGTAGTGGTAATGACATGACATCAGAAAAAAGTATATATTATACCGAAACGGTTCCATGTAGCAGGAGTTTGGACGAAGAAAAATGACACCGGACATGAAAAAATATCCATTACAGCGGTTAACACACCGATAAAAACACGCACGTTGAAATGGATCGTCGTACAGCAGCAGTTGGTAATGTAATAAACACTCGTCTCTCCAGCATCCAGTATCCCCACCAGGCGAGTGTGATACCTAATGTGCATTTAATAGCAGCTTTTTGGATATGGAGCGTGTGTAAAACAATATCCCCCTCGCCAAACACAATGGAAAAGGGTTACACACAGCATCATCACAGGATCAGACTCACAGGCCTCACCGCCAGTCTCGAATATCTCACGAATTTTGGTTCGGTCGGAAACCACATTACGACAGCCGCAAGCTGAGCGAGCGCAAGCTGAGCCATTGAAAAGCTAAACAATTTAAGAGCTACTGTTAAGGAAAGGGAACATTAATTAATGCACGCCGCTAAAATCATTCTCAAATCCACTACCCCTCTGTTGCCAACACAGAAGAATGCAGAAGTCACCGGGGCTAATGGGGTGCCACAACCCGTCGCTTCAGAGAGGGTGATCGTAGAGTTTATCTAATGACAGGCAAATTAATGGTGCTGATATGCCTAGCCGTAGCCACCAGCTGATAGATTTGTAGCCTCCAAGCGAAAAGGCTAAGAGCGCAGGTGATTTAAAATGAATTAGTCAGGTGGAGGACCCCGAGAAGAAATGAGGAGGGGGATATGCGATGGGAAGTTGGAATCGCTGTGCCTCCCCCCTGAATGTTTTAAGCTGCTTAATGATCAGTCGTGAGGTCACGAGAAAACGGTTCGATTGAATTCTCAAGTGTTGATGAGCCCTGCCGCGGGTCACAGCAGGGAGTAGGACATTTGAGGTCAGTTACCAATACACGATAGTGACCACTGCGTAGGACTGTTCGACCATTCCCTACCTCAGCCCACGTTACGTCGATCACAGAGTAATATGATCTTTGTTTGATCTCAAGGCAAGATATGTTGTAACGAGATGTAGCGCAAAAGCTAGCTAGCTGTTGGCCCACAATCGACCCACAAAGTTCGACGACATCGAAACTGGCGAAACTAACGTTTGATTGATAATCGTCTGTCGCATTTTGTTTCAGGTTTCACTTTCAACCGCTCTCTCTCTCTTTCGATCAGCTAAAATCCTTCACTTGGGTAGGGTATCCCTTTGGGTGGCCCTTTCCAGGCGCGCACACTCGTCGATCGTTGATCATAATGAGGGTGGTGGTTTGGCGGTAAGAGTGAACGTCCTTCGCAAGCCGGCCGGTTGACCTGGCCGGCTGAACGTTGTTGTACCTTGCGTTGTAACTTGCGTGTTTCATAACTGCACGCCGATTCATGCAATTTTCCAAAACGCTCGCTGGCGATGGAGTGGCTGGCACTGAAGGGAACTTGCCAAAGTGCGAATGGCGACAACAGCAAGAGACGGAAGGGAAGAGATCTTTTACGTCAGAGTTGCTGGTAAACAGAGCTAGCAGCCATATCCTATTTGTCCCTCGCAAGTGTACAAGTGTGCCCTCGTGCGTCTGTTTGATCGTGTCACGACCACAAACATAAACTGTCCTCCCCCCCCTCCCTTCGAGTGCGATGGTGACAAGGTCACAAGGCCCACAAGCCCTCAGTCGACCTGGGGCACCCCTTATGCAACGGGGAAAAGGTGTGTGAGATGTGCATGTGATAGCTGCCTATCGTATGACGGTGGGCTGAAACAATATGAGCTAATGTTTGTTACGAAAAAGTTCGCGTGTATCGTTCGATAATTGCGGAGAGATGTTTGTTAACGAGAGGTGATTGGACAAACACACGTGGAGGTTTTAATTTTCAAGACATCTTCCAATGTACATATACGCGGTTATGATCATAATAAGTTTGTTCAATCGTTTCGTACGTTGGTTAGTAAACAAAAGATAAGAGTTAATTTAACCCAGACCCAACGGATTAGTAATCGCACGATCAACAACCAACAAACGAAACATTATCATGCTGATAAGCGACATATTATCGAACCAGTTACACCATATTGGGGAGGTTGGTGGACCATTTTCTACGCACTTGGCCGCACTATGGTTCATCGGAGGACTATCGGTAACCTTCCTGCCAGTGATACCAATCGCACGCCTCCCGCTGCATGCTGAGATGAGCATATATATTGTGTTTGATCGCAGCATCGCTATGCATAAATGCATAAATATGTAGATGGTTTGAATTTATATATTTACATATTTTTAAAGCTCTAAATGTCCCTTCTGAAAAACATATCAAAAGCAGGTTACAAAGCTAAAATATCCTTCAAATGCCAACCGGCTACCGCCAAGCCTGCAGCAAAACGATGTGTGTCAAATGCTGCTCTACCGACAGGCTCGTCAATTCCAAGAACCGTGTGCCGTTTATATGTGGTTTGTAAGATAAATTGCTTAATTTGTACCGGGCACTTGCGTACGGCTGCTACCACCACCATTGACAACATCTTTAGCGGCCGGAAATGCAATCTCTCGTGCGTTTGACAAAAGGAACCATGCCACTTTATCACCCCATCGTGTAGCACATTATTTGATGAGCATTTTGTTGTCGAGTTAGCTCACGTGCCCGTGTGCCGCCGAGGAGGTGTGAAGCAGTCCGGTCAACAATCAAAATTGCTTTGTTAGGTTATTTACACTTGTGCGGCGCTTGTGCGCTTTGCGTATCCGCAGGAAAGGGGAACCACGTTTTGTTGTTGCGATCTTTGCATTTCTACATAACGAACGTGCGCTGGATGTGTGTATAAGAAATGCATTATGCATTTCTTATTGCTACGCTGTGCTAGAACTATTCTACTAAAATACACACAGCCAGTATTCGATGCAATAACACACACACACAGCCAAACGGTATCGTAGTTAGTTAAATGCGTTCATCGTGCATTTGAATTATTGGTTCAGTGCTGAAATGCTGCCTGCAAAGCGTATGCATCACAGCAACCGAAGTTCAGCACCGAAACTGACCTATCTTTCCGTTTTCCTTCCCTTTCTTCTCGCACCCTTCCCTCTTTGTTCCAATGTTTGCGTACATGCGATCGATAGCAAAAACTAAAGCTGTTGACCGAATTTATGTACCATCGTCGAAAATTCGCTTTTGCTGTGGATGTGGTCGCTTTTTTCCTATAGGGGTTATAGCCATAATTTGTTTATTTTTGAGGTTGAGCCCTCTCCTCCCCATCCCAGCTTTATACATACACACTGTTCGCATTGGGAGTTCGGTGCCTCGGTATACTTGGATCGATATTTCTAATTCATGGCAATCACACCAAAATTACATTCCACTGTTTTTTTTTGGCAAGGGAAGCCCGGATTGGCGCAATGGTTTATCATCGTGGCAGGCCAGACACACTTATTAGTTTCGATACAGTTTCATATAGCCCTATGTTGGCGTACGAGAGAGACAGAGAAGGTGAATGATATCAATTTTCGATTAGACACCAACGATCCGGGGAGACGACGATTGCTGTCGTGTGTCGTCTTTGGATGTGTTTTTATGTACGCAAGCTCACACAGACGCACGTATGTCTTGCGAAATAATAGCAAAACCGGCGGTTCACTTTCACCTCCTTTTTCTGTACTGAGCAGCTGATTCGCCACCGTCGGGTGCTTTTTACGGGGGTTTGGGTTCGCTCCGCAATCATACCCTTACACACCGCGGACACGTTTATTTATGCTGAAGAGGTGGCCCACAACGAAACGCCGATTGAGGTTGGTTTAAAACTCTGCTGGGGGTTGGACAGCGGAAAAAAACGGGTTTTCCACGGCACGGTTCATGAGTTTTGCCGTTGACTTTTCATCTGAGATGGAAAGGCGCACACCAACGAAAAAACACGGCTTTTAATATGACGGCGACGCGCAACTGCACTGTCTTGGAAAGCACGAAACACGAAGATGCACAAGAATTGAACACAAAAGCAGCACACACACACACACAGAGAACAACTTACTGGTTGCATTCTCGGACCACCTTACGGTAGCACTTGGCGTAGATGAGCCGCAGAAACTCGACCAGCGCTTTCAGCGGCGAACTCATTATTGGGGATGATTCCGGCTTGAATTGCATTGTCACACTGGCGTATGCTTCCTGCGGTCGCTTCGTGCGGGATGGAAATGCACATTTAATACTGTCTGCTCCCAACCGCGCTGTTCCCGGAGCCTTGCTTCCTGTGGAGGACCTGACGACGATGCGCGCAAACAGAAACGAGTCTAATAGCCAAATGCGGCTGACGGACTGTTGTTTTGTTGCAGAGAAGCGTACTCACGAAGTTGCAGGTCGGTCGGACCGAACAGCCCGAAGCTGACGTTAGCGCGCGCCGTCTCTACCTGGTGGTGCGAACGAGAAAGCGGGAATCGAGGGGCGCACCCTGTCCCTGGTGCGGACACGTTTCACCCCCTGAGAGAGCAGATGCGTGCTGAACAACCTCCTAACGCCATCGTGCGGTACTTTGTGTGAGTGAGAGTGAGAAAAAGGTGTGGAACGATGGAAAGCCTCCGATAGCAGCGAGCTCTGGGCTAGGGGTGTCAAACTCTTGCTTTCTGGTGTTGTATTTTTAATGCTTTTAAATAATGAATTTGTTTCGTTTTGCTTACAGAGAAATTGAGTTTTACTTACTCGTTTTTGAATTATGATATTCTACGAAATGAGCGAATTTGTCTTGAAAACAATTGCATGCTATAATGGATAAGATATTATTATTATTTATTTTACCTAAAAAAAACTCCATCTTTGCATTAGATCTATATGAAACTTGAACTCTACCGAGCGTTCTGTGGAAGAATCTAGCCTCTCTAGCCACCCAAATTTCGGCTCTCGTTGGATAGATTTACCAAAGGACGCATTGTGCTCTTTCTTTTCTGGTCGTTAAACATTTTCAGATGCTTTTCATAGCGATTCAGCTGTTTTTTTGACGCTGTACAGATATCAACATCAATTTTTGATTTTGGTCGCACAACGTACGCTTTGTCGGACGGCATCGGAACACGTGCACGCCCTACCCAGTCTCTATCGCCCGGGTGCCCAGTGCCTCTTTCTCCCTTGTCTAACCATAGGGCCTCGTCCAGCTGGTCACTTCTTGCCGATGGCAGACTGTCCATCGTTTTGCGCTTGTTAGCAGGCATTTGTTTCATTTCAAGCTGCTGGCGTTCTTCACGAGACATCGCTTTCAATTCGGTATTAACATTATAGATCGTTCGAAACCAACCGTGGATCAATTCTCCTGCTCGCTTGCGGTTTGCATTCGTTTCGTCTGGATGCTTGTACAGATACATGACCGCCTTGCCGATGCCGGACTGCTTAAGGTACGATTTTTCGATGGTAGGGAATTCCCCCAACATCTTGAGAATGCCTTCACGAATCTGCAAACATGGCAGCACTTTGCTGGGTAGTGGTGAGATCCAATCCGCCAGTACGTTCAACACATTATGCTCCAGCAAGGGCAGCTGCAGATCTTTCTTGATCAATTGCGACATGAAATGCTTCAGGAGGGCGATCTTTTTTGTGGCCGGTTTATTGGCGCGGTTGAGCTGTCGGTCCTGGTCGGCAGCCTGTTGCATCGTTTCCAGGAGCACCAGTATCTGATCATCATTTCTTTTTGCTACATCGATATCGCTACCGGTGCGACGGTAAATGTTTTTCTTCCTCTTGAGAATCATCATTAGGTCAAAGTCCGTCATAAGCTGCTTATTTGGCGAACAATCTTGGATGGTATCTTCTGGAGACGAATGTAGACAGAATTGTCTGCCATCTACATATCGCTTCTTGGAAGTTGTTGTAATTTCCTTCCGCTTACCGTTGAGCCCGGATTCCATGTTTCTACCCCGATTATATTCTTGTGATGTTATTACACCCGCGGAATGCAGCTTGGGACAAAACAGCACTATTTCTACAACTTTCTTCGCGAAGAGAAGATTCTACACTACATGCCACAGCTAAAACTGTAGCTGAAATCTCTATCGAGGATATTTCCTGGAATACGCAATTATTTTCCAATGGCTGCTTGTTTACAGCGGTGTTCGGCCCTTTCGCTGTCCGCAATTTCCCAAACACGTCCAAAGTGATGTTCACCCGACCGACCACTGTGCGATTTTGACAGGCGGCATCAATGTGTTTAAGGTCGCGCGTTGACGATTTCTCAAAAGTGCAAGTTGTTAAGCAAGAAGAAGAAGTTGTTGTTATCCCTCCACGGCAAGTCGGTGAGTGTTGAATTGTGCTGACTGTAATTCCCAATCATTTGCAGCGATTGTTAGCGTGCAATCGTTAAAAAAGCCATCTCAATTCAATTTCAGCACAGAATCCACAAGTAAAGATGTCCATCCTCGCGTACAACGGTGGCTGCGTGGTGGCCATGAAGGGCAAAAACTGTGTGGCCATAGCCACCGATCACCGGTTCGGCGTGCAGGCCCAAACCATCGCGACAGACTTTGAGAAGGTGTTCGAAATCAATCCCCACATGTATCTCGGCCTGGTCGGGCTGCAGACAGACATCCTGACGGTGTACCAGCGGTTGCTGTTCCGCAAGAACCTGTACGAAGTGCGGGAGAACCGGCAGATGACGCCGGAGCGATTCGCCGCGATGCTGTCAAACTTCCTGTACGAGAAGCGCTTTGGGCCGTACTTCATCGAGCCCGTCATTGCGGGGCTGGACCCGAAAACGTACGAACCGTTCATCTGCAACATGGACCTGATCGGATGCCCGAACTTGCCGAACGATTTCGTGGTCGCCGGCACCTGTGCGGAGCAGCTGTACGGTATGTGCGAAACGCTCTGGAAGCCGGACCTGGAGTCGGACAGCCTGTTCGAGGTGATCTCGCAAGCGCTGGTGAACGCGTTCGATCGCGACGCCATCTCCGGTTGGGGCGCGACGGTGTACATAATCGAGAAGGAGAAGATCACGGTGAAGAAGCTGAAGACGCGCATGGATTAATTTGGCCGCTGGCAAGCAGATTGCTTTGGTGGGCAGGGGAGCTGGAGTTCTTACACATTACATGGGGAGCTTTGTTTACTTGGTAATACTTTCCGTTTTCATTTAAGCTCGATCAATACGTTTGTAATACGATCAATAAAACACGTCAACGAGGGGGACGATCCTCTGTTTGCGAAGACGGTACGTGAAAGTCATCTTGTCTCATCGGAATGTGTAAAGGAAGAAACAAAAATCTACGTACAAACATTCTGGCTGGTAAGTTTCGGATCCATCCGGGGGCAACGGGCAGAGGACAGAGTTGTGGAAAGAAAAAGGGTATAGCTTCACGCTAGTCGGCATAGATTTACATAAAGCGGTGGTTTATTTCAAGTGATTTGGTTTGTTTTCTCCGGTCGGTTAGCGTTTTCTTACCCATTTTCATATATCTTTTTTTTTACAACGAAATACTGCGCACTCCAGGGTTTGATGTAAGTTAATTAGTATACCGTTGCAATGTGTTCTGCAATCCATAATTTGCATCAAACCCATTCCCTACAGCTCATCGGTAGCAGTAGTAATAGTAGTAGTTAGTAATAGTAGTGGAAGCAATAATGTATTTTACTTCTGAAACTCGTTGCCATATTAACTTGCACAGGAATTGAACCATTTCCATCATATCGCACTCCCTTCGGTACGGTTAATAGATATACCATTGATACGATTTTGCTTCGTTTTCTTCTACGGATTAAAATCATTAAACGCAACATTTGACTAAATGGAATAAGAAGCCACTCAAAACATACTGATGCGTTAAAAAAGGGAAAGAGAATGCTACAAATTATCAAACAATAGTAAAAGACACCAAAGAAAGCTCGATGAGTTCCGGTTGCCCAAGCTGGCAAACCATTTTCCAAACGCTGCTGTCACCGCTCTAATCAGTCTTGTTGTGTGTGTGTATTTTTTTTAACGACAAAAAAGCACCCAAACGTGAATACGGCACCAATTGCACTGGAACGTTGTTATAAATTTTGAAACACAAAAACACCAATTAAAACAGCCAATTGTGAGATGTTGTGGTTTTTTTTTAATTCCATTTTTTAATGTCCTTCCACTTCCGGCGGTGCCACTGCTAACACGCGGTTACAATGGTTATTTTTTTTTGCCTCGAACTGCACATTCTGCTCACCTGAATCCGCCACACTTGAATTTTAGATAAGCTTAGCTAATGGGAAAGTAAATTCGTCCTCTTCTGTCTGCCGGCTAGGCTGATGCTACTACTACTTACAACACAAAGAAATTATGCCAGTATTGACTAAAAGAACTGGGTACGTAGAAAGTAAACTTACAATGCAAAAAAAACCATCATTCCATCATTTCAATCCTATCCCCAATCACGCAACGTTCGCTACTGACGCCACGTGGTCCACGTGGATGACTTTCCGTTATACCTTCGTGACAGCATGGTTCTCTATCTTACACGCGCACTGTTCCTGGCGCCCTGCCTTGTGATGCTTACAGATGTTATATGTATATTTAATTGTATATATATTTGGGTCTATATATATATGTATAAATAAGCTGTTCTCTTTTACATACAGGACCTTTCTGCATAATGTGATCCGCGATCGCCATGAATTCGCCAATCCCCTGGGGGAAGTTAGCTCGCTGATAATTACTTATTATCTCTAAAACCGTTTCAAAAAGCGCTACCCAACATTCTCACTTGCCTGCATAATTTTCTTCTTCCGTTTTTCTTTTTAGCATAATTAAAATGCAAAAAAGCTGCAGCTTATTAGACGTTTTGCTTTTGCCGAGGTTGTTGCGCAAAGATAACTAATTATAGCGCAAGTAATCATACCGCTGTAGTACAGCGTTTGTGGCGTGTCCTGATGATGCGCAATGGTACCATTCTAATCGGCCATTTGGAACTGCTGACCTACTGCTGAGGCTGTACAAATGGCACACCACAACCGCTTGCGTAAAGAGCTTTCTTGTCGCCATATGCGCACACGCGAGAGTGTGTGTGTGTGTGTAAAGGACCGTTAAATTTGACTGGCAAAATTTGCAGTTACAAAAGTTACGGTTCTGCGTATTGGTTTGTGTTGTAAATTTTTACTACGCGACGGTTTTCGTCCGCTTCGTCGCACTTCCGTAAATCGATTGAATTTAGTTTGAGTATATTAGTGAGATTTCGAATTATGTTTCGTTAAAATGCTGCATCGAATTGCATGTAAAACTCATCCCTCTCTCTCTCTCTCCCTGCTCGCGCTACCATTTCCAATCGACTGTTTGAGCACATTGATGTGATGATGATGATGATCGTGATGCTGGTTGATCTTTCTCTACCTTGCACGTGGTGTGCTATGACTGTGGCGTCTATGGCGGGAGGATCCGCTCCGCGTGCTACTTCTGCTATTATGTGTATTTAGAGTTTATTGTTTCCTTGGTTTGCTGTGGTTGGCCCTGCCTTTTTCTGCACCACAATACACAACTAGTATATTTAGCTACTATATAAGAGCCACACTACCGCTCGCAGCTGCCAAATCGGCAACCGGCGTAGTATAGAAAGCGAAAAATCGGTCTCATGTTAATATTGTCCTGTGGTTTACAATACTTGTTTGCTGCAAATGGTTCCTGTAGTATTATCATTCTTCTGTTGTGATGTCAGTTTTTTTTTATTTTGGTAGATGAAATGATGATTCTTCTACATGTGGACTAAACTTACGTATGGCGTGTTTTTTTAATACACCACTTTATTGGCCCTGTTATCGGAGAGCAATATGGTGGCAATGTGATGGGGTTTTTTTTTGCTTCTGTTTGGGAAACTTTACTATTTTTAGGCGGGGAGAGTGTAAAATCGCTCAAAATACCGCTCTTTGGTAGCGCTAAAACGGTAGCGTTTTGTGTGGTTCTGGGGGGTGAAAATATAGATATTACATGTACGTTTCTATGCTTCAATAGTGTTGATATTCTTTGCCCTCTTCTCGTAGCAGCGAGATCATATACAGAGTGATATGATGCGATTCGGATTGTTCCATTCAGTGGTCATCAAGTGGTCAGGATATGCGTTTTTGTTTGCGATACAGTCTACACACATGTTGTAGTAGTAGTAGTGGTATTAGTAGTGGTAGTAGTAGCGGTAGTAATAGTTATAGCTTGGTTCAGCTAGTGTGGAACCGATTGGCAGCGGTGGATGTGGGTGAAGCGATCATGGACACGATGAGCTGATGCGGATGAGACTCCTTACGGGTGGTTAGCAAAATCCCTTTTTTATACGCGTAGGTTATAGATATAGATAGTTATAATAGCATTAAAGCTGACGGATGCCAACGAACGGCACCACATAGGGGCGAATGTGGCTTTGCTGTTGGTCGTGAGATGAGGATTGATTCTTTTGCTAGCTTGTTACGATCCTACACTACACACAGTCGTATGTTGGGTGCTATATGTACAGGCGTTTCTGCAAGTTTGCGAGATCATCCTGCAGAAACCGAACCGAATGCTTAATTAACGCTAAATGCTACGAACCGACACGCTAATACGAATGAGACGAATTTAGATTGAGCTTTATACAGGAGTAACGAAACCGAAAACAAATGGCGAATGAATTGTTGTGCGCTATGCTTCCACGCCCGATGCCGTGAAGACACCCTCCTTAATGCTGCATCTGGAGGCCATTGATCTGCGCCGCGTTTATGTACATCTCCCGGTCCTGGTCCGATATCATCGAGTAGTTGGCCGAGTCCCGGTCCTCCGGTATGGTGGCGGGCGGCAGAAAGCTGCTGTGGTTGGAGTGCGAGTGCACCACCGGCATGCCAGCGTGCTGCGGCATGGCGAGCGGATCGTGCAGCAGCTTCGAGAACGTATGGTGGCCAGCCCCGAGCCCCAGATGGCCGTAGGGCGATTCCGCGTTCTTCATGTACGGCAGCCGCTTGAGGAACTGGTTCGAGGACGTCGCGTACCGCACATCGTTCGGCAGCGTGGTACGCTGCGGCTGCTGCATCTGTTGCCGCGAGCCCGACTGGGGCGGCGTGAAGGAAGTCTGCGAGTGGTAGTGGTGGTGCTGGTGCTGCTGCTGATGGTAGCCGGCGGGCAGGGGCATCGTGCTGCACTGGGGATAGTCGGGCCGGTGCATCTCGGAGGCGGTGCCGCGCGTTAGTGGCAGCGTCGCGCTCGTACCGTCCTTGTTGAAGCTCGACATCTTCATGTTGGTCGAGCGGCCGAACGGTTCCTCCTGGATGGCGGGCGGCGGGGGCGCTTTGATGATGGATTTGTACGGTCCCGAGCGGGGCCGTATGACTACCTCGTCGCGCTCCTCGCCCGAATGCACCCCGCTCGACGTTTCCGACGGTGCGTCGCGGCAGTCGGGCGGCGAGGTGGAGCTTTCGGTGGAGGTGGAATCGGAGCGGGGCGTTAGCGCTTCGGTCGGCATGCCGGAATCGGCCCGACGGAGGCAGCGGGGCGTCGAGCCGGGACCCTAGTGGAAGGGGAGGAAAATTCAAAAATTAGGAAAAAGCGGAAAATGTTACATTTTGTGTGTGTGTGTGTGTGTGGGCTACACCGTACCGAGTTTTCGAGATGGTTGTGAACGGTGACGGTGACCGGGGCCAGGGGGCTGGCGAGCTGTTCCGGCGATCGCATAAACGTTTCCCGCGACACGGTACGGTTGAGGGGCGGTTCGAGGTCGCGGGTGGACGCGTACGTCACACTGTCGTCCCGCACGCACGCCAGCAGCTTGCCCTCCTCGGACGTGTCGTCCGCGTGGTCGTTCGCGCTGCCGACGAGCGTGTTGCTGTTGCTCGCCTCGTCCAGCAGATCGCAGTCGTCCAGCTGGGGCGGTGGTGGAGGGGGCGGAGGTGGCGAACCGGACGGGGCCGGGTGTTCGTACGGCCCGAGGTGCAGCAGATCGCCGGTGGGGCCCCTTAGCGTAGCGTAGTCTCCGTCATCAGCTTCCCCCGCAAGACTGGACATACGTAGCGTGGTTCCACCGGACGGATTGCTGTCACGGGAGGAACGGGGGCGATAGAAAGGAGGTTAGAGTGCGGCATATTGAAAGAAGCGGACGCAATTGGATTGACAACACACAAACGAAACAAACAAAGACAAGCATTCTACAAACAATCGGTGGTGCAAATGATAAACCGCGGAATGGTGCGCTTTTTTGGGAACTAAACAGCTATTCAAACTAAATGTCAAGTTTCACACACGATGGACAAACAAAGAAACACACAAAAAACACACAAGGAACGAGTTGAAACTGGTAAGAAACTTGTCTTGTGTATGCTTTACCGCTTGCTGCCATGTTCGTGTGGACCGTGTGCGTGTTCGGAGGACGTACTGGTTACTTCGTTGAATGTTACTTTGAGCTTCGGCGAGTTCGGCGCAATCTTCGGCCAGTAGATCGTTTCCTCTTCGCCGCCCGATCCCGACCCGGGACCGCCAGGGCCACCGATACCGCCCAGCCCGGGGCCACCTGCCTGCAGTCCCGTGACGATGGGGGTGCCGTTCGGTGAGCGAAGACTACCATTGCCCCGCAGCAACGGTTGGGCGGACGGACCACCGGCCGATCCTCCCAGCCGGGCACCCTCCAGCGGGGGCAGTTTGAAGTGCCAGCGACGCTTCGCCGTCAGCCCCAACCACAGGACGATCCACAGGAAGATATGCAGCACTGAGCCAAGAGCTAGAAAGGGTTGAGCAGATGAGAATAATAAGTCTACCACTTTAGCAGTACACACCCGCCAGACCACACACTTACCAGCGGCAAGCACCGCTCCATCGAGACTTCCCCGATAGGTCGCGCACAGGTCGTGCATTAGCGGCGCCTTCACCACGGCCAGCGCCAGCACGAAGCAGAGCGACGAACAGTGGGCAAAGTAGGCCCACACGTCCGCACTCTGCTTGGCCGTGATCATGCGACGATCGCGCACCCTTGCCGCCAGCTTCCCGTGCCCGTACAGATACAGCACCAGCGAGGAGGCGATCGTCAGTATGAGCGCCAGTATCGCCAGCGCGATCGTAACCGTCCCGTTCAGTATGAGCGCGGGCGCTTGCAGCGGCAGCGCCTGGCCGAGCGTTTGCAGCTTGTACAGCACGCTCGCCCCGGCAAAGCTCAGCAGTATGTCCGCCCCGTTCGCGATCATCTGCAGGCTGAACAGGCAGGCGAACGATTTGGACGTGTGCCAAAAGACGGACGGATAGCGGACGGCCCAAACGGCCAGCGCAATGGCCAGATTGACAAACTCCATGCTCGGCACGGTGCCCCATGCCGCCTTTGCGCTGAACTGCCGATCGATCGGTGAACCGAACAGCTTGGCCAGCAGGGCGGGAAAGCCGGACAGCTGCATTGGATGGAGGGTAAGATTGCCCGGGGCGGCTCCGATGAGAAACGCCGGCTTAATCTCCATACCGTGCTCGTCCTTGATGATGAACTCGTCCTCGTCGACGCTCGGGATGCTTTCGATGCTTTCGAGGCTTTCGCTGCTAAAGCTGTCCGGCTCGGAGCGCTTGCTTTTGCGGCTGACGGTGCCAGACTTGGCCGGCACACCTGGCGAGGCGCCTGCCACTTTGGGTTTGATCTCGATAATCTTGGAGTTGGTCGTGACCGGTGTGGAGGGAATGATGTTTTCCGGCAGGTTGACCGGTTTCAGGATGTGAATGTCACTGTCCTTTGCCGTGGTGGTGGTGCTAGTCTTTTTGGTTGTCACACTCGCTCCAACGGTTGTAGTTGGCTCGACGGTAGTAGTAGTAGTACTGGTAGAAGTAGTAGTAACAGGACGCTTTGGATGACTAGAATCGGATCTTGGAGCGGTCGCTTTCGTCGTAACCGGTGCGGGCACTGTACTCAAGTTGGAAGGCGAGCCTTTGGCCTTACCCGTTCCTGGCTTCTTGCCGGCTACGACTCCAGACGCTTCGATCAGCGTCGGTGTACCCTCGGGTTGATTGAGCAAACTCCAATCCAGCTCCTGCTGCTCTTCCAACTCCAACCGCGTGTCGATCTCTTCCCCGTACCGATTCCTCGGCTCCTGATGGTGGTGGTGGTGCTGTCCGTGATGGTGACTGTTAGCATGGTGTGCTTTCGATCCCTTCCCACCACCATGTCCCACCTTGCCGTGGTTCGCGGTCGAATGAGCAGCCTTTCGATGATGCCCATTGCGGGTGGGCTCCTTCCGGCGGCTTTCCCGGCTGCTGGCACGTTCGTAGCTTCCCGCACTTACCGTCGTACCCGCCCCCGGTCTCTGTCTCGGTGCGATCGTGCTCGTCGTCGTGATAAGATTGCGCACCGGTGGCAGCGCATGCAGCGGGGTGGTTGTCGGGCTCGCTGCGCCCGCGTTAACATTTTCCACCGTGGCAATAGCGATCGAGGAGCCGCCACTGCCACCCCCGTACAGGGTGCCACCACCGCCCATCTCGAGTGCCTCGTGCGTGCGAAACTCCTCGTCGCTAGTGTCGAGCGAACCGATGCCATCGTCGTAGTCGGAAAACTTTTCCACCAGATCGCTCTGCTCGAAGTACCCGTTGCGGTACAGCTTGCGCTCCAGCTCGCTCATCGGGGGCCGGCCGGTGGTCGCGTTCGGGTAGGTCGGGGAGGAGGTCATGAAGGAGAGCACCACCAGCCGGTCGCTGTGCGTGACCATAAAGTCGAGATCGGTGCGCCAAACGTGCTCTGGAGTAGAATGGAGGGAAGAAAAAAAAAAAAAAGGAAACGACACGATGAGATGGAGCTTGATTGAGGAAGGATAGTGCAATTAGTAGCATTCAGCATCACTCCCCCCCTTGAGGGGGGAAGGGAAAGCAGCCAATAAATTAGTTTCATTTCCGCCGGGAATTTCATCAGGATGCATCCGGAAACGGTAGGAAAACTCCCAATTTCCCTAAACTGTTTAAGATCAGAAGAGTTGCAAGTAAGACTGATTTGTACCGCTCTGGGACTCTAGCTCCCAGCCGTCATCATCATCAACATCGCCCTCGTCATCCGTCCACAAACACACACACACATACACCGATGACACACTTCCAGTGGGAAAATAGGTTTAAAAATTCTCTTTCAAGTCCCAAAGCTTCAATGGGCAGCAGCAACCTCCTATGCAACACGAGTGAAGCCGAATCAAACCGTTCTTCGGAGCGCTTGAAGCGATGCATAATTCACTAACGGTGCGACAAACTATCATGTCCCCGCGCTCTTGGCCTCGTGGACGTTGTTTGTTGTCGAGATGGGCTACCAGGCTTATGGCGTTATGGCAATTAAATTGCAACGGAAATCGAGGTCGAGACAGTGTGTTGCCCACACGCCTGCACCGCTTCGAATTCCTCGCAATATGGTGGACGAAGTTGCAGGGTAGTGAGATTTAAACGAGTTGAGGTGAGAGAGGGTTTGCGATGTGTTTGCGCAAAGGATCTCTATCGCTCCGTGCGCTGCTCTCGGGCTGCTGATGGGATTGAGGTGGCGTACTTTGTTTGCAGCCTCGTGCACGCTTCATTGAACTTTGATGATCGAACGTGTAAGCTGTGGAGGCTTATGAAGTGGTCGGTCAATATTTGATTAGATGTTGGGATGGATGGAAGAAAAAAACGAAATCCTCAGACCCAAGTTACTCGTGCTTTGAGACACACATTTCTAAGGCAGAAGGTAATGCGGGTAACAAGTACTTTATTTAACCGACAACTAAGAGATTATAACAGCAGGGAAGGAGCTACTGTTTACTGTCTGTTCAAAGTGCCCCCCCAATTCAAATTGAGACGTCTTTAAAGGTCTTCAAAAACACCCCAGGAAGTGTCTTAATAGTGTGTATTCTTTAATATGAAATTTAAATTATTAACAGTGTTATTCCGAAGCATTGTTAAACATGGATTGAACTGTTGAAAACACACCAAACATTCCACGCTCCGTTCCGTTTACGTTTTAGCCGCGCTTGAAAAATAAACACACGGCCAAAAGCGAATGGCCGAAAGCTTCTAATCGTTCAATTTGACGCTAAGCTGTCCGGTGCGCGTGAACGCGGAAAGTAATAACAAATTGCTTGGGGCCCTGGCCACATTCCACTGGTGGAGGGGGGTATTATTTCTCCCTGTTTCATTATACTTCCATTTTGTAACACACACACACACACACACATTATAGTACAATGGAATCTCACCATTGAGACTGTTCTTCCTGTTCTGACAGTCGCCTGTAAGTTCCTACGGCAGTATCCTTCCCCGAGGCTACTGCTTATTGGAGGTAAGAAAGCGCCATGTTGGCAAGTGGAATGTAAAAGAAAGGGAAAATTTTATATTCACTAGCAAGAGAAGAAAACGAAGTGAACGAAGAAGAAGAACAAAACGAACAAAGCTTGTGGCGTTAAAATATCGTGTCGTGGGATACGAGAAGAAGAGACAAAAAACAGCAAAAAAAAAAAACAACAATAACAGGAAACGTGATTAATTAAACGTCATCATGGTAACGGACGGTGAGGCGTTTCTGTAGACACAAAGTGGGCTTTGAGGGCTTCTGCTGAAGCGCACTTTTTTCCCTTATCGATGAGATCCCCGGCCCATAGTGGCGTGTTTGTTGGGAGTGTTTTTATTTTTTGCTTCCGCTTTTTTTTTTAAACACATAATTTACTCGACCGTCGCGTGATTCGGTTTGTTCGTGGGTGTGAATGGGATTTTTCCTTGGTTCCCGCTAACCGTTACATCGTTGTTTGGGACAAACTTCTGCTTGCGGAGCCCTTTTTTCATTTAGAAAAGCCCGTGGTGGTAGTTAATGCTGCAGATGCGCTTCACGATTTGCGTAATTGCGTATCAAGCGCGCTTTTGGTTTGCGTATCGTGTGGCACGCTTTTCGTGTTGTTGCTTCAAAAGCTGGCCATAAAAGGGACGATAAAAAGGGCTAGTTTAATGTTTTAAAAGAACAAATGCTATTGCTTACAATGTATTGCATTAGATTGAAAGGAAATAGCAAAAGGAGCGGTTTAAAAGCTGTTAAACAGATAATAAATATAAGATTATATTTAATTTATTTTACGTATTCCTGCTCCAGACTAAAAATGCAGTTAAATGTATGATATTCAGCACTTAGAAAATCCATACGAGTTGTTTTTTTTTTGTATTTTAAACATTATAAAGCAAAGTAATTTCCATCCTTCTGGATGATGAAAACGGATCCACCGTAAATTGAAAGCAAACAAATGGATAGAACGGTGCAGCATTGTCTCACTCACGCTCACGGACAGACACACTACACTAGCCGGGTCCGGTGAAGCGAAATGATGTGAATGGAAGTCATTAGTTCTAATTACATTTTTCCGTTGCACAATTTTGCAGCTGTGCCTGGTGCATTGGCTTGCCAACCCGTCGAAAGGGGGCGGCTCCATTACTGATGGAGCGCAAAGATGGAGCCTGTCTGGCCCCGGCTAGGAAACTTCCAGCCCAGTTCAGAGGTGCTTGAAACGGTCAACCGTTACTGATCTTGTCTGATTGGACTCGGTAAAAGAACGCAGAAAAGTGCATGTTTCCCTCCCCCCTCCATTTCTATCTCATTGCGTTCGAACTCACTCCAGTCAATAATGGGCGCAAAAGGCGAATGA
This sequence comes from Anopheles gambiae, assembly GCF_943734735.2. Lineage (NCBI taxonomy): Eukaryota > Metazoa > Arthropoda > Insecta > Diptera > Culicidae > Anopheles > Anopheles gambiae. The sequence goes on along the minus strand of NC_064601.1, from coordinate 8,663,472 downwards.
GTGAGGTAGCAAAGAGTCATTTTTTATGGCTCTGTTTCCTATTACGGGACGAGTTTTTTTGTGTGCTGTTGCGCTCCAACAGATAGAAGCTAAAAATAATCAGCTTAATTACGTTGAAGCGAACGTTTCCTCGGTAGCAGCTGTGGTGGTCAGCCGACTGGTGTACTTTCGCATACTTTCGCTGCACTTGAAGTGTCCGTCTGTTAGGCTTAATTAATGAAACCCTTGATAAAGGGGGAAGTTTTTCACAGATTGGTTGTAGCTTGAGGATTACAAAAAAGCAAGATGAGAGACAAGTGAGCAAATACAAAAAAAAGCGCAGGTTAACTATCTTGCCCTTTCTGTGTTTGTAGAAGAGCATACAATATGAAGATAGGGAAAAAACTTGCATCAACAACGAAGAAAGTTTGTTTCAAATTACGCCAACGCATTACATTTGCTTTCCAACGTACTTTTCCGCACGTTTCACGAAGCATTATGATAGCAAACCGTTCTGCAACACAAACATTACAATCGTTCTTCAATGGTTCTTGTGCAACCGTAATCAGATTCGCTTTGTAGTCACCAAAGCTCGTTTCCTTTCCAATCCGATCGGGATTCCAAGAAAACCTAAGAAAAGTGCAGTAAAAACGCAAGTCCGCTTGTGCTACATCCGCACACACACCCCGGACCGTGTAAGTAGCCCACCGACGGCAAGTGTAAAACTCAATTTCGCACGTTCTCTTTGCGTTTGTGTCTGTGCGTGTGTGCACTGTGTGGGCTCCTTTTAGTTCCATTTTCCCATAATTTATAACCTCAAAAGCTGCCCGTCGAAACGGAAACAACCCATCTCTGCCAACAACGTTTGAAACGATTCCATTCGACGCTCAGTATGCGCGTGCCAGCAAACAGTGCAAAAGATGCTTGTGTTCCGTTTCCGTTATTGGATGCAAGAAGTGCACTTTGTCATGTGGCAGTGGGAGTGGCGCTTGTAGAAAGTGTAAAGAAATAGCACCGCCGCACCTCTGTTCCGGCAAGGGGGAAGAAGAAGGAAGCAGCCGATCCGAGCATGAACTGGTGCTTGTTTTGCGATGATCAGGATCGATATTTTAGGTGTTCGGGAGGAAAACAGGACTAAACGTGAAGCTCACAGCAAGCAACTTCCTGGGAGCAAAGGGAGCAAAAAAGCAAAAAGCGAACATTGTTGCACGATCAGGGTATAAATATTGTTACACCATTTATGATGCTTCCCGTGCATGGGACTGCTGCAAAAAACACGTGCAAGAAACGGATCGCCCGGGTGAGTGAAGCAGTCGTGTTTCAAAGTTGATACGAGTGTAGCAAATCTTGTGGCGATTTTGCTGTTGTTGCAACAGGCAAAAAGCGTGATATCTTGATTCGATATTCGCTCCTTTTAGTCGGTTGTACAGTGGTGTTGTTCACATTGTTGCCTCACCCTTGTAAGCTTTGTCGGTGTCGATGGAATTGAATCTTTTACGATGCTTTTAACGGTGCTCCGAGTTGTTAAAGGGTGGCATTTGATGCTTGCGTTACGACACCATCGGAAAGTGGGTCAGTGTACAGCAACAAAAAAAGGAGAAATATTTACAACGATGCAACAATGACACATATATTCTATTTCATGCAATAAAGTATGTGTTGAAGAAAGTAAAAATACAAATAAAATTATCATAATGAATGTCCAATGTGCAATAAGACATTATCCATTACACTAATCCATTAGGAGAAGTTTCTCCATATGGCTACTCTATGAGGGGAACTAAACCATCCAAACTCCATAAGTAATAAGATTAAAGTCAATTCAGTTTTTATTACCTTCAGATTCCTCCTAGTGACTGACCCTTCGCCTAGATCAACTCTCTATCCTTTCTCCTTCTCTGCCATCTATTAAACAGATTCAGTGTTTAATGTCTCAATCTTGGGGATCGCTTTATCCGTTCGACCTTTTGGTGTAAGAGCACGTCCACGAACGAAGTTGGGGGAAAGGTCAGCGCTGAACAAAAACTAGTTCTGAGCTCCGGTGTGTGACGTGGTAGTAAAACTCCCCTAGCATCCTGTATAGCATCGGTGACGTTAGTGACACTCGGGAATCATGCGAGAAATTGCACAGGAAATGGGTAGGAAGCAGCAGACAGACTGGCAGGAGCGGCAGGATGCAATTAAAACTGATCTATTTCTGATTAGGAGTTCGGAGAAGAATGGGACCAGTTCTGTCTGACCGGCCAGTGTGGTGCAGGGGTGAAGGGGCCTCGGGTCAGCTGGAGCTGGTTCCCACACCCATACGGGTTGATACGTTTTACGCCATTTATTATCTGCTTTTATCGGTAGTTTTTCGTTCGCTCGAGCGGGCAAAGTAATCGAGTGGGAGTTTGGGTGATGTAATTTGGTTAATGCTGATTTATATGGCTTCAATAGCGGGTGGCAAATTCATCGGGAGGGCTTTGCGAAAAAGAGTTTTACAGCCATTTTGTAGTGATGGAAATGGTAAAGCAGTAAAACACGTGCATTACCGTGCGTCTCCATCGAGAAAACATATTTACCAGGCGTCTCCATTGTGAGCAGAAAGGTTTGAAATGCACCTTAATAGTTATGGTCGTATATTTAGTTAATCCTTTTACACATGCAATCATGTAAGAGTAGTAAATAAAGTTGCTAGTGAACTGCGTTTACTACACAAATGTCCCCTTTTATGCGAAAAACTCGCCGTAAGATCGGATTGTTTATGTTTGGATTTTATTCATCTTAATTAAAAGCATGGATTTAGCCGTTGCCACTTTCCCCAGTTGTGCATTTTCACAAAGAACAGGGTGACACCTTAAACATGAACCATATGTTACCGTTCGAGCGACTTTGATTTGGGTCCCAGGACAGGGTTGCGGAAAGGATTAACGATAATTCGATGAGTTGCTGGACGGGTTTGTCAGGTAAGAGAAGGTACGCCTAGGCACCGATCACCCTCAACACTTACTGCCACGCTGTGCCGGTTTGGCAATCGAAATAATTGCTTCCCAAAGGTTAATCCTCTTACCCTCGGCCCTTTTCACCGGAAGTTGGCCTTCCCTTTCTTCTAATAGACTAAAGACGCTGCCTTCCATGCGGCAAGCGGTCTGGGGGGGGCGTTCGGCTGCGAGTGCGGTCCGGGTGTAAACTTTCCCAGCATCCATTCAACTCATCCGTGCAACTCATCGCCCCGCTCTTCGGGCTTCCCCTTCCCACCGTGGGCCAACAGAGGTGGGGCATTTAAATCGCACCAATGGGTGACGTAACTGAGCGGTTCCGTCTTTTTGATACTGTGTGTGTGTGTGCTTCCGTTTTTATTACGAAGCAGGCAAGCAAGTTAACGGTGTACGCGCTCGGGTGAAGGCATGCAGATGAGCACAAACAATAACATGACTCGCTGCAGAACAATATTGTTCCATTCTCGTAGCATTTTCTCGCGGTAAGCAGATGAATTTCAGGATGCAGTCATAAAGGAGAGAGTGAGGTTTTTTAGTCCGCGGATGGTTGAAGCGGTTTGCCAACCCTTAGGCTAGTTGTTTGCTGAAACAACATGCAGACATTACAAGACATGAAGTTCTTTTTTTTGTGTTGTTCCTGCTGCTGCTCCAACATAAACATTGTGCAGCTTCTTGGTAGTACACAGCGCCGAAGATGGTTGGAATAAATTTCAGACCAAAGGCGTTTATCGTTTCCGAAGAAGTTTACGCTTCAATGTAAAACTCTACTTTTATGCATTTAAATCTGTCCCTTCGCTCCGGCGGCAGCGAGATTCGTCCGGACTGTTTTGAAACGCGAACCAACCGAACGAGCAAAAGGAATCGGAGCATCAATTCTTCTCCAACCATTGACACGATTGCGTGGTTTTGCTTCCACTTTCCATTGAAAGGCATAAATCGTGCAGAAGTCAGAAAGACGCAGCGCACTCTCGGTATGCCGACAGAGCTCTTTAGCTCAAATTGAGTTTACTTTTACCATTGTCATTTTAAACAGATTTTAATGATGTGCCTTGTTCTGACCGTCGTTACGGCTGTGGCTAGCAAAGGTACACAATTGCGTTTCACTGGGAGGGGGAGAAAGCGTTGTGTCTCGGCAGTGTGTTGAAGGATTAAAGTAGTGTATGATTCGTACTAAAAGAGACCCGGTTTGGTTTGATGTGGAGTAGATAGAGAGCAGAACAGTCTTTAACAATTCCGTACCGTTTCCCGTTTTTAACTGGCGTTTGGATTTAGGTTGACGTTGGATGAGTCAGTATGAAAATGGTCATGATTTATGCATAAGCATTGTTTCACCGAAACAGAAACCCAACTAAACGCTCTCGAGCTCTATGTGTCTGTGCCGTGGTCTTTCTTTTTTTTTTATGCCGTATTAAATTTGAATACTGTGATGAGCTTCAACTGGTTGAATGGAGCTCCGAAAGGGAAACATTTGCTGATGTAGCACGGTCAATATAAGCTTGTACTTAATTCATGCAGTCCCTTTGGTGTAGCAGAGATAGTTGTTTATTGTAGTTTTAAAGCCAAATTAATTATGTAAGCATATTGTATGTATATTGCCAACTTTAATCAAATCTTGTAGGTGTATATTTTACGCTTAATTCTGAGTCTCAAATTCGTACGAAAAAAAAATTCCTCTTCTTATCAATCATGCTGTTTAGCATAATTTTAACCCCCAAAAATACCCTCCAAAACAAAACCCTTCAACAAAAAAAGCAAGTGTCAAGATCTTTGCTTTGATGTGTTTTTGTTAATCCTTTTTTTCTGTTGTGCGCAAAACCCGCAGCATGTTTAAGGAAGTGATTACGCAAAATCAGCACTTTTCCCACGGTTTAAAATTTCTTTCTGTAAACCGAAGAAGAGTGTACGGTGTTGGGCAACAACAGAAAAAATGTATCCCGTCCTCAAATTATGATCTCTCGGGAAAGGAGTAAAAGTTGACGGTTTGTTAGCGTTCAGCGTCTTCAAACCTATCCTAACATTACCGTTCTTTTTGTACAGTCTTCCGCAAAAAAGGACATCCCTGTGTGTACCATTGTGCGCCCGACAGAAGTTAAGAAACTTTACCTAAAGTATCAAACATAAAAAAATGTCTCACAAGGGACAGAAATTTTTGTTTCGGGGCCCCGAAAAATGGATCGCCCAAAAGTAAAAACTCTACCGCTCACTTCCACTGTAGTGTGTTGGTTGCGCGAAGGAGTCAAAAAACGGAAGCTCATTTTTATCTGCTAGCTTTCGCCGTGCGAACGAAGATAAGTGATGGATGGATGGATGGATGGGTGCAAAAAACAACGAGTAAGTTAAGGACATTGCTACTTCAAGCGGGTGACTTGAAGCATCACATTGAAAGTAGTCCTTCACCTCTTTTCTCGGTTGTAGTGAGGGAAGAAAAAAAAACAACCACAGCGACTCTGCTGGGGGTTTATGCCCTTACTTTAACCGCGAATGATGTAAGGGAAAGGGTTATGGTTTTGAATGTACGCTGGAGTGATGAGAAAAAAAGAAATGTTGAAGAGAAATTGTAAGTAACAACAATACAGCCCAGTAGCAGAGCTCTGATTCTGAGAAAAGTGCAACAAGCAGCAGTAAAGTGGATGACTTGTTGCCGAAGGAGAGCGATGGAGTGGCGCATACTTAAACCTTGGTTGCTTTTCCAAGATTGAACGTTACATGTTTTGCAACATTTGCTTGTAATTTGTTTCCCTTTTGCAATAGTGTTGCCGCTGTTGTCTTGCTCCAAGTAACTTGACATCGGAAGCAAAATGTTTGCAAAGTGCGTGCGCCACGTGTTATGCCGGTGAATGTTTGCTTCAAACTTAACAGCCAACAAACAATAACAAAACCATGGTACATGCGGGCGTGATTCAATTATAAGTTTATCTTGATTGATTGAAATGTTTCCCCCGCTGTCGTGTGTTTTACTCGGTTTTGTACGCCCACATTATCTGATGTTTTCTGAACTTGACAAAACAATTGGGGCGGAGTGGTTGGTTAATGGGATGGTGTGTAAAGTTTGAAACAGTTAGTTTAACGATTGATCTGAGCTGGGATGGTTTTGTTTTCCCAGGATGGGTCTCATGGGAGAGGATTCGGCACATGTTGGAAAAACACCCTGTTTTGTACATCGCGTAGTGCAATCTAAAATTCTATGAAATTTAGTAGCAACTAAGTACTTCAAAAAGTGATACATTTTTAAAGCATTTTTCAAATGGCACGCCTTGTCGACAATGACTGAAACGATTAAGCGTACACAACAGAAAGCGTTCTGCCTCAAACGAATACTCACGGAAAGGAAAGGATCTCCTCAATCCAGCCCTCACTCATTTCGCCCTTTTGATGCTTCCCCCTGCTAGTGCTGTAGATTGTGACACACCGGATTGACTTTTTCCGCCCAGTCATCCCGTTATTTAATTACTGTAGTCCGCGAAAAGTTAGTCCAATAGACTGTCAGGCACGTTGGACCGGGGGGGGGACGACAAAGATGGCACACGCACTTGCCGTCCCTTTCAAAAGAGCTCTCAGCGCGACGGAACTGGAAGGTGTGAAATGGTACGCTCTTTCATGTTGCTCATTCTGGTGGAAAATCCTTACCGGAAAAGCCTATCACGAGCTTTGCACTGCACGGCTCCAGAGAAGAGTGGCCGTATCCGATTCCCGGCTTTTGCTGTGCTCGCGTTTTGGGGAGGTGGACGAGAAGATGACTTCCTTGCGAGAATTGCTTGCTTTTTTTCTTTTCATCCCAAAGTCCAACTCAAACTCTACTGCATTGCAACGCGTGAAAGGTGTGTAGCGTTGTAGAAATCTGAAGAGTGCTTAACAGGAAACCAAGCGTGTGCAGTAGTAGGCACAGTTTTGATGGTGAAAACCAACTGCGAGAAAGAGACAAAACGCGCAGCATCGTTTTGGAGTTTGAAGCGAATAGAAAGAAGAAAGTCGGGTGGGAAATTTACCGCCCCCCACCCTCCCTGCGGGCTGATAAGCACAGGCGGGATGGATGGCTGGGAGTGTCGGTTAAACGTTTCCAAACCCCGCCCGACAGGGAGGATGAGAGCAAAGCCCTGCTTTCTGACACTATAAGCCTCTAGAGCAAAAAGGGATAGAAAATTTTGAAAACAACGATGCCGGCAGCATCGCTGAAGATTGAGGTTGAGGTTATTATTTTATCAACATTAGAGTAGAACGCGGGAATGGGAAAACCGCAAGCTAAATCAGCCCTTTGTACGAGGCGGCGCTGCAGCTTTTGGGAGCGTCGAAATTGGGGATAGAACCGATTAGAGCCTGTGCGAGCGAGTGTGGCAAAGCGATACGAGCAGGGAATTAGTGTGTGGCCGCCAGAATTTATTGTGCCGTGCTGTGTGTATTGTTGTAGCGGTAGGAAATGGCAGTTAATGAGATTTGCGATGAGTGGTTCGGGTAATCGGTAGGGGCTTGCGAATGTGAAGGGTGCAATTTTTGAATGGGAAAGATGGGAAGGTGTAGCAGCTTTAGGCAATATGCTAAACATTGAAATTACTTATTTTAAAGATGTGCTTAAATGATTAATTACTCGAGGGCAGGATTCGACGAACGGTATGATATTCTCTCTGTGTTTGAAGTAAGGAAGTAAAGCTCACCCTTTGAACTCCAATTTAATAAACGAATGGGTCTACTTCCAGTAATGGACGGTGCATTTCATCATTAACGTCGATCACAGCGCAACATGCACATTGGCAATAAACACAACTTATTACTTTTTGCTCCATGTTTCAATTGTTACTGACCTAGATTGAGAGGCATTACACGACGGAATTGCAACTGCCAAGGTGCAGCACAATATACATCGCTTTTTATGATGTTTTTAGTTTGTGAAGCGAAGCCCATCTTTGTGTTGGTGTGCCAATTCCGGTGCTTCAGTGCTGACTCATCAGAAATTCCAGGTCAATGTGTCCACTTCGATTGCTTGTTTTAATTTGCCCACCTTCCGTTCCCGCACAGCTTACCTGCCCCCAAACGGCATGGTCGATATGTACACTTCCTCGTCTTTTGGAGCGTAAAATAAAACCGACACGCTTTCCTCCCTTGCCGGAGGGATCTGGATCTGGATTGCATCGTGCAATTTTTATGATTTTTTTTACCCAACTCCGTAGTGTTTGTTTCCCCTCGGTACAACGCAGAAAGGAAGAATCGTACTATTACACCACAGCAAACAACAACATCCCTTTGTGCAGTGCGGGGTGGTTGCATACGGGTTGCAGTCGCTTTCGGCGTTATTGCGTCCTTGCAGAGAGCATGGTTTGCCAACAGGACACACGCCTCGGTGTGTTTTTGTGAAGCATGTAGTGTGCCGTTGTTTTGCAAACTGCCACAGGCGTATGCCGAGCTGTGTGGATGTGTTTCAGGCTCAATTTTCGATGTCATCGTTCGAGGGGTGTCCATTGAATGACCTTCCAAGTTGGTAGAGCAGCAAAAAGCATAAGGGAAACAGGGGAACAGGAGACGATGTTGAATGGGATTGATTGAGTGTTCGAAAGGAATGGAGAGCAGCTTTTTCTTCTAATAATTGTGGCTGACTCTTGCCACAGGACTGGCGAGTTATGCGAGGGGATGGAAAAGGGGACTCACTGTTGTAGTAAAATAATAACACTACACGGGAATTGTAAATCAAAGGGCAGGTTTATTTGGGGATTGTTTGTTTTGGTCTCCCCCCGCTGGAAGGATGCTATTATAAGTTTTTATTTGGTGATACATGGTAAAGGAAACGGTCGCCCCAGGGGAGCAGTCGGCAATCGGCGCCGGAGATCGGACCGTAAAACAAAGCTCGTCCCCCCTTCGTCAAGGACAAGTTTCTTGCGATGTGAACTTCGTGTGAGGAAATGGTTATATTGCCCCCTTGGATTTGATGTGGACAGGAGGGATAAGATGACACTTTACTCCCCCCCCATACTAGTGCGCCCTGAAGGATGGCTCATTTCCGTAGGCGATAAGCGAACCTCTTGGCTCTTGATAAGGCCACCGTGCGTTGAACCACGGGAAACGAAGTTGTTTATTTCTATTCAGTTTATCTGCCCGTGGCCGGATGGAAGGGCAACAGTACTGGTGGATGTTCCGTATCCGAAAGACACCGGAATAGCTTGAATACGATGTTATCCTTAGTCGACAATAAGGCCTTTCCTTCCCTTTTCGGACACAGGCACATCGGCAGAAGATGCGCACCCTGCGCCCGCAGGGAATCTTGTTAGTGTTATCCAAAACTTTACGACACTTTCGAAAAATGGTTCGTACACAAAACACACAAAAAACGAACCAGGAAGGGAGATACAGCTTCGGTAGCAGCTGCCACCAACTCACTCTCCCGTACACGGGCCACGCCGAGGAGTCAGTGACAACTGCGTTGGCTTACAACAGCACCGGATGCCGCTCGTTTGAAAGTTCAGTTTATGATTGAACATTCTGTAATCATACTTTGAGTGAGGAGAAATGGTTTCCAGAACGGAACGAACAGGACACGGGTACGGGTGGAGGTAATTGCGTAGAAGACAATTTAAAACATCGCCCCAAAATGTTTTACTTTCAAACCGGGCACTTTTGGCCTTTATCCCTTTTTGCGCTTGTCCTTCCGTGCGGGGCAAATGTGTGGGTATAAAAAACAAAACTCGGATGGATCAAATAACGCGAAAGCTTCCACCAACTCGCTGCGAGCGGGGTGCGAAACTTTCACGGTGTAAACTTTGTGCACGGCGCATAACAATCATGTCTGTTGGCTAGAGCTGTTGCCCTTGGCCGTCTCGTCCCGGCCGGGAAGGAATTTTCTATCGAATCGGGCGTAGGCTGATTGAAAGGTTTTGGGATAGGAATTTTAATTAGGATATTTTTGAATTTGCTCTTTTGCGCTGGTGGTTGTGCTGTGCCGGTGTGGGTGAGACGAAACGAAAATGGATGAGTTTGTCGGTGGTATTAAGTTGTTTTAGCTGTGGGCAAGGTTACTTTGCGATGCGATAATTGTGAGAAAAGGGGTGTGAAAAGATGAATTGGCTGAACGTTGTACTGAAATACCCGTTGTGTAAAATTGTGAAAAGAATGCAATTTAAGGGAGTATTTGTAAGGCTCACTCTAGGGCTGAATTCTAAAGGTTATTTTTCATAATAAACAATCAAAACTTGAGCACCTTAGTAATCATTCATTCAGTTTTATTCACTCACAAAAGTGTTAAAAGACCTCTCGAAGCGATTGTCTCCTTTGTAACAATTTCTTTGATCGTTATCATCATCGTTATCATCGTCATCACTAGCAGTGCAAGAGCTTTTTGTTCGCACAAAAAACCTCACAAAAACTACTGCTCTTTGTGCTGCACACCGAAAGTGTAGCGGTGAAAATGCAATTTGCATTTAAAGCACCTTATCTTTTTCTCAGCTCACACAGCGAGCACAAAAATGCGCGATGCACTTCAAACGAGCAATATTTATGCCCTCCCCCCTCCCTCTGGTAAAATAAACAAAATGCCACAATGGGTCAAACTGGGTAGAGAAAGCGGAAAAAGCGCAACCACATTGACAACAGGGCGCGCGCTTGTTTCCCCGAGACAAACAGGAAGCGATTTTTCACCTTGATGAAACTTCGCCCCGGATTCGCAGCGCACGGCGAGCACGGTTTTCCTACGTTGGCACGATGGTAAGCACATCGCAGTGTGAAGCGGAAAGAGAGAGAGAAAGAGGATGCGAAATGAGCTAAAATGTCTGCGGAAAATACAATTATGGTAGCGTTTGAGGAAATAATATCGCAAGACCAAGATGCCAGACGACACGTCCACGGAACGAACCGTCGTTGTGTGTAAAGTTTCTTGTGAGGCAGATGAGGTGGAGCCGGGCGGTCGTTTATATGTTTTTCGACATTTTATGGTTTTTTTTGTAGCACTTTGGTTAGTTTGCTTTTTATTTTACGCTATTTAATTTCATTGAATTAAAATCATTTTGTACTTTCGGTGTCATTTTTTGTGTCAAGTCTGATGTTGGTTTTCATGGTTTGTGATGAGTGTGATGAGTAAATAAAGAGGTATAATAACTGAGTTTTGACACTGGATGGTATGGCAATAAAGGAGAAAAGCTTAGACAAAAGCATGAAATTGAGAAAAAAACACGAATAATTATTCTGTAACTAAGACAAGAACGAAAAAATGAAATCAAAAGAAGATGAAAATCAACAAAACATAAACTGTAGTATGCAAAACAGCGGGCAAAGTATTTAAACATACACAAGGTGAGAGCAGAAGCAGAAGGAAAGCTGTTAAAAGGTACAAAAACAAAAAAAACGAAACAACAACAATAACACCATTACTCTGATAAGACATAATCCTCTCGAAGGAAGCGAATGGTGTTTTTTGTTTCTATTAAAGAACAAAACAGGAACGGTCTGGCGGTGGTTTTTCAGCCAGTGAGATTCCATCTATTGCTGCTTCCACTGTACAAAAGGATCTGGTCATTGGTTGTTGATTTCACTGTTTTGCCCTTTCTATTCCGATTGGACTGCTCTGTGTATTGTGCTGTTTTGTTTTTCCTGTTTTTTTATGTTTTTCATTTTGATTATTCCTCTATTTCCCATTTCCGCAAAGCAAAGCGAAGCGAGCGAACGTGTACGTCCTTTTTATAAAATTGGATCATTGCCTTTTATCCCGTTAGTCCTTGATTGGCCGTTAGTTTAGCATCATGGCACGGGTCCGTCCGATGGGTTAGTTTGAAGTTTTTCCGGCACCTCCGGTGAGCTGTGTTTAGTGTTTTTGTTTTCTATCCACCGAGTCCCTGCAGCAGGACATGCCGCAGAACGTTCTCTGCTTCAGAGTTAATGAAGAAGGAGTGTTTCGATTTTCACTTTGTTTTCATTTGAAAGAAGGATAATTGAACAAGGGACAGTTTTGCTTCAATCAATTTCCTCGCCCTCGTCGATGGGAGATTGATTTTCCTGAAGACTTTAAAGCCTGGTGTGGCCTTCACGCAATAGATGATTATTAAATTTGCATTTAAAGTAGGCCGTTGAACAGTAGAATTTAAAACCCTGCTTAAAAGGGGTTTCTTGGTAAACCTTTTGTTTCCAAATCGTTCAATAATCAGCTCACTCAGGGCAAACGCCTTGAACCGCAGTGAAAATTCTATCAAAATACCACCACCAAAGGATAGGGTCTTACTTCCAAGAACCAAACCCATCATCATCATCGTTGCTCATTACACTTCCTTCCTTCCGCCCATTTGTAACACCAGCCTTTTGCTGCCCGGCTGGGTGCCTATTTGATGTGCCAATTTCAAAGGATTGAGATTTGAATAAACCTCACCATTGCACATTTCACCACCATCCATTCATGGGCACAGCGGTTCTGCTCGGGTGATGATGATGAAGGTGCTCATGCATCTGCCATGCCACCATAGGTGCTTGTACCATCGTCAGGTAAGCAACAGCAGTCAGACAGACAGTCAGAAAGGCATCATTAGTTATGCAAATGCGGCCGGCGTGTACTGCAAAGCGACTACTGCTCCACGTGCTCCAGATATCTCTTTGTGCTTCGGGGGCGATTGTTCGGATTTTATCGGTCACCAAGGTGCCATGGGTTTATCTCGAACGATTGTGGCAATTCCGTGCAATTCGAAAGCGTTCGAGACTACTGAAGCGGGAAAGATTATCCTGCGTTGTGTTGTGCCGCACGGTGAGATGTGAAAATGGGATTTATTGGGCGCTGCGGAGGAGCCAGACCTTAATGCAGGAGAAATGTAAATGACACACAAAACGAGGCGAATGATTTAAGTCTTAACCGTATGGGTCGCATGGAAAGTGTCCGATGTGAAGCTAAATATGTACAATCAGCGAAAGTCAAAACAAGGGAATGGGAGTAAATATGGATGTTGTACAATAAAAAATGGATACCATCCTCTATAACATAGTTTGCTGTTCCGGTTGACCGTAGTTGTATTCTGCATTAAAGATTCATTCACCAAACAAGCCTGTTGTAGCTATGAAACAAACAAGCTCAAGCACTTTTGCATGCACCCGCAGCACCCGTTCGGCCCATTCGGTGCCCGTTTGCTGAAATGCACAAATTAAAGTGAGCAAGCAATACAAACTGATCATGTTTGTTTCGTCGAAAGTGCAATTATGCTTCGTTACGCACTCGCTCCGGCCCCCGCAGAGCCAACTCGTCTGCAGTTCTGACTGGGTGGCATTTATAATTGAAACCGTTTATCATCGGTTGGTTCACGTTTTGTTCGGAAAGCTTTGCATTGCAGGCAGCGTTTTACACAGTGCGCTCGGGAGTGGAAGGATCCGTTTGGAGTGAGGCGTTATAAAAGCGTAAATTATATCGTAGCCGTTAGCAGTGCGGGGCAGCGCTTGTGGTCGATTGTCTTCTAAGTGGCCAGACACGTTGATGGTGGAAGTGTATGGAGTGTTGAGATGAGAGGTAGCAGTGTTTGCCTTGGGCAGCGCATAACGAACTTACTGTATTTGATTTATGTTGCCAGTTCGATGGTGTGCAAAAGAAACCCAAATTATTTGAAACGATTTGAGAATGTGTATTGTAGTTGAACAGTTTTACAAACTTTTGTCATCTTTTATGCATTGTTTTAGTACATTTATTGCCTTCTTATACTTTGCCGGACTTAGACTCTTTGTATCGTGCAGGTGAGATTACATTGAAAACATCAAGAAAGAACGGTTCTTATTAACTCGCTTGTGCTACATCTATACTCCCCAAAAATTACCTAGAAGAAGAAACCTCCATTTCCTAGGCCCACAAAAAAGGGCGACAGGAAATGAAAGAAGAAAAATCAATTTGGTGTATACTTTTCTTCGGTTGAGTTACCTTTACGATTATAAACTTCTCCAGACGTCCAGAATCCTGATCCGAACGGCCAACGGTGGCGAAGAAAGCAACCCTAAACCGATACTGCTGCCATGGGGTTGGGGGAAGGGTCAAAAGGGTTAAGAAAATTAAGCCCTAATGCCTATATTCGAATGCCCATTACGCAGGAGGGTGAACCCGTAAGCTGACCCGTTCCCGTTCTCGTTCCTGTGGATGTTTACATTATTCAAGGCATCTTGTTGAAGCTTCCTCCCGTCCAATATAGTGAGGTGTTGAAGAAATGAGAAAGAGCGAGAGTTACATGCTAGAAAAGTATGTACTATAGCGGAGGCAAAAAAAGGGGAGTCCTATCATGGCCCATCACTCACCTCTACCCTTCGTTTCATGGGTGAATAAGAAAATATGGATTCAATTTATCAATTTCCCTCAACCGAAACTGAGATGTTTTTTTTTCTTCTATTGAGGAGTGCTACAAAAAAAAAACAAGTTCGATTGGGCCGATGTTGATCGAGGTGCCGGAAGCACTAAGAACATGCAATTGGGTGGAAGGATATTTACATAATAAGATGTATTAATGCTTTTGGTAGGCATAAACACCAAATATTTATCAGCAAAGTGCGGTGTTTTGATAAACATGTTGTAAACTGTATAACAATACAAGATAATGTTATTGTATCAGAGAATTTATATGTTTACTGGTATAAAACAAACATACAACAAATGAAGAAACATATGTTTTACGCTTAGCGTCTTCTCGTCTCGTCTGCCAATAATGTTTGCGTTCCACCAAGTGAACGTTGCCAGGCGTGTACTCCCGTGTAATAGTTGCTATTTTCTCCCCACAGGGTATACTTTCATTCCGAATAAATACACGTTCCATACGTAAGCGCCTACGGCAAAATGGTTGGCATTTCCTTATCGCACCGTCAGCTTCCGGTAGCTCGGGGAACAAACTTCGTATTTCATCGTCAGACGACGACGAGCCCCAGCACACGATGTGTACCACACAACGCCCATCTCACACACACACACAGACACATACACACACACACCAAAGCCCGGCACCCACCAGACAAGCGTGGCACAGGTATTTACCGACGGTTTCGGTGGTTTTCTGCGGCAAACCCAAAGGACATTCTTTCTGACTTCCGGCAGCTCAATCACGGCCAACGGCGGGTAAGCGTACGAAACGAGGTGAGGATATGTTTATGCGAACAATTTATGTTTCCTCTACGGGTGAAAATTGGTGCCAGTGCATGGCGGTTTGGGCAAAATCGGGCACGCTAGTGCTAGATGGTAGCGGGCATGATGGTTGTTCCTCCATGCTTCATTTGCATTGGCCGCTAAGTCGGTTCCTGTCGGCTGCTTGGGGGAGATAGTTTCGCCAAAATAGAAGTTTGGCTACGCCAGGTAAAAACTTTGCCCTTGCAGTGCATCAAACCGAACGGATGGAAATGATGCAGCTTTTTGTTCGGGAAGTAGCAGAGGTTGGGAAAAACTTAACCGGAGGCTTCCTTACCAGCGGGATCTTCGGTGCGGTCTGTTGAAAGCAAACTATAGACAAACTCTTGCAATTATGCTGGTTTTTTGTTGGGTGATGTATTTCCACGAGCCACCTGAGCGCCGTTGAACAGCCAGCTCATAGTTTTGCTGGTTTGAAATTCATAGAATCGTAAGAGGAGCTTTTTAAGTTGGGGCTTGATGAAATAATTAAAATAATTTTAAAAGAAAGAAAATTGAGAAGAATTTCTTGTCGTGTAGAATAAAAAAAAAACTACAATTGTATTGCTTAAATATTATTGAATATCCATCGTAAGGTAAGCAATAAACGAAATCTTTCCAAATTTTGAATTCCATCAAGAATTTAATTTGTTTCGAAAACGTGACACCCCTGTCAGGTGTATTAAAAATAGTCTGCCGGTAAATCCTCTTATCCTTACCAGCCTTGCCTTGTTCACTTTTCTCAAAACGGCACCAGCAAACTTGCTGCCGAGAACAGATTTCAACCAATCAGTTTCAGTATTGAAGCCTGTGGTACGGTTATTTTCTACTGATCAGCACAACCGGAAGCAGCATCATCATGTTGACAGCTGTCGTTCGTTAGCTGTTCGGTTTTTTTTGCACTTTGGATCGTTTCCTCACAGTAGGCGAACTAGTTGCGAGAAAAAAGGGAGAGCGAAGCTTAGGAAATGGAAACTTGCAGGTGTTTTCCGTCATCTGTTCAGCAAAGCTGATGGAAGATATTGAATTTAGAGTGCAAAACTAACGTGACAAGAGTTTAGCGCGAATTGCAACTATTGTTCCGTGAGTTTTTTTTTCTTGAACAAAAAAAAAGCGTATGCAAAGTTATATTTGTTGCCCATTAGCTAACATTTAAAACTTCTACCACTGTCAATAACCTTTTGCCATGTTTTCGACCAAGGAAGGGATCCTTTTTACTCCCCCTTTTACTCCCTACGATTCAGAATTGCTTCAGAAAAATGTAGCAAATTGCTGTTTAAAAGCCATTAATTTACGGCTACTCGCTCGGATGCACATTCTTGAAGAAAATTGTCCACCAAGCACACTGCCGATGCTATCTCGCACTGTATCGATTTTCTATTCGCTGCCGTCTCAAACCCCTTTTTTCCACCGGTTGACTTTCAATTCCTGTGCGAGTTTCCCACTTTGGGGCGTGTTGCGGAGGTGTCTCCGCGATGTACCAGGGGGGGATGAAGAAGTGATGTGTTTTATGAGAAAAGTTTCTCCCGGCTGATTTCCCCCGGGGACACAAGCCTTGTCGTCCCAAAAACCTTTCGAATGAGGCCAAAAGGGCACTGCCGCAGAAGGGCGGTGTGTGGGCTTGTACGTGTACGATGAAAGGGAAAACGATGGAAGAGAATGAGAGAGTAAAGGGAACACGGATGACTTACAATTACATTTTAACGTTTTGGGTTGATAGGAGAAAGAACGAAAAAAGTATAATCTTTTAAGTGTTTGAATTTTGTTTTGCAAATGTGTGAAACAGCGAGAAATATTTGCAAATGCTTTGAAGTTGAGTATGAAGTTCAACCTGTGAGTTACTCTCTCCTCACTGTATTCTGGATGTATTAAAATGTGATTGATGAAATAAATCACCATCCATCCATCCAGCCTTGCACCTGCAACTGCCTCCATTTCTCCGTTTAAAACCCCTTGCTCAATCCTCTGTGAACAAGTGTTGACGTTCAGCAAATGTCACTAAAAATCGAAAAATAAATGGCATGCTCGTAACCATGCCTCTGGACGGAGGCAAACGTAAAACCCGGCCTAGAAATTGCGCGCTGTAAATCAATTCTGACAGCGCGTAACAGACGTGCAACCACCGCTTTGGATCCCCGGCCGGCCTGGCGAAATACACTTCCGGGCAGTGGTAAGGGAATGTATGTCCACCGTAAGACCGGCAAGCCGAGCGAGCGTACGCGCGTGAGGGAACGTGGCCAGATGGTGCCAATGCTTCGGTGCCCGTAGCACCGTAGCTAATGTCAAACGTGATTGGACGGGGATTGCAGCCCGTGCTCTGCGCAGAGGATCTCTGCAATGTGCCCACTTTTACCGCACCCTCTGCATCTGTATCGACTGTCGATGGTTGATGGTTGCGGGCCCTGGACATGGATTACTGTGTGTGTGTGTGTGCGTGTACCTTTCCCCCCGGATGGCTGCAGGAAAACGCGAAGAAACTTATTTTTAAATCATGATGGTGATTTTATTCTTCCAAGGGGAGATGGAGTTGGAGTTCGAAATGCGAAAAAGTTTTATCGTACAAACCCCTGGTATAAGAAGGGTGTGCTCAATGGGGGATGAGAAGTACGAGAGATGTTGGGCGAAAAGTTCGCATCGATGTTACCGATAAGCGAACATATTTAACATGGCTTTAGTGAGGGATTTTTAGTGTCATTATGCTAAGGAATCATAAGGTTCTTGTGAGCGGCGTCTCCTAGAGGGGTTATTTGGGAGGAAAAATGAAAATCTTTCGAAGCAAGTAAACATGACAAAACCACGGGGTAAGATAATTTTACTTAAACATGGCTGTATGTTGTGTTGTTTAATAATACTGTAAAGTATTATTTGAGTACTTTTGAAAAGCATGCACAACTGTTAAGCAACACACCATGTGCATTTCAGGCAACTGTATAACTAGCTAAAGTAATAATCTGTTCAAACTATAATTCACCATAATGAGCGTGATTTAAGCTACGAATAGGATTAGTAAACATTCTGCATTCACTGGTGCCGTTCCGAGTGGGACGTGTGCCTCACGAAGCGATACCATTTAAACTGCAACGACTAGCTTTATCCAATTAGGCTAATTTGTAAATGAAATAATGCGAACACAAGTCCCCGGTGGGAGGCCTTTCGCAGTGAAAATAATTACAGTTGACGATGGTCGAAAAGCTACACAGAAATAGGAATTGCAACAAATGGATTAAGAATGCAGCGGAATATACTAGCATGGGAAGGAAAAGTGCTTGTTTGTGCATAATTTAATATTAAGGTAAAATACGCTTTTGCTTCAGCAGCTTGTTGTTGTTTGGGTGCATTTTAAACTGTGCAATATCGATTCTTGTTTTGTTCTGTCAAAGTGTGTAAATTTCAGTACAAAAGCACACAAAATCCAATTATTGGCATTACGAATGATCATGCCAGTTCGGATCGTAAACAAGCACTTTTTTTTGCATTTGCTCAAACCTAATTAATTTCATCACTCAACGCTACCGTTTACGTGCGTGGCGGGAGAGCTCGTTGGGTAGGAAAATTTAATTATTACAATAATAAAGCATGACAGCTTCCACATCGTTGCGATGCTGCTTGACGGAGGATATCATCGTTGACAGCGATGGAAAATTACCGCTTCTCGCGTGTTTCTACGCAAAAGCCTTTTTAGCCGGTGGGCGAGAGAAGGTGGGTGGAAAATCGGATTATGACACCGATACGCAGTGTGGTTTGAAGCTAAGGGCACGGGACGATTCGGGCAAACACCCGGGCTCGATGGTAGACGATGCTGGGCGCTAACAGCTCCGCAAAAGCTCTTGCGGGATGGTGTGCTTAAGAAAAGTCCTCCCAGTCGAGGGGAGCGCTTAGCAGGTAGCGTAACAAATTGGGGAATTACATTTTACACCGGCAAACAAACTAATCGACCCATTCTCCCCATCTCCCCATCCAAAAGGAATCCGGTGCACTAGCCACTTCCGGTCGGGTGCGGTATTT
This sequence comes from Anopheles gambiae, assembly GCF_943734735.2. NCBI lineage: Eukaryota > Metazoa > Arthropoda > Insecta > Diptera > Culicidae > Anopheles > Anopheles gambiae. The sequence goes on along the minus strand of NC_064601.1, from coordinate 8,644,434 downwards.
CTACGCTCGCACCGTGTACGATTCGGGTACTGTTGTGGATAAGAGAATTTCTGAAATCGTATCTCGTTAGCACACACATACTCATGCTTGCAAACGCCACCCAGAGGGTGAAACTCGACCGGAAAAGCGTAGAGTCTCTGCACGCTCTGGAGAGTTTCGGTCCGTGCGTTACAACTGCACATTAATTCATTCTTATTTATTGTCATCTTTAATTTCAGTTAGCTTTTCCATTAGAAAGTTTCGCTGGTAAAATAGTGCTTTCCGTTTCCGGTCGCGCGTGGTCTGGGTGGGTGAAATAGCGTGAAATCGTTAGCCGGTTGGAATTTGAAGAAGTCGGAAAAGTAAACCAAAAAGCTGAATAAATGCTTTGGCAAGCAAGCATCTGCATGTGCGGAAGAATGGTGCGCTGCGGATTGTTTATCGACTAAAGGCGAATACATACGTAAGTGGTTTAAGTTACACTGGGATACATACACACATATAGAAGGAAAGGATGTGGTAATGAGCAAGAAAGGCGGTAAGAAGTAATATGATGGCTTAATAAAGTTTTGCTTTCAGAGCACTTTTTTGTGGGGCGAATGGGAAAACTCCCCTCAATGGGGAAGAGAGAAAAAATGGCACAGAAAGAAGAATGTGCTTTATAATATTTTTCATAAAGATAAAGCCATACGAAAGAAAAAATACAAATACCACTGGACTCAAAAGCTATTTACGATTTTCTAGAGAAATACTAAAATTTTACCCGAACAATAAGCAGAGTATAATCGCACACAAACGGGTTGCAGTATTCCCGGAAGCGACCGCGTTCTATTAACACTTGATCCTATTTCTATTATCGCGCTTGGGCGTGCTTTTTTCCGATGAAGGTGCGCATTATGTAATTGGATTTCCCGGTATAATTTCGCGCCCTCAAGGGCAAGGCTTAGGTACGCTTCATTCGCTGCGGTAAGGTTGCGTTTTAAAAGCCGGTTCGGTGGGAAAATGGGTTCCAAATAATTCGCCGCACACTGTAGGCAGGAGAGGTTTCATCGTCAGAGCCGTTTTGTGGTTGGCTTTTTAGGAAAATACCCTACACGTTGATGTGTATTTCAATTTGGTTGAACAACGCGTTTCCATGAAAAGAAGCTTGCTCCGTTCTTCTAGGTGAATGAGCATCGGAGAAGAATTTATATTGAATATGGAAAGCGGAGGCGTAGGATGATGAAGAACCATACCGGAGGTGTTTGTTTTATAGAAGTTATTTTGGGAAAAAAATATAGAAAAATCGCATGTACATTACCTCTTGGTAGTAGTCCATTTTCGATTACTTTTGCCTCGAGCAGTAACCGAGGCAATAGTAAACAGATTGCCGTGATGATATGTATGAAAGCTGAGGTTGGGCCACCATGAATCCACAGCGAGCTGGAAGGGAAAAATAATTTAATTTTACATTTACTAAAATGATGATAAAATTTTACATAATTATTATCGCATTAAGAGAAGTTGTGCACTATCCTTTCTTTTCCTTGCTTCCTTAACTCTCACAACCGTGTGCCGTTCCCTGGCAGGAAAAAAGAGCTTCATATGTATGCATTCATCCTTAAGTTCCGCTTCTCAGGCAATGATTTATAGTGCAGCAGCGTTTGCATAATTTCTTTCAGGAACGATCTGCTAGCTAGCTGCCAGCACGGTACGGTTTATGCACGTGCTTTGATGCAACGGCACAACATGACAGAAGCGAAAATAACGCGACGATGATAGAGAAAGCTAGATAAACTCGGGTGCATGTTTGCGACGCCTAGCCAATACATTACTCCTCAGCGCAGTGCTGTGTGGGCGGCAAGGAGATGGCAAAAGGTAGAGTCTGTATATGCTAAGCAGGATGCAAAATAGTGCCACTCAAACAGCTCCGGGGCAGAACCGGTATGAATTAAGCAGAGTTGTTTCCATTACCAGATGGTTTGACGGTTCTCGCATACGCCGGACCAGGGCAGGGAGGATGCGGTGTAAGGCAAAGATTAGATTGATAGGGTGAAAATGAGAGAAAATACTCGGCAAACAGTAATGAAAGTTTTTCTATGGTGATACTGGGTTGGAAAACGGGTGTGCAATTTGTTGATGCCATTCTGCTGTGTGTATGAAGCATGTGAGCGTAGCAGAGGAATCAAGCTCCTTCGTAGTATTCGTCACACTTTCTTTAGTATTCCTTTTGGAAATAGAAAAAACTTCGTCCTACTGGGAATGAGTGTTTGTGCCACCCGTAACGAAAATCTTTAACGTTCTTATGCTGGCTGCATTCGATTAAGCGAAAAATAAATAATCAAATCACACCACACTGCAGCAGTGACTGCCAAAGCAGTCAGCGCCTGAAAGTAGACTATTCGTTTCTCACCATCTGTGCCCGGGTGGGAGCGTGTGGTTTAGAATTTATAGTTTGGCTCTGGCTGTGAAGGCTCGCTTGTCGACAGTCGTGTACCGTTTTACCGACAGATGGTACCATTGTTATTAAGAATCGGCTGAAGACATTCATCAGGCAAAACAGACAGTAGCATCTTCAGCGTGGGAAACTGTGTACCATCCACGTCGAAATATTAAACACAACCGAATCGGTAGAATCGGAGCAAGAAGCTCTAGCATTCGCTCGGGGAGGGCAAAAATAGCATCTCCCGCGTGGGTGATTGCAAATTTCATAGTGAAATGGTGCGGGAATACTCCTTTTCGGAGGTGAAATGGAATAGGATTATGGAGGTTTAGAACGCTGCTAGAAACGGTGAAGGATTATTCGATGGCGTGGGCATATCTATTGGAGAGACTTCCATCACAAAGCATAGCTGATTTTGTACGGTTTTCAGAATTCCCGGCTTTGACTTCTTAGCCTTCGGTGAGACGAGTATACACGAGTTAGTTTTAATTAAAGTTGGGTACTGGTGTTACCGAATGCTAGCGCGTCTCATTAGGACGTGCCCGGTGGTGGCCCGGAGCAGCGAGAGCACGCCGTTGGTACATGCTGTCAAGCGTATCGTGTTGCGCAAGAGCTTAGTCACTCCAGTTTGCTAGTGCTGCAGGAGCGTCAGTAGTGTAGCGGGAAAGCTACAGCGATGACTTCAAGCAGTCGAATCGCGTTTCGGAAGCAACCTGAACGCACACAACGGTAGCCGTTGAGGAAGTCATCAAAAGTGCTGATACTGCAGCGTAATGAGAATATAATGAAAATTGTTCTGCTTGTGTTGTGACGACGGAGTGATGTCTCCGCTGGAATAGATTCTGATGCCGCGTCTCGTTCCATTAATTGTCTAACAAAGCAAAAACAAACACAATTAGGAGCGCTTTAGAGATTGGCCTTCATGCCTTCGCAAATTCTAATGCTGACTCGGTTCGAAATGTTTCAATTAGGCTCTTGGGAGACAAAACTTTCGCTGCTTAAATAAGTCAACGCAATCGAGTAGGTGGAATGAAATTGTGTTTGCTTCAACTTACCGCAACGTTCCCTCGAACGCTTCCTCTTCCAGTCCGTCATGGCTGGCTGGAGCAGAACCGTGCCAGAGCTTGGTGCCGGAGGCCAGCTTCATACCGTCGTTCGCTAGATTGCCCACGCGAAACAGTGCCGAGGCGAGCAGCAGGGGCAGAAACAGGACGACCAGTCCGCAGAACACGATCTGTATGTCCAGCTCGGTTGTAGGCTTTTCGTACTTCCAGCTTAGCGCGGACAGGCCTATGTATCGGTGGGTGCCCTGCACGATCAGGTAGCCCTGTAACAGCGTCATCAGTATACCGTACCAGATGGACCAGAGCGTGTTGAGGTGTAACCGCCGACGCCGATGCTTTGCCGGGTCGGCCAAATGTGTCTGACGCCGAAGCGAACCAGAATTGGCCACGTACTGAGCGGAGGTGTTGTTGCTCGTCAGCACCACGCTGCTGTGCGATATGCTGGAGTTGAGACTTTGACATTGCTTCGATGAGGCGGTCGAGGTGGCGGTAATGTTGAGCAGTGATCGGTTTTTCTTCGAAACCATTGTTATGTCTCCCCCGTTCTCGTAGCCCACCAGCGAGCCGGTTATTGACATTGTGTGTTTGTTTTCTTTTCGTGAACGAGCGACAGCACTTTAGGTCCTAAGGTATTTTAGAAGTTCTGAGGGATGTCGTGTGTTTGTTTATAAGATGGACTTAATGCTGATACTAATAGTGCGCTACGTTACGATACTATAGACTACGGCGGTGGTTTACGGGCGTATTCTAATGTCGCCGGTGTTTGACAGAGCAAAGACTAGAGCGAACAAAGTCGTTGTTGACGTTGCACAAGAGTGCATGTTATGAGCCTTGGGTGCCGAATGGTCGGCCGCACCGTGGAGATATGCTCGTGGCTACGTATTCTGGAGCAATCCTTTCGGTGGTTGCCGTCGATATGTAGAGTGCATCATCGCGTCGCAGTTTACGGTTGACTTTGGCGGGAGATTCGAATCTATAAATAGAAAGAGATGGGAAGGAAGATTAGTTAATGTAAAGTTTTGGTATTAACTATTGAGTTTCTGAAGTTTAGCTATCTTTGTATTTGGAACATCCTTATTTCAACAATCAAAAATCGTTGAATCTATAGAACATAGTAGTAGTCGTAACATTAAAGCCATTGTTTTATAAACCCGGAAGATTTGCTGTTGTTTTTACAGTACCTTATTCCAACCCAGAAATCTAATATAAAACATACCCAAAGTACAGGAGAACACATTACACCATTCCATGTGTTGTAAAAGTCCCGCTCAGATTTGGTGATTTGTGGCTACAATTTTTGCAACTTTTTTTGCCATCTGCCCGTAATCGATGTCAATTTAAGAAGAAGGTAACGAAATAAGTCTTCCGACCAAAAAGGAAAAAGGAAAAAAACAATACATGGGTTTTCTACCGTTTGTCGCAAAGGTTTATCGTTGATTGACGAAGGTGCACACTCCCCATCCCCCACGAAAAAAAGCACAACGGTAGTAAAAAGGTCCAGAAATCCCACATCTACACCGACCAATCATTGGTCCAATGAACCCACCCACCGTACATCCGTTTTGTTATTTGTGCCGGATTCGCATTCGCAGCTAGACGGTTCTCAGTGGACCCAAAAAGCAGGCCACACAATATGGTTCACTTCATCATGAACCATTAGCCCAGATGTGGTGAAGTCCTAAAGTTTAGTCTACATTTTTTTCTGCTTTGCTTCTGCACCGTCCAACCGGTAATGGATGTAGTGTGCTGAAGATGGTTGAAATAAAAATAATACCACTAATAGAACACTCCCCGCTTGTGCAACTTCTGCCAAATTACTTCCAGCCAAGGCTTGGACTAAAGAGAGAGAGAGAGAGAGCGTGTACGAGCAATGGAAAATGTTCTGGAAGCAAGTTGAATTTCAAACCGGCGGGGACAAGCTTCTTGCTGTTTTATTGTTTGTTTGTCTCGCCCCAGGTTTTGTTTGGCCACTCGTTAAACGTAAATCGTAGTATGGCGTGAGGGAACAATAAAGAAACAACACAACAAGCGAAAGCAAAAAAAAAAAACAAGAAACATCACAGCGTCTCGATTGCAGCAGATTTTCATTCACACCGATCGATCGATTTTCAGCGACACTGGAGTCGAACGGCAGGATGAGGTGCTACACGTCTGGCAGAACGGTGAAACAGGAACATGGGGATATAGATGGAGAGGAAAATATTGGTTTACTTTGTGATACTGTGCATGCCCGATGCCGGCTGGCTTGCGGGACAGGAGTTGTAAGGGAAATGAGACGAGGTAAAAATAAAATCAGCAATGACCAAAACAGTTCACAGCACCGTATGGAAATGGCGATACCGGTTTTCTTTTTTACAGTATACGTGCAGGATGGAAGAGTACAATGCTTAGCAATGATGATGATGCTTACAGCGCAAGGGAAATACACTATCAAGTGGTAAGCTTTGCAGACGACATTTTTTGTTTGCTCCGTTGTGCTCAATGATGATGACGATTTTTTTCAACGGTAATGATGATTGTGTGGTAGAAGATGTTCTCTGCAGCACATAAGCGTTTGTCGTGTGGGAGTGGTTGCAAGTTTTCGTGTTTTTTTTTTCTTTCCACCGAACTTGAACGTTTATTTACATAATTCAATGGCGGGGACAAAAGTTTTTGCTAGCTAAACTCAGGTGGCGTACAGCACAACTAGAAGCATCAGCCGCGAAGTATTATTTTTGCTTTGTTGTTCCTTATTTTGTGCATTTTTTTGTTGCTTTCCCAAACGAAGTAAACAATTCAAATGCAACGAACCGAGTGTAGCGAGCAACGGTAATAAAGCTTTGCGAACTTATTAAAAATACCGACAATAGCTCCGTATGCTGTCTCCGACGCTCCATTGTAGGGGGCTTGGTATGGAAGCTTTTTCTCTTGTGCAGTAGTTGAAAGACACTTTAGAGTGCATTTTCGTGATGCAATCTACTTTGATTGCAATTCAGCTCGTTAGAGCACGCATAAAAGCATCGTTGATGGTGATGATTTACGGTAAACTCATGATTCAATAGAACGGTAAACGATGGAGTAAAGAGCTTGCTCAAGCATTAAAGGGCTTTGGCGGGGTTATTACACGGAGGAATGAGTTGGTTCTTTTGAAACAGATTTTTATGCAGCATTTGTTTGAAGTTTGATTGGAGTAGATTTTTTCTTTGGTAGAGTAGTAGAAACAGCTTCATAGTTGTTGGTTTTAAATATTATAATAATTGAATAATAGCTTGAGCATCTTTAAAACAGTCTAAATTTTTAGTAATATCAGCATATGAAAAATAACGAATGAAAAATCAGTAAACCGTTAAAACTTTTCAACATGTACGCTTCCCAGAATGACTGCTGTCCGATAAGTCTCAAGTGGTAGCCACACTCTAGAACCCATTTCGAAATTGCTTCACATTTTTAGAACTGCAGAGTTGCACCGGTAGATAGAAACGGTACCCCAACAGCCACTTGTTGACGGGTTTCTTGCACAACATAAAGATCGTAACTTTATTCCCTGGCAGCGGGACATTGAAGGCAGTGCACCACCGTAAGACGAGTTGGAAGAAAGTTGGACTGCATCGGTACTGCGCGACGACTCGAAGTGATTGATGGTCGGAGCTCCTGCACGCGGTTGGTAATGGGCCCAGCGCTTCTGGTCTAGCGCTTCCGGGCAAAGAGACCAACTAAAAGCGACCTACTTTTGCGCTACCGAACTGCCCGTTCGCCGAGCGGATATGCATTTTCCCGTAATGGGTTTGATGGCACAGGCTGGTCCATTTTTTCGCCTCCTATTTCTCGTTTGGAGTGGAGCACTCCAACGAAGTGCTTCACAAAAAACGGCGCTCCACTTGAGAGGACTCCAAAACTGTGCCACGATAAGGACCGGCGATGATGGTCGCTATTGCACGACCGAACGCCAACGGCAGTGTACTGGCGTGGTACATAATCGGAAGAAAGTTTTTCGTTTCACTAATGAAAACATTAACTCCACCGTTCGCCCTCTCTCACTCTGTAAAGTTTCTCGTAAGAGTTTTACCTAGAAAGCATTAAGCAACAGCATGTTTGCAAGATAATTGAAAGAGAGTAGTGGAATTATAACCACCCACAGCATAGCAGAATATTTGTCAACAGCAAGCGGATATTTTTGCATAAGCGGTACAGCGGAGTACAACTTCCAGGGAAAGCCTTAAAGTTTAGCATACCGCTTGCGAGTGAGACGGTGTGCCCTAATTAAAAAATCAATAGCAATTAGTTGTCCATTTTGTCACTCGCCGTCTGTGAAGTGTTGAATGCGTCAGTTGGACGAGTTGAACGGGAAAATGGGCTGGAAATAATAAGCCAATCAATTATCATTAACGCGCGGAAATCATCTCCAAACGAAATTCCTATGCAAACAGACGTTATCAACCCCCAAAACACGGTGCTGGCCAAAGGGATATTAATGGTTATTCAACGTCTAAATGGCGCGTTTGACGACTGAGAAAAAAAACATGAGTGACACGTTGAGTGAAATCGTAAACCAGTTATGGGAGATTAAACGTTGACACTTAAGCTGATTATCTTGATGATTTGATTAAACGATTAACATTGGAAAAATAGAATTGGGAAAACTGAATCATGAACATTTTTATAAAAAAGTACCACTGTTGCATCTAATTAATATTACAAGGGTAGGATAGAGTCAGTACAACTATTTCTAAATAAGCAGATGCTTTTAATGTTGTAATTGAATTTGTCTGTAATGTGTTCATTGTATCTCATTAACAAAATGTTCAATTTGAAAAAAAAACCTCCCAAAAACACACAGCAATGTAGAAAGGGCTTTGATGTGTGTTCAGCACACTACATCTCTTCAGTCACCCGTTTCATTTCGTTGGACTGTGATTGATGAGGCCGACGCGTAATTTGATACTCGTAATTGACCGCACTGTGCCAGCCTTTGCCACCCCCAACGGCCGAAAGCGGGGAGTTCTGGCCCGTAATAATTTCATTAACCATTCGTTTGGCCAACCGAGCCTTCCGGGTTTGCGGTGTGTGCACGCCGTGGAGCTGTGTATGTGAGCCATTTTCCCGTTTCCTGGTTCGAAGCCACTACAGCCCGGTTGCCGCTTTGTCGCACGCGGAAGTGAAAAATTGCCACCGGAAGGCGACAGAGCAATATAAATTGTTTCAGCAAATAAAAACCTTTTGTGGTGGAGGAGCGAGCGAAGGGAGCGGGGGTGTTGGAGCAGGGGAAAATTGTGGAAATAATTTTTAATAAAATTATCCTCCCTTTGCGCCCTGGCTGTCTTCATTGTGTGCCTGTGGAATGACGTTTAAACACCAGGATCAGGTTCATTCCCTGACAAACAGTGGGCCGCCAACTGGAGAAGGGGGTGAACAACGATCAAGTTTCTTTGTAAGCCTGAACCTGACCGCAGGAGGTGTACAGTTGCCCAAAATTAATTACAGCATAATGCAGTCGATAATCCTATTAGTAAGTGTCATAATCAAGCCACATCCAAACGGTGGGACAGCGGTGATTTCGTTTAGTGAGCGACTGAAACTGCCAGACGATGAGAAATTGATTTTTTTAATGCGGTTCGAGCGATGCCAGTGTTAAAATGAAATAATAAGGTGCTTTTTATATATTTACTGCTCGTTTCACAGAGCATCCAGCGACTTTAAGCGCCTAAATGTAGGCAATACAGATACTTGTGAATCGAAACAGCTCTAGTGTAGGACGTTGTGAATGTATAGATTTATGTTTACATTTTTTTCATTTGCATTGATTTTTCTATTGATTTTTAGAGCCGTATACAACCAAATTTTAAAGCGCTACACATAAAGACGCTATTCGCTTCCTTGCATCAGCAATAAATAGTAACATAAACATTCACACCTTAGGCGGATGCTAGAGTCTGTTCCGGGTGGAAGATAAAAGTCTTCAATTCAATTATGGGGAGCACAATTTCCCCACCCTACCATTTACCTTCCCGTTTCCTCATACCACACCACACCACCAGTAAATCTCATTACTGAGCTTCATGTTCTGCCAGTAAAAAAAAGAATGGAAGTCCATTGCAAAACAAAAAGTCTTCGACCGACCTAAAATCCAGCAGAAAAATGGCAAAATCATCGAAAACCTACAATTACATTGCGGACAAAGCCTTAACCAAGCGGGAGGGGTCAGGGTGTAAGGGGCACTGTTTACCTGCTCGTACGCGAAACTTGCTTCGCTCTTTGCACGGTAAAGCCGGGCCTGGCTCGGTGTTTATTTTTTATGACGCTATAATCTCGCCGAAATGGGCACTTACTGTCCTACGGCAGGAGGTGTGTGAGTGGAAGATTTTATGTTTTATTTATGTTTTGTTTTGCCCCACTTACGGTGTTTGGACGGCAGTCTTTACTAGGGCGAGCAGCATTCACCCGCAACCCGCGTTCCGCCAGCAAAAAACGGGCAGCAAGGAAGCAGCACGACTAATAGAACGATCAAGTGCTGGTGTTGTTTGATTTTGAGCCGCTCGTCCGACATCCTCCCCATGCCGTTCGTGTCTTATCGAATCGCGTCTCACGTCGTAAAAGAACACGTGACACGCTCCAGTGACCTGCACGATCCCGACCTATTCTCTGAGGCATCGTTGATTAGACGAAGATATTTTGACGTTGACAGTGAGAATATTAACGGCGCGAAAGAACAACAAAACAACAGTCCAAGGGCAATCATTTCAATTTTTGCAAGATTGCCAAAGTAAACAGTGCGGGAAGTGTAGGCGCGAGAAGATTTCAGCGAATAGAACATAATTGAAAATTAAAACTCGTACAAAGATGGCCTCGGGTATACTGGGGAGTTTTGCTTTGGTAAATATTATTGGTTGAGAGATTGTTGAGACACAATTTCAATGAACAGTCCAAAGATGTGCAAACCTGAATGTTATACGGTGAAAATTTCATCTCCTTTTCCGAGGGGGAATCGAACCCCAACCGGCCTTACAGAAGACGACACGTCCTTACCATAAACCAAACCAGCTATTTTTTTCATTTAGAGAAAATTTAAGAGACGCATCGCATGTTGCGAATTATATAGAAAAATATCAAGAACCGCTAAGCTTTGCATGTCCGATAAACTCCAACACGTGATGTCTACACATAGGAAAGCAATAGGCAAAAAATAGCACGCACTGCTCCGCAACAAACGGATTAAGGCGCCATGTTGTTTGGAGTCCGACTAAAAGATTCAATTTTTTCTTCATTTAAAACCGAACTGCCTACAACATCCGGGCAGAATCCTCCGTACGCGTTGATTGCTGCATTTGTTTACATTTGTATTCTCAATTGCACGATCATTCTGGTTCATTGTTCTCTCCAGGCCGACGTTAGTTTGATGTCCTGTGAGACCGATTTGCTGACAGTGCGGACATGCTGTCAAAACAAGGAAAAATAAATTAAGCATTTGTAGCAGGGATCGCTGAAACGTCAGTCCCAAATTGCATGCCACGTACTAGTAGCAGGATTCAGAAGTTCTGACTGTGTAACGTTAGCCCACACCGACCGAACCCACAGGCGGATGTGGGGATAATAAATAAATATGTGACGGAATGCTTTGGCTCTCGGGTTTGGTGTGTTGTACGGCCAGCTGTTGTAGTTGTCGTTCGTCAGTCGTCCGGAAGGACGTCAGACGAAGCGACACCACGTGAAGGTAATGGAGTTGACCGGGTAGCAAGAAACAAGGAAGTCGCGCAATGACGGACCATTAAAACTCGCTTCCATTGAGAATCACAGAGGGAGCGTAGCCGTATCGTCCGTTCCGATCCCTTTGCTCGGTGTTTTATCCCCAGTTAAGTCGTCCCTTCTCGTACACGCTCCAAGCTCCCCATCTGTCACACCCAAGCCAAAGCTAAACCGTTCGGTTGCGTGCAGGAAGGGAAGATAAAGGAACAACATATCCATTACTATCATAATCTACATCATCATCAATGTTATCATCATCCTTATCATCATCAGCCTAGCCTTGCTTATCGTCTTACACACCCTTATGTGTACGGTTGATCCGCTCGGGAAAGCGCATCGCCCCGGAACGTTGATGGCGTTTGATTCGTTTTCCACTTTTATTTAAGATAACGAATGCCAGTATCTATGAGCGAGTGGAGGGAGAAGAAGGAAGGGCGAAAGGGAAAGATTTGGCACAATATAGGGGAGGGTTGCTTGTGAGAATTCTTTTCGAGTAAACGATACGCCGCTTGTTTACCTCTTTTGAGGAGAGCAACGTCTCTTGAAGAATCATGCGTTTGACAGACACATATCAAACATACGGAAATAGAAATTATTTCATTTCCTGTGTGCTAGGCGGTTGAAACTTTGCGGGTAAAAAACATGTATATCGATAAATGTGGTTTTAACATAAACATATTTGTCTAGAAATTCCACACTGCATGAATAAACCCACAAGATTGAGTTTTAGGCAAACATGTGGCTTGGTTTCGATCTATTAAGATTTTTACAAAGTTGTTGATCAACTTTGTGTTTAGATGTTCAGCAAAATCTCTGCAATAGTCTCGATTTTAAAAAAAACAAATCCATTTTGAGGCTACTCCCTTACAGTCATGAGTGAAAAGACGATACTTCCCGGTCATATTTCATGCCCGTTTGGCCTGGCACACAGATATTGCTCGAGATTGAAAGGGATCTTTCGTGTGGGTGTGGGTACGATAAACGCCAACACGGCCAGCACATTCTATCCGGCGCGAAAAGGGCCACACCGCCCCACGGAGCCAAAAATGTTGCAATCGATTTTCGTGCAGCCATTTCGTTCGCTTTGAACCTGAAAGGATCTGCATGATATGAGGATTTTCTTTTCCAATAAAAATCACCCATATCATAGGGTAAGAATGTGAGGTAGTAGAAGAAAAAAACTCTAGGTTGGAAAAGAAATGGGGATAAAGATTCTCTTCTGCCCTCCACCCCCTGACAGTTCCCAAAAAGCCTTCATTTTGTAGGTGACCGATTGGTAGGGCGGCGAAAAAGGCGAAAGACGTGATGCATTCCAGCCACTTGCGAAGTGGCATTTGTCTCCTTTCTATATTTTTACCATGTTTTTTTTTGTCTGCTAACTCTCATCCCCTGCTATTCTCATCGTTTTCTTCCACTGTACGTGCAAAGTAACAACGTGCAGTAACTGTGTCTGCAACAGTAATTCAACGTGATCAGACCAGGGTTGCAAAGAAGCTTACATTCCAACCGGGACAATAGCATCGTCAACGTGGACGTGCCGTGAAGCATGGTCACGAGGACCGGGCTGCTCCATCGATGTTGCACAGTTGCAATTGTCGAACGGTTGCACTGAACGGTTCGTTTGCATGAAGGATGCAGGTCGATCGGTTACGTAGCTCCTTTCCTATCCGTTCGTGTCTGTTTTATCCAATCCACCCCTCTCTGCCCCGTGTCAGTGCACCTGATCGTTCCGAGTGTCGAGCGGTCGTGTCTGGTTCTCCCGGCGGGGTTTACCGTTTTTGAATTGGCTATGAAAATATTGAATTTAATTCCACTTACATAGCGCATCCCGGGGGATAGGCTCTATCGCTTCGGGATGCAAACCGCTGCTAGGAACGGCTTTCATCGAAATCAATTAATTTTAATGAATACCTTTTACTGAGGCTTTTTACTCAAGGCTCAAGCTCTTATGTACCAAAGCATGATGCAAAAAGTGACTATTTGCAGGTGAAAGAAAAAAGGAGCAACACAAAAACCGAAACACAAATAGTACTCGTTCCCGGTTCAATTAAAACTTGTGCACGTACGGTGCGACGACTCTTCCAGCGGTATTTGGCCGGGAAACTCAATTACGCTTGTACCGGTGAGTTTTGCTGCTGAGTTTGCATCCTCGACGTTTCCACGGCTTCGTAAACATAGTACGGGAGGTGCGCGGCACGCAAATTGCATCCGAAATGCATTCCTGTGCAGCTGATTTGATTTCTTCCCGTTCCGTGGTCCCGCAATACAACGTGGTCCGTCCAGCACCAGTGAGAAGGTGTGAACGTGAAACAGGCTCAATTTGGTCCGGGTGGGCGGCGGTTTTTCCCATTCGTTGTATGTCGCGGTCTGGCAATGAAACCATCACCACTGCGCGTTTAAAGTGTGCAAACATCAACGGGCTGTCATCGATGCTGGGTGGTCCACAAACCGGTGGGTTTTGGGGTTGAAAAAAATAAAATAAAATCAAAACTAGCAAGCTTTCGGACGACCAGTGATGACGCGATCCTTACCGGCTAGACGGCTGGGCCCGATCGTTATTCACCATTCAAATGATGATGTTTCGCATTGATTCCGGTCGTTGTGCAAAGTGAGTCAACATTCGTGGGGATGGATTTTTTATTCTGTACTGTCAAGAAACAGCACATTTGTGTGAGCTTTTTTCTCTTCACCTCTGTCGCTGTGGTCTAAAAACCGCAGAATCTGCATGGAACGCGAACCCAATCGTGGTGGGTTATTGCACCATGGGTCTGCAACTGTCGTTTGGTTGGCTGTGTAGAACCTAACCACAAAAAGCGAGTGCAAAAAGTCAAAAACCTTCGCCCGGTTGCCGGTACGGTTGAATGGTTGGTGGTTTTGTCCAGCCCGTTGTCAGGCTGTTTTACAGTGAGTATTTGTTTTTTTGGAAAGCAGTTTTAAAATCTCGTTATAAAACAGTTACATACGCTTGGAGTTTTTTTGTTGGTGTTCGTTTGACTAGGAGTAGTCACGAAACCGCTGAATAGAGGGGGGTAATATATGGGTTTGGGGCTTATTTTAAACACATGCCTAGAACACAGATGTAATAGAAATACAACGTTTGTGTTATTCAATGAAAAGGGCCAGAAAAAATCAACATTGTTGCTTTTATTTCCAAAAGCGTAATTGTAAAATTACCTATGATTTTTTCCATTTTCACCTTACAATTTAATACTCTTTAATGTTTTAAATATTTATTATATTAGCTCCATTCTTGCGATAGCTCCTTTACTAACAACAATAGATTAGATTGCTACAAGACTTTAAACATTGTAAAATGCTAGCAAATAGAAGACTCTCCCTACGAAAAGCTTTAATAGGTCCAGAATCGCAGTGGAGTGTCGCAATGAGAAAGGTGTATTTTCAATTTACGATTTGCACTAGAAGCAGGTATGTATAAAACATTAATCCAATTTCCAACCCTCTAGTAAACCGGCGAAGAAGAACCAATCAAACGGGTCGTATCATTTCCAAACCCCAAAGCAAACCGGACGCTGGAATCGTGCAGAAAGGACGAGAAAAAGCCTTGCAGCAGTCAGGCAGGTGGCGTGGGGGCTAAAGCAGCAAAAGCAGCAGCAGAAGTACTGAGACTGCTGGAGTGAACATCCCAAAACCCCGCCCAACAAACGTGACAAACGGCACTGCTAAAGGATAAATTTCATTTGTTCACCAACGCCACATAGCCGGCGGTGGGTAGCGCAAAGCCGTTGGATCGTAATTTAGAATGCTGCATTCGTCGTCGTCGTCGTCGGGAAAAGACATCCTCGCAGGGTTTGGACTTCGATTTGAGATTGGGTTTACCCTCGGTGTGCAGAAATCCTGCAAGCGACCGTTGAAAGTGCACCTGAGCCGGGTCTTACGACGAGTTGGACGGGTATGGCAATCTGGCGAATGTCTCGGAATGGTCATTGAGAGTAGGTGGATAATTGATAAATCCCGTGCGAAAGCATCTTTTGATGGAGTGGAGGACGGGAGAAGGAACGGAACGTTGATTATTCAACTATGGAACTATGATTTCAAGGGTTGGCAATCGTACCATTACAACGGCTGGAAGCAACTTAAATTGCAGTGGGAGTAATATTGGTTGATAATGGATACTATTTATGAGTTAAAATTGACGTCAAGGGAGCATGTTGTATATTCTTGATTTTTGTAATTTGATACGTGAAAATGTATGCTTTATTGTTAAACATTTCTCGGGCTTTGCAAACTATACGCCGTTTGGTAATTGATATAATTTGAAATAAACAAACTAGGTAGTGAGTTGTTTATTTTCTCAGAAATTTTAATCAACCAAAGCTTTTCCCTGTTACAACGTTACCATGGGAACCAAACGCTTTGCGTCTGCAGTAGACTGACAGTCCATCCATTGAAAGACACACGAAGAGTGGACCTGCCATACACATTGGCTGCCATGTAAATTAGCAACAAGCGCGTGTATCGTGTAGTGGCAGGAACGCTGTTTCATTAGTGCTTCGAAATAAGCTAAACAATTACGATGATTTAATGAAACAACCCGCCGCGGTACCATCCGAAAGGCAACCAGTGGCGCTTATAGTGTAGCTTTTGAACCCAGTTTCCTTCGGTTGTCTACCGCGCAAGGCTTCCGTGAACACCGGTGCAACACAATTAGCGGCGTGGTTACGAGCAGCATGCCGCATGCGAGCTCGCTGAGCTCCATTGTTCACCATGGGCAGGCTGTGGTTGGATCGAGAGCAAACAAGGTCTGCCACAAATGGTTTGCTGTAATGAACATAAACAACAACACACCGGCAAGCGCCGGCGATGGCTCTGGATGCTGGGCGAATTCTGTGAACTGGGGCAGAACGGTAATGGATTCGTCGCAAAACTGACGCACCGAACACATCGCACTCACAATTGACATTTCGTTACACGCCAGATGTGGGCATTCGGAGCGCTCATCTAACTTCCATCATTGCTGTTTTGATTAACATTTCGGTGCCGGTTTCGGGAATCGAACATTGTTGCACGCATTATACTGTGTGTGAGAGAGGGAGCCAATGTCCAGCAGGGAATAATGTCGCCTTAATGTCAGCTGGCAAGTCGAAGTAGTTGAACTTTCGACGTTTCATCGAAACGCATGGTATCAGATTTCGTCGAACGGGACGGTCTGTGGATGGTCTACGTGCAAGCATCCCTTTTTGTTACGGCACAACGGTTATACAACTACCATTACAAGGCGATGTTACGTGTTGGGCGAAAAGGAGCTGGAGCGCACATTGCAATCATTACTATCATTGACGTGGTACAGTCGACGAGACACCAAATGGTCGTCCCTGAACCATCCTTTGAAAGGATAACGAACGAATAGTCACATCTCGTCGTAACAGGCACTACTAGCAGCAGCAGATAGTGTGCAGGAGCAGATATGTAATACCTTTTGGTGCACTTGAATCAGTAACACGGAATGGGGCCCTTTGCGCCCAGTGCCACCAACCGATACAATAGGATGCACCAGCGCAGACTGAGAGTCACTTGAAGTTTAATTCAATTACTGTACGGTGAATGACTTCGAATATTCGCATACAAACACCCACATACACACACCCGCGTGTGCTGGCCAGTTGGTGAATACGGTCGTACGCAGCGAGCACATTCCTTTGGCTGGTTGGTTGGTTCGTTGGCACTGGTTTTAAGGGTTGAGCTTTAAATACCCTTTGGCGGATTCGTCAGGCAGCGTTCGTACGTGCTTACTGGTGTGACTGAGAAAAAGTATGGCGACTGCACGCTAACCTAAAGGGAGAGCTTGACCAAAGGGATCAATGATGAAGGTTTTGGCAAAAAAATAGAAGAAGACTCGACATCGTCAGCTCAACTTCCGGACGAGAGGGACTGCTCGTAGCTCCGTTAGACGACTGCTATAACGTGCTAGATCGAGTGTTTGTCGATTCGATCGTCCGATAATGTTTCATCCGTGGTACGCCGCTCACGGAGACATTTTTGGAGGATTTTCCAGGCTTAACCCATCCCGCATTGTGTCTAGTGTCGTTTTTGGTGCTTTAAGGATGGTCATTGTAGAGAGTTAGCCCGATGTCCCGACGGAGACTGTGTGACGATTAATTTTTAATTTAATGCGATTTAACTTGCTTTAGTGCTATGCTGTAAGTGATAGCTGAGGCGTGTAGTTTGTTAGAGAATCTAATAAAAGCAAAGCAAAAACTAAATGAAATAAGAGAGAAAAAGATAAGCCTTGAAACGAAGCCACGAATAGTTAGCCTTTTTATTTAAAAATTAAATCTAAGTGAAGAACTTGTTTCCTTAAGGATCGACGCCGAAACGCAATTGAAACATTATCTATTTAGTGTAGAAACTTTTCATACCCATTACCTGCGGCAAAACCTTACGCAGTTGAGACAACGAGCAATGAACACAGACTTTCAACAGAATAAAATCGAATTGATTTTGCTTGATTCTCCTCGGCGGTGTTACTCTGCTGGATGCTCTGGGTCCGGGAGCGATAAAACTTTCGCAGCGCATTGCGGAAATGTACCGCAAAACTTTCACTTCAAGTGACCAAAACCATCGTTAGCCATAAACATGCCAAGGGTGGATCACAAGCAACGGAAAGGAAAGACGAATGGGGTAGAACTTTTCACCCACACTGGGAGGAAAAGAGAAGGATCGCTTATGAAAAGAGGAACCCGTTTTCCAATGTGTTCCCAACTCGCAGGACGCAAGGTCATTTATTTGGGATTAGTGTTGCAGCATAATTATAATCTATGTCCGGGAGTTAGACGGGCGATGGGAAGTGGCACCGTAAGTTATGCAATTAGTTTTGCTTTTGCAACCAACGCAAGAGGAGGATTTATTTTTGCCCTAATAAGCACAAATGACGACGATGGGACGAAACTGCTGAGCCAATATTATTGTGCTCGGTATGATTTGAAAGAAAACTGTATCCATTGTGTGGAGGTTGCTATTATTTGTGACGTTGCCATGTGAGGTGGCTTATGAAGGGTATTAATAAACTGCCAAATGAAACAGTAAGGTAATATTTTAAATAGCAATAATATTTATTTCTACAGTAACTTTTGCCTTGGTGAAAGCAATTAGCCGCGTGTACTGCCGTTAAGAATGGCTTTGCCTTTTTTGCAGGGATTATTTTCACCCCGCAGTCATAATTCTCTTGTACGAAGATAGTCTTTTTTGAACCAAACATTTCCAGACGGCTGGGAATTTTATTGATCGCACTTCATTGACAACAGACGTCGCAAGATAGAAGAGGGAGCATTGCTACGTTCTGCGTCTGGTCATTGCTGTTTGTCCCCCAAAGTTCCCTCGAATCGCATTATGAGAATGAAAGCACAACCTAAACCAGTGAGTCGGGTTTTACTAGCCATGGAGAAGTTCTTTTCATGTGTACAGAAGTCAAGAATCTAATATGTCCGTAGCTGTGGAAGCATTCACCTAAATTAAACCATTTTATACCACATTTAGCGATGTTATTACGAGCACACGAATGTACGGAGACAAAGACTAGCAATATGAAACATCAGCAAACACATCAGCAAACACGTGCAAAAAAAAAACAAATCTCCTAGGAGTTTAAGTCTACTTATACTACCAGAACGAACTGTCATGTAAGAAGATATTCGACATATGTGTACGTTTTTTACGAGACAGTGCGCGACATTTCTTCTTTGCGCTGGAGTGAGGTACCAGGAATGTTAAATTAAAAAAACGGGCATTTCTTTCAGTAAGCGAACTGAGCGAACATTAAACTCGAGTGTTAAAGAGGTTTACAATTAAACGATGGAATGACAAGTGTGCATGAAAAATACGTCACACAAAGAGCTAGGAATAATTATGTTCATTGCTTCCTGTGGCGTTCCTTTATGCTGTGGCGCGTAGTTATATCGCACCCGGGTCGTTGTTTCACGCTGAAGAGCATTTAATTTCACGTTTTTCCATTCAAAAAACCGAAAAAGGGGACTGAAACTGGTTGAATGAATGATTTGAAAATAGCTATTTTTCCTGACACCAGCACAATAGAGCCGTGGCATGGCTGTAAGGTAGAGGACAATAAAATAAAGCCAAAGTTTTCCTTTTTTCCATTTTCTTCAGCCGCCCTCAATGAGTTGCCCCTTCGGTGTATCATAATATCAACGAAACAGAAACACCCCGGGGTACTGTATGAAGCAGAGTAGCGCACAGTGGGAAATTTCGTGGAAAAGATTGTGAGCGGAAGCTTGGCAAAACCGCAGCGTGCCAAGACATCGGCGAGCTTGATGGACAGTGTAATTGAGTTTGCGTGGCGATAGCTGGCAGGGTACGAACGATTGGGATCCTTTTGAGCTGACCAATTCATGGTGAGGGATGAACGTGTAATGAATCACTCGTTCGGTTGTGTGGGTCGAAGTGGAGAAAATAAATAAATCATCCAACAAAATGGGCTGACATTTACGCCCATCACCGAGCTAATAGGGTGAGAAGAGAGTATTTTTGCTCGTTTGCTAAATGAATGAAGGATCATACACACCATTAACGAAAGTATCTAAGAACTAAGCGCCTAAAAGTATGCAAATCATAAATGATCGATTGAACACTATATGCAGTGTGGCGAAACCTTAAGCGATTGGGACCACGTGGGAAGAAACGCAGCAGATGATTATTTTGTTGACATCCGCATAAGCCGCTAGCAAACACAATTTAACTAATGCATCTCTATCGATGGAGACTCCCAATGTGAATGTGCGCCGTACTCTATCGTCTGGAAAATTGCGCCGGAAAGCACACCCTCCACATTGGGGTTCGAACTAGCGAACGAACGAGCACGAGCGACGGCCAGACAGATGCATGGAGGTAAGCGAGCGCAACATAGCGAGATAGAAGGGCTTAAACCCTTGCTGATGATGTGTAAGAGAAAGTGACACTGACAGTGACACTGACGTCGTTGTTGGAAAATTGCATTGCAGCAGCTCCCACCAGTGGAATGAGCACCATGAGTTGAAGGAACAGGTTCTTATTTCTTGTTTTGCCTGAAACAAAGGAAGAGAAGGGTTCCTCTTTCCCTTGCGCCGACCACGTGAAACATTCACTTTCGATGTGAAGGATCCCTTTTTGTGTAAAGAATTTATGAATTGCAGACTGGAAGCTTCCATACGTACGGGACGGGTGTGCTGACGATTGCACATACACCATGTGATGGCTCACATTCTACACGGGACACTCCACGGGCTGAAAAGGGGAGAGAGTTGGCGAAACACAAGAATGATTTGTTTTGTTTTTGCACACAATATTCGACCACGGACGACGGCTGCTGTTGCATGCTTGCAGCCACTGCACGGCATGTAAGCTAAAAAGTAAACTCAAAATGGCCAGTCGAGTTGTTAATAGAGTAGCGTTTTAGAACCGTACCGTATTTTCACGGTTTATCCTTCTGCCCGTAGAGTGTACTCACTAGGAGGAACGGTAGCCTTCACCACCGTGGTTTGAATGTGCGTGTATGATTATGCGTTTTCATACCTCTGCACGACGATTCAATGAAAAACACACAGAAAGGTAACAGCGTGGACTTGCCTGGTGCTGACACGCTTGACACATGCACACCAACACAAGTGTGGGCGGCGACCCTTTCACAAGGTGGGGGGGGGGGGGATCTAGCCAGTGCCGGTAGACAAAAGCAGCAAGTGGCTGAGGGTGATTCACTGAATGGCATGACGCACCGAACGTGGGGAGAGCATAATTGTTCAGGCATTTATGCTCCGACATTTTCCCTTTGGGCATCCTTGGACCATTCTGGGTTTTGTGCTTGGTGCTTGGTAGGAGTGGGAGCCTTGTAGCTACGCCCTGTGATCATTGCAAACCAAGCGTTGCTAGGCTGAATATGCGTCAAGTTGAGCGAATCCAAACCCAACCGTTGATGCTTTGCAGAACGGGAGAAAATGGGTGGTCTGTCAAAAATGTGAGAAAGGAAAGATACCGGCGTTTCGGAGGGAGCATCTCCGCTCCTTGACAGCGACGTGGTCGTATCAAACGTTCGTCAAGTTGACACCTTGGATGTTATTGTTTTTTGATGTGCCTTTGGCTGATGTGTGTGTGTGTGTGTGTGTGTGTGTGTGTGTGTGTGTGTGTGTGTGTGTGTGTGTGTGTGTGTGTGGAGATGCTTTTGATTGAAGGTTATCACTTCGAGTGGCACTTGGGGCAAGGGTCAGTGTAAAAGATGTTGAAACTTGATGAGACATGGGGCTAATATAATTTCACACGATTGCACATGTTACTATACCTTTGCTTCTAATAACCTGAATAATAAAAAAACTGTAGTTTTTTTACCAGTTTTGGCCAAGAGTATACTTTTATTTAAAGGTAGCTAGAGAATTCGTTTGTACATCAATTATTCAAAACTTCTAAAATGCCACACGACGTACGGGATGGTGAAAATAATACGAGCCAAAAACAAATAGGCTGATGTGAGCAAAAGCTGCTACGGATGTGAGCGAGAAGCTGCTGTAGAATAAATAATACGCTTTTTCCGAAACTCACAGAAGAAATTTCACGTATGCAAAGCGCGTTTCGGAAAATTTCCACAAATTTTCACGTGGGAAGTTTGCAATGAGAGCAAAACAAAAACGAAAAACAAAAGAACGCAGGTGATGAAAAGTTGCAAATAACGTTGAGAATAAATTAAATATTCATAGGACGAGTATTGGAGCTTTTAGACGTCAATAGTAGGAATACTTTAACCGAAGCAACAATTGAATGTGAAAAGGGAACGTAAAGAACTGCTCAATTTAAGGCGCACAGTAAGAAATGCTGTACAAAGGCAACCCATTGAATGGGCTTGAAGCAAAAGTCACCCAGTTATTATCGCTGACAACTGTGCTTTATCGTTTACATTGAAATCACTGATAATTTATACTCCGTTTTAAAATGTAAACTCTTACGTTCTGTTCTCAAGCTCTTATCTAACGCTCTCTAGCCACGCAAAGCAGAGCTAGAGAAATGGCAGCAAAAAGAATCAAAGCCCCTGCTGTACAGGGAATGTAAATAATCGTATTGCCATCATGTTGCGCCTTGTATGTTGGATCAATTCCAAAACAACGCGAAAGACAACCGAGCAAAGGTTGGCGCTACCACGCTTCACACACCAGCCAAAATCCGGAAGCGGAAGAGCCAGTGCCACACGATGGGGGCCAAAACGATCGCAACACAACGGGTCGTTACCGTCGCTCGCGATGACTATAAATGGTTGAATTAAAATCACGGCACGAAAGCAAAATAAATAATGTGCCCTTTGGGGGAGGGTGGTTCCTTCCTATCCACTTGCTAGCTTGCATTTTGGAGCTCACGGTACCGCGTAGTGTCGATAAGTGACCGACCATTTCACTCCCGCCCCGGTGCAAACTCGTTTCGCTAGACGGGAAACGCATTTCAAAATGATGGTTTCGTCTAGCTAGGATGACTCCCAAGAGTGAGGAGGTATGAGTTGGTACAGGAGATGGGATCGTCTGCTGTATGCCATTCGATAGTGGGGTTTATGATGTTCATTCAGCTGGAGTAGGGCTCCCCCGTGAACCGGCCGAACTGTTACACCGGAAAGAGGCATATAAATGGTGGAAAGGCCAAAAAGAAAGTTCGTGCGTAGGATTGCGAATAAGGTAAGGTGTCAGCAAACGTCGTCAAGCCATGGTGGTATGAAAGAGCTGGAAGAAGGACTTGAAAGGATTAAAAATCCATTCTCGAGGTGAATGCAATTGGATACGGCGAAGCATGAAAGGACCATCCCGCCTTAGCATGGTCTCGTTTAGCTCCCGGCTCAACCGGATCGGGTCAGATCAATCCGCAGGAAGCTGTGATTGTTTGTTTGCTTTTTTCTCCCCCCGTTGAAGCTTAGCCATTCCAAGAAAGCTTTCACCCACAATCGGCGTTCCAGAGAAACCAAGCTACAGCCTGAGTGAAGGATGTAATGATTTATGTCCACTGGTGCCACATTCAGCCTGGTACGGTGGGAACTTGATTATTTTTATCCTTCTTTTCTATTGCATCCGTCGGTTCCTTACTTGCGTCAACGATCGAACGTCATCGCTCAGTAACACGACACTGTTCACCTCAAGGATGGTCCCATTCTGTCAATCGGAGCTGCAGCCGTCTCATAAAAAAGCAACCACTGTTCGTGACGCTTCGACGATGCGCGGAAAGCGAACAGTAAAGGGTAAAACGAGCTGAGAAAGCGACCGATGTTATACACAGAAGTTTCAGGAAAGTGCAATGCAAAACACTTTGAAAGTACAATCATGGTACTTTGGCGCTAGCAAGTGTCCTGTTTTCCCCCGGCCCGATAGCAAACAGTTGTTCAAACACTTCCTCGATACGTTCGCTCCTGACGACATGCATCCAGGGATTGCTGATGGAAAGAATGTTCACAACAACTCCGTTCGACAGCTGTTGTTTACTGCCTGTACGCTACTTCCCAACCGGTCTGCCGGTATAGCATCTGATTGGGTGTTTTATGATGCTCTGCTCGTTGCATTTCTTTTCAAAAGTTTATCCTTTGGATCGACCCTACACGATTGTAAGTACACCGTGAACCAATCTCATGTTGAAGCAAGGGTATTTCTGTTTCCTCGGTCCTGTTTTTTTGGTTTTTGGCATCGGTGGTTAGGAGATTTCCTTTAGTTTATTTGAGCATTGTTTATCTTCTTTGTTATTGGATTGGAATCACCCTTTTAGAACTGGTTCGCAATGCAACTGCATAACTTCAGGCGCATTGATTCGGAAATAGTGATGTTTGCTCTCTTATTTATGTGCTTTTGTAATATCAACGAAGACCATGCGAAGACCAGTGAATAACTTAAAATGACAATTGTAAATAAATTAAATAAACGAAACACGTTTACCTACGGAGGATACTCTAAAAAATACATGTCGAGTTGAACAAGAAAAATCCAATGCACTGGAAGTTATATGAATTTGTTAAGCTCTAGGCTGGATGAAACATGGGAATTCATTTTCGTACTTTCGTTTTCGTATTCGTAATGGTTTTATGATTACAAAATAGTATAGGGAATTTTTGACATTAAGAATCTTTCTTTCTTACTCTTGAAGAAACAAGCTAAACGCTTTTTCTGGGCAATTTGAGTTGATGACAAATCAAACATTTTAATTGCTGCCTTAACTTCCTATCAAGGATATTGCAATTTTGTCACGTCGTTTAATGCTTCTCGCTGGTGTGCTGGCGACAAAAATCCCAACCGAAACACAGAGCAGATGCAAACATTCCATCCATCGCACGGCAGAAACAAATAATTCCCCTGTGACAGCCACCCACTTCGGGGTACAATAAATCAATAAAATTCATAACGAACCTCCTCGCCGGCCTTAACGCTCCAACAGGCGGGCATTGTGACAGATCACGAACGGAAAGGACGAAACCGTATACGTGCAGTATGGTGGATGGGTTGGTACAGGGATCCCTTAGCTCATCAGTACGGAATCCTTCAAGTGTAATAAACGAATTTTCTCCTCACACCACCTCCTCCGCCCCCCCGCCATTGCTGGGAGTAAAAACAAGGCCATGGCAAAGTACGTTGGTCGTCCATCTTGTTGAGGGTGGCATTTGAATGTGTTTCGCTTTTATATCTCCCAAAAACTCCCACCATAATCCTAACCGGCGGACGAGCTGTTCGAATCTGGGTACTCTGTGCCACGTACGTTGTGTTGCAATAACAAAAAAAAAATGCTTTGTGTACTGCTCAAAAATGGTATATATGTGGTAGGCAATAAAAAAATTACCACCTGTGCCAACCGACATTCCTCACCCTGAGGATTCGTCAAACCCTCGTGTAGCTTTCATAGGGAAATTCATCAAAAATATCGCTTCCACATCACCCGCTCCACATTTTCACCCATGCAATGTATGTCGTTTGTTTTGGAAGCTTCATTGTGCGGGCGGATCGTTCAATTTCATCTTCTTTAGTCGATTCTAGCATCGCCCGCTGTTGACTGCCAGATTAAACAAAGACCGAATGGTTCCTTTCACGTGAATGTGACGTGCAGGGGGTGGTTACTGCCATACACCCAACAACAACACAGCACACATACACACCGATATTTATCCTTCCCACGCACAGGAAACCACAGCATGTTCATGCATATTCGCGCCAAAATCGAATGTCTGCAGCGGACACCCGGCCCGACAGGATCTCCGAAGTGGAAGGTGTTTATGCGTCATGCGTTGGAGTGTTGGGGAGGTTGATGTTTTGATGAGGCAGCTTGGTTAGTTCCGTAACAATTTCCATAAAACGAAACGGCTTCCCAAAAGCCATTGATCGACAGTGGTGAATGGGAGGGTGGATTTATTCCAGCAAGAGCCCGGCTGGCTAAAGAATAGACAGCACTCGAAATACTGAACGAGGACGGGACGGGTATCTTTTGTTGAAAATTAGAAATATTCTTGTGTGCGTTACCAAAGTGACACCCGGTGGAATCTATTGTCCTTTGCGTAGTATCACCACTCCTCCCTAAAAGCACCACTACAGCTGGAAGCTAGGAATGATAATAAAAAGGGAACTGTTTTTGTGTGTTGTGGGGAAGGTTCCCTCACACGAGCGTTTAAACATTAAACGAAAAATTTAACCAATAACCATCCTACCGATCGTCCCCTTCGTGCTACGCTTTTAATGGTTGGTTTGTGTGTGTCTATGTGAAGGCAGGTTCTATGATGTGGCTTAGCATTAGAGTATTCGTTTCCCATTTCCCGCAGGCGTTAGTTTTTGTGGGTTGCATATACACTGGTTGGGGACATTCTTTTTTGTATCTCAACTATGGTTGCCATCTATGTATTGCGTAGCAAGAAATTGGCTTTTGTGACTGAAATCGGGGAGAAAATTCTTCGCTCCTTTACATCAATCCTTTGCTGGGAGCAGGGAGTGGGAAGAAAGTATGGAGAATTTTCTTCCATTTATTTTCACAGCCAGAACGACGTAGATGGATTTAAATCCGATTTGAGTGATGGAATTTGATGCTCGTTTTTTCGGCAAGATGACATTGAACGTGATATTGAATTGAAAACGAATATAAAGTAGGCTTACGATTGTACATGCAGTGTTGTAATGTGTT
The DNA here is from genome assembly GCF_943734735.2 of Anopheles gambiae. Lineage (NCBI taxonomy): Eukaryota > Metazoa > Arthropoda > Insecta > Diptera > Culicidae > Anopheles > Anopheles gambiae. The sequence continues at coordinate 8,618,136 of NC_064601.1, read as the reverse complement.
TGCAGCTTAAGCCAAAATTTTTGGGTGTACAGTTCGCTCGAGAATGTAAAAAAAATCTTCTTTACAATTATGTTAAAAGGTTTTTTACTTTTTTTCAATAATATTCTCATTAAACTTCATCGTATTAATATTTCAAGATGGTGCTGGGAAATCTGTTTGAATTACCAATTATCGTTTTTGAAAAACGTAAAAAATACGATGTAATGTCGCTGGCGAAATATGAACAACATTAATTACAATAAGCCCGTAGGATGTAATTTATTTACGTGTAATTATCGATCAAAAAGATTGAAAACTCAATCGCTGATAGAGCCATGAAGCTCAATTCGGGCAATCATGGAATGGAATTTTGATGCTGGATTTTAATGACATTTTACAGCCTCACGTTTCTGAGTGGTTTAAACCTGTCCGCCTGCAGCCCAAACTCGTCCTGCTCCACGTGAAGCATGAAATGATAAATGAACGAATTGATCAATGAAGTACCGTTCGTCCTTTAGCCGTTGGTCTCGCCTTTTGCACGTCCTTTCGCCCTGCAGCGTAGTTTGAAGCCATGGCTCGTTTGATCGAATTCGGTTTGCCTCCTCAAATCCAGAATACCAGACCCATGACTTGAAACGTGCACCAAGTGGAGCGTTTCGATTTTCATGCAGTTTTGGCAATCTGTTTCGAATTTTGGTTTCTTTGAAGAATCGCGTTGAGTAGCGCTTTTCGCCTCGTATACGTTAGAGGGAATGATAATTTTGACCCCTCTTCTTTAGAAAAAAAGAGCCAGTGGTTGTAACTTGATTGAAGACAAATTGCAAACAACAGTGACGGCACCGTCCAGGATCTTTAATCTAAAATATGTCCTTTTTTATTCCTATTTCAAAAGTATGAAGGCGCATAAAATAAATCAGAAACTTTCCACCACATGAAGCATTACGAGTGCATTTTCGCTTGCCGGTGGGCACGTACTGGGTGAGTTATAACCTGCAAATGGATGTCAGTGCTTTGAGTAAATGCATTCAGCACGGGAGTGTACCAACACGCGCTTCCGGCTTCTGCACGATGAGTTATGGCTGTAGCCATTTTTCCTCATCATCTCTGTATTCTCTGGATTTTCACAACGATTCGAAGCATTTCGAACGAATTATGGACAGCCGAGGGTGGAAAAAAATACAGTGTTTGCCTTCGCAATGACATGCTTTTTCTATGTTTTTCGTTTCCACCAAGCCGCTTGGCTGTGGTGAACTGGATGGACGGTGAGATTATTAATGGAGCTTCCTTTAGCAGAAAACGGATGCTGTACGGTGGTACACACATTCGGTCTGACGAATTACCATCATGTTGCAAGCAAACAGCAGTGCACGGGTTAATTCCAACGTGGACGTGGAGGATGATCCCTGCCAACCCCAGGCAGCTTTGTGCCCTGGTGCACATATGAGATAGTAAGGATCTACACACACTCACTGACTTTTCGTCCTCTGCCGCTCAATTGCGGGGAGGGATAATTTGCGGGACAAATTTTCACCGGCAGAGCAAACAAACTACTGACGATTAAAATTTCATGAACTGGAGGGCTTCAGTGCCGGAGGAAAAACTTTCCTTATCATCCAATTATGCTTCGCACCACTTGCTCTGACTAGATGAAACATGCAATAGTTACACACACGCATACTAACCCAGCCCCGTGTTAGGCATAGGATGTGAGAATTTTCCCTTAGTGTTGGTGTAGACGCATGGAACTTTTCCCATCCTTGCCGAATTTCGAGTTGCTCGCAAATTAATTCATTTTCACTGCCATATTCCTGCGACGGATTAGGAGCGTAGCGACAGTGTTGATAGTGTGTTTCGCCCGTCCCATTTGTTTGCCAAAACTGCCTTTCCCGGTCGTGGTAAGGTTACACAATGTGTTATTAGCTGTGAGACCGAAAAGTACGGGAGGGGTTGTCACTGGGATGGAAATTAAATTCAAAAAGCCCTGCACACAGGTTGTTCGGGCGTTTCTCTTGCAGCACCTCGTCTCTGCCTGGTAGTAAAGTAGTAGTATATCTTACCGCGAGTCAACGTAAGAAAATAGAATAGTAATGATAAAATTGTACCGCATTTCATCCACATAGGGTTTTGAAATGGTGCTCGCTGAAAACGTCCCGTCAACCACTCGAACCCAGTATGTTCGTTTCCTCCGCTTTCCTTCCGGCGGAGTATACATGAACGGGGACAAATGGCTTTTTCTAGGTTGTTTGTTGTTTGCTTTCTCCCGTTCTGGGTTCGGTTTTTCTACCCTGTCCTACCACATGTATACAACGGGTGCACGAAACGTAGGACGTTGTGTTGTATACTTTTGGCGCGTTATTCCGTCAATAACCATTAATTTGATTACGCTCGACATGGAACAGATAGCGGTGGGACAGAACGTAGTGTAGAGAGAAGATTGAGGTTTGTTTGCTTTCGATGTTAGTGTGTATGTGTACGGGTGGGTGGACAAATGAGTGTGTGAATGAGGACGAAGAACGCAATTGGGCAGGAGTGTTGTGTCATTAATAGAACAACGACCCGATTTTGGCTTATCCTTTGACCCAAAGGTTTGGTTTGTATTCGTTTCCTTCTTTTGAGGTAGTATGTGTTAAAGGTTCAGTTGTTTGTGTACTACCAAATCACGTATACTCATGCTTAATTTGAGTTTCACTACAATCAAAACGGTGAGCTTTAGGAAACGCTTGGAGAAAGATTTATTGCCACGTGATTTATGGGATAAATGAGGTAGCAGTTTAGAAGTGGGTCGCACGCAAATAAATTTACCATAAAGGTGGATAATTTTTTAGTAAAACAAGAGCTTTAAAATAAATAGGGAAATATTAGAAATGATTTACTAACAATAAACTAACATAGACTTGATATATTTTGTTAATTTTTCCAAAATTGCATAAACATGGGCGGTGTTAGCACAGGTAAGAAAAAGCATAAGAATAATATGTCGCAGCTCTCCATTTTAGATTCATTCATTACATAGAAACCATGAAACTTTTAACCACTTGCACATGTTCCTTTCTAAAACGGGAAAGCATCCGCTTTTTGTAAAGCAACTTAATCAACTAAGGATTATGTTCTCGTCTCCTAGCAGTAAATGTATGCACGATGCTCAAAACGAAATATCCTGTGTTTGTTTGTACAGCTTGATGTGTTTATGTGGCGTGGCTCTTTTACGTCTTTTACTTTCCATTTACCAAAATAAAACCTTAAGCAAAGATGACAAATGTGTTTGAATGCTGATCGTCACCCTGGCCGGTATAAGGCTTTGTGATGTTACGTTAAAAATACAGTAAAAAAATAAAAGCTAACGCTCGTACCAGTGGCTCGTAGGGTTGCTGATACAGAACAACAACTTTATAAGCCAGCTAGCGGCTCGTGCGCCTTGCATACCGATGATTGACATTTCAAATACCGTCACGTATCGTCGGGATTGCTCACGAACTCTTCTGAGGCGAGAAAGAGGAAAAATAAGTTCGCACCTTTTATCGTGCCCACCTTTAACCCGAGCTGATGAGCTTTTTCCTCGCAGGCAACTTTGTTCACGCAAATGTTGAATAATCTTGTCCCTCGCTGTTTGAAGTGAAGAGGTTTGGTTACGTATTCCAACCGACAAACGGATGAAGTGTAGCAGGAGGTAAAAATCAATCGACAGGAAAGTCATCGCCCTGTCGTGCGGAAGGTAGGTAGTACGTTTTGGCAGTGCGTTGTAAATTTTTGAATTCAACTCACGAAACCGATTTCCGGTGATGGTATTCCCGGGGGGTTTGGCGAAAAATAGGCCAAAGTTATTGTGCGTATCTAATGAAAGCATCCATATCTTAATATGTGCGCCAAACGAATACTTCTGATGTTATGAAATGACTGTGTTGGAAATAGGGGAAAGCAAACACCTACCTTTACAGCATGATGCACACTTTAAGCGCTAGCCGGATCGGATACTTTTGCCTGTGGAAAAGTAAGAAACCCATTTTCTTATGATGTTTTTAGCTGTGGACAAACCTTACCAATACCCTTGAAAGCAGCTTATTCAATACGAACCTAAACAATCTACAGACTCGAACCAAATTTATTGCATTTCAAATTAATTTATTTCCCTTTACTTCCTCTGAATGATATCAGATTGGTTTATACAATTTACGTTTTTGATTTTTTTTTATCTAATCAAATATATGTGATTTTTTACTTGTTAAAGTTTTTTAACTTAGTTTTTTCAGTTTAAATCAATTTTTGTATGTGTGTTCTATTATCAACTTGCTTGCAGTTTGAATGACGATTTGAACATCATTATTCTTATTTTAAAGGCTGTTTGTGATTTCATCCGGTCTATAGAAGCTTGTCTTTCAGGCGTTTTCACCATTTTCAGTGAATTTATCGTCAGATGTACATGTTTTTATGTTTGTGGTAGCTAACGTTAGTTTGATTGCTAGTTTCTAAGCTTTCTTGTGTCTATATCTACACAGTTTATTTATGTCACCAATAGTAACTGAATAACTGAACTACACAAAATATTGTTGGTTTTGCATCGTTTTCATCAGTGTAGTCAAATTTTGATTAATAAAGATTTATTCTAGAAAAGAAAGGTTGCGATGTTCGTACCCAACCAGTACATCATAAATGTTTGATGCTATGATTAGAAATGATACTTATGTGGACAGAGCACATTCTATACAGTATCTTCGACAATGATAGGTTTATTTGGTTGTTTAATAAATAAACGAAGCATTTCAAAGTTATTCATACAAATGATGTCACACGACTAACGGATTTACAAGGATAAATCGTACATAGATATATCAAATCAACTTTAATAATTATAATGATCGTTTGAATAAATAAAGTAATATTTAGATTTGTTATGTTTGTTTGTTGCTTGATAGTAATTAACAACGGCGGAGGTATCGAAGCCAAAACAAAATTTAATCATTACGCTGAGTAACATCAAAATTTAGGTGGAATGTTTATGGCAGTAGGAGCCTAAAATATTGGTAGATTATGTAGCACTAGAGAAAACATTCGAAGTTTAATATTTTATTATAAATAATTCAGCCGAGCGTTATCTCTCACTGAAACAACTAGTCAGAAATGATGTTGCAACATGACGGAACCAAAAACATAAACATTACTACTTTTCAATTGACTGAAAAATCATCTACACAATCTACAGGTATCGAGCGTATCATTGCGAATAGTATACTCTACTTAGCACTAGCGTACCGCTCACTACCATTAACCAACTTTAGTCTTTTTGCCGGGAGGTGGAATCGTCTGATCATTCTCGACATCCTCTTCACCGGAACTGTTTCTTTCGTCGTCAATCGATTGTTTAGAACTGCTCAACGAGTCGTCGCTGACTGCCGCTATTGCTCCATACCTTGCACTATTTTTCGAAGTCTTCCTTCGCACATTGGCAGAAAGAGAGGTTAAACTACTACCAGTGTTAGTAATAGTGGTGGTAGGTTGTTCCATACTGTCCTCCGACTTGGTGCAGTCATCCAGGCTATCCTGCCCAAATTTATGATCCTTGGAGGATTCGTCCGAACCGAGTGCACTTTTACCGTGCTCTGTGTCGCAGTTACTCTCATCGGAAGGATCCTCAAGCACGTGATTACTGCTTTGCTGTTGCCCAACGACTTTGATAGTGGAATTTCCATTGCTTGCCTTAGATGCGTCCGGTTCTGCAGGTTGCACGGTTTCGTTAGGATCTTTTAGTGCTTCGTCGGTGGCAGATTTGCTGGACTCTTCCGGTATGTGCTCTAGCAGATCCGGCTGCAACTCACTGGCAACGTAATGTGTCCAGAGCGCTAGCTCCACCTTATGAGGTGTCCATTTTTTCTCGTGAGGCATGAGTGCTGGTTTCGGTGTTTCGAGTTTATTCTTTTTTGGAGGTGTCGCGCTCAACGAATCATCATTGGAAGAGGTCGAACTATCGTCGTCCGTGTCGCCATCTTTACTGGACGTGCCGTTGCCTGACGTGCCCTTGGAAGGAAGTGTTCTGCTGCTGCTGCTGCTGGATGGCTGTTCGGACGAGCTGTCGTCTGGATGACATTCGCGATTCAGCCGATCCGTCGTGGTCTGGATGTGTTGCACGAAGTTCATATACTCCCGCGTTGTGTAGTCGATGCCCTCGATTTCAGGTATTGCCATCAGACATTCGTCCGCCATGAAGGGGGCATTTTCAGGAGCGGCTGCAGCTAGCAGGGCAGACGCCATCGTTGTGCCGACGCCCTTCAGATTCGATAGTGCTGTAATGGCCTGTTCCAGGTTGGGCAGCTTGCGGAAAGCTTTTCTCGTTTCCGTTTGCACCGCCCGGGGTGTGTTTACTTTGATCAGATAGGATAGCTGCGGGTAGAACTTGCCGCGCGTTTGCTTCCATTTCATGGTTTTGACCAGCTCCTCGTGTACCATGTACTGATCTTTGCCCCGCTTCTTGATTAGCTGGGGAAGTTTGTTTTGATACCAGTCGTCCAGGCGGATCAGCTCGTCTGGTTTTTTGCATTTGTTTTCCGCCTTCAGCTTCAGCACCTGCGGGTACAGGGCAAGGACGTAGTCAAACTGTGCCGATGTACCTTGCGAAAAGAACGTAGCCGTGTCCTTTTTCGACATCCTTACGATGGGTTTATAGGTGAAATGCGATCCAAAAACACCCAAGAATAGCTATCCGAAGAGTGGAGTGAATGTGAACTGAAACTGTGAAAGGAGAAGTAGACAACGGATAACATATGACAATTATGTTTCCCAGACAGCAGCTGCAACGCTGCCTGTTCGTCCCACAATTCCATTGGCACACTAGAATGCAAATTAGTCCGTACAATATTGTATGTTCTTTCCCTACTTCTCAATGCAATTGCTGGAAATCTCCCCCAAGAGACTTTCGGTACGTTTATGCAAAGGATTAATCCTGTATGTAGACGCTACCAAAAGACCCGTGTTGCGTTTCATATGTTCTGGTAATTATTACACCGGTTATGGATCTCGGCAAAGTTTCCCTGCAACGAGCGGGTTAAACGAAGCCGTTTCCAAGTGAACGTCAGAAAATGAGTCCTTTATTGTTTACAACAAATCATTAATCACCCAACCCGTTCGTCTGCCGGGTCTATTCAGGCGCAAGTGCAGGCGTTGTAGTTTGCCTTTAGGGGAAAGGTAGGCACTTACACCGCCACAAAAATGGGTAAAATGGTGAGGAAGAAAAACGCAGACAAAAGTAATAAAAAAGCAAAACTTTATCTACTAAGCTTATCTCTTGTGGGGTTATGAAAGGACGCACTCCCCTTCTGAACAACAGTGGCTAGATGACGCCGGTTCACGCGAACGGAAGCGAAAAAAGCGAACAAAGTGGAAGCAAAAACACTGAACCCTTCTACTAATAATGCCGGCGACTTTAGTTTACGATACGGTGGCAAACGAGCCATTATTGCACACGCGAAAAACAATGGAAATGAGCTGGGACCAGTGCGATGGGACCTGGGTGTCCTAGCTCCAAAGCGTCAGTGCTAGCAGGAGGAAAAGACGGTGCTTGGTTTGGTTCATAAATATCCGATTCTTTTCCGGTTCATTTGAAGACGCTAGTTCCGGGCTAGTGCTTTCGGTCGATGGTGCATTGGCCGGCTTTAGTCGCTGGGGAGCCCGCTCGTAAAGGGAGCTAGAGTTGGATGAGTAATTCTATAAATCTTGCCCTCCAAACCCCAAGCCACCGATGGCATAAAGTTTGACTACGAGCGGGCCTTTGTATGCAATGAAATGGGGTGGCTAATGAAAATGTTGGTCGATAACGCTTTCATTCTCCATCGCTTAAATGTTTGCCCTGCACAACCGGAGGAAAGTCCTACAATCCGTCAATCAGTCAGCTATCCGTTGTTGAGTATTTTTTCTCGTAATCTTAGGTTAGGAATTAACCACAACTTTTCCCTAGTCCCTAGCACTGCTTCCTAACAACATCAAATTAGATTTGTGCAATCAGCGATAGCAGCATGAGGTTAATTATGGGAAATTTAATTAGATTTCGCTGTCCAGTGCGAAGTGCCTCTAGGTTCGAGCTGAAACGTAGTTTTCGTCCATCGACACACCTTACAAACGCTCTTACTATATAGCACAGCAAACCGCTCCCCATTCACATAAGCATTAAACATTAAAGTTCAGCAGGAAATCACATGAATCCCCTTTTCCAACCGTTATGAGCCCTCTGAAAATCCAATCAATAACAAATAAAACCGTTCCCAATTTTCTTTTCTCTCGCTTTCTATTTTTCTCTCCCAACCGGCTGCCACAGGACAGCAAATAGTTATCCTACTGCACTCGCTCAAAGTTAGATTACCTCCACCGCAAGAAGTCTTTCCAGTTCAGTTACTCCTCAACATGCCTTCCGTCCTGATGTGCGGCGATACTGAAGATCGATCGATTTGAGTTCAATTATTTTTTGTTTGTTCTATTGCACACGTACGGAACGCACAGAAACTCGCTGAGGTTTCGGTTTCCAGGCAAAGTTTCTTATTTCAATTTCCCGTTTGCGGTTTGCGGAGTCTTTTTCCAACGTCTTCGAACAGTGTCGCTGTGCCAACATGCACAGAGCTGCGCGTCGTCCCTTCGAACTAGCTCGGAAACTTTAATTTAGGTGTCATTGGCACGCACCAATTGTCATCGGAACGGTGAAGCGGAAATGTCCGCACCGCAGGAACGATTGGCATTTTGCTTGGAGGGTGGAATAGCAAGTATTTGTGGTGAAATAAGGCAAGACTAACACGTAGCCGTGTTATGTATATTCGTTTAAAAATCCAAACCAAGCCAGCTCAAGGAGTAATTTTGATGTGCCAATTGCATACTGTGAGGCGTATTCTTCTACGATATACGAAAGGAATCATTATCTTGAACTAGTCAAACATGTATTTCGTTGGTAGTAACCATTTCGACTATCATCTATCAGGAATTGAACAATGTTTAGATGCACATTCCAATACTCTTTATATGAATATACTAGCGATTTTTATACTGTAACTAAACGGCAGACGAGGATGGATGCTGTACATTCTTTCAAACCCTTGCATGGTTTCAGACGATAGCGAAGACCGGCGTGTTTCTGAAAGCTTCTTTAGCTGATGAATTTTCAACCCAAAATACCACTGAACCCATTCAAGCACACGCCGTGAGATACTCAAGCAACGGACTGAACTCTGCACTTTCTGATAAGCTAAGAAGCGCTTCGGTTGTGATCCTTGGGTGAATTTGGCGCTTCGCATGTCACACGATTCTAGAGAGGCCATTAATTCTCAACTGTCTGCCAAGTGCTGTTGGCGTTCCAGTGTCTTGTGCTGCACACGACTTCACCACAGCTTTCGGATGAAGCATAAAAGGATCTTAAAATAGTAGCAGAATGAAAAATGAAATTTCGCGCTCGTCTCTCGGGCAAACCGTTGATTCCAATAACCATGTTGTGCATGAAGACGTTACTTTGGGGTTATTTTAGAGCACTTGCAGTGCACCAAAGACTACGATGCATGATATTTCTCTATCATTGCGGCGCCTTGTTTGTTTCGTTACGCTCAACGAACGATAACTCATATTTAATGGGTAAGCTATGGTGATAAATATGAATTAAACACTTGTTTATCACGTCTTTATTTTCCTGATACTTCGACCAGAGGGAAGAAAAAATTTAGTATCTTCCTTCTGACTGAATGTGTACTTTGAAGTTTGATAAAACGTAAGTGCTCTTTAAAACGGATCATCTTTACCGACAGACACGTTGATTGAAAAGAGGTTCTTATCCAGGAGGATTATCATGATGAATGGTGTGTTTGACATGATGAATAATGTCTTCAACTTTTGCAGTTGGACGATATGCATAAATTCGCTTAACTGCAGCTAATCAAGAACCGAATAGTAGCCCCAAAAATCATAACACAACTTAATTCAAAAATCATTTCCATTTGTGTTTCGTCAATCCTACGTCAGCGAACATACAAAAAGTATTTTTACGTACGTATTTTGCATTCTAGTATTGCCATTGGAATTAATTTTTTTTTCGTATGTTCATGAAGTTTACCTTTTTTATTGTATGTTGAAATGTTTACAGTTGTTTGCTTCTTATGTTGTCGCTGTAATGTGTTGTAGAATTTTCATTTTCGGTGTACACAATGACGGCAAAAAATTATCCAACACGATTTGTATAAGCACTTTCACTATAAATGTTTATAAAAATTTCTTTTGCTTTTTCTCTCGCTTAGTTTGCATGTTTTGAACTGACCGATATTTCACTATTGTTTAATTATTATTAAATTAGGGCCACGTTGTAATAGAGTGTTTCATAACTTTGACTAAAAATGAAACTAATTTTTTAGAATTTAACAAAAGTTTAAATAATCAATGTCGGTTAGATATTTAACACTAAGTAGCTCCATTGAACACCGTCCTGCATGCTCTGCAGCATACGCTCATGCTTGTTTTCTCGCGCATACAATTCTCTCACGCTCGTACACGCTCTCTCAGCTGTACCACACCACGTCATGGCGCTAATGGGTGTGCGTCGATATTTTTGCACGTTTTACATACGGCCGTGCTCGTTCGATGATCTCGGCTGTGGTTTTCTTTAAATAGTCTTCTCAAGTAAATAAATAGAAGGTGCCACGCTTGTAGCACCATGTGGAGCGCATACCACCCTTGTCAGACTGCACCACAGGTGTGCGCTATTGGAAATACAGCAAACAACCGTATGGAACACTCTGACCCTTGCTCCTCCCTCCTTCCCACTGCGATAGATAGAAACACTCCACGATGCTTCTGTTTGCATCGATGAAAGGGAAAAGCCGGTATCAGAAGGTGGACTGGGATGGGGTATTCCTAACCGGTAGAATTTATCGCGCGAACATTTCTCAGACCGGCAAAACCCACAGTCACACAAAATAGCAAAATTAGGTATTGATTGAACTGTTTTCAGTGCATTGCAAAGAACATGTTTAATTAAATTAATCTTCTTTTTATAATAATGATTGACGCCAATGCCCAATGCACCAAGTACACATAAAACGGGTTGCAGACAGAACAAAAAATCACCAAAAAGAAGCACCATGCAATCAACGTAACAGACCGAAACCACACTAACACATCCAAGTAGAAATGCACCGAAAAAAGATAATTGAACAAGTGTTTGTTTCACGCAAAACGTTTGCCATATAGGTAGCAAAAGAATGACAAGTTTTTTTTCCTTCACACATTACGCACAACTCTTATGTTGTCCCGCGAAACATAGTGCGTTTTAATCAGGTCCATTGTCACTCTCCATCAGGCCCATAAAGACAAATCTGCTCTCGCACAGGGAAAACAAAGCCACCGAAAACACAAGTGCACCCTCAAGTGCCGTCACTGACCGTCAATTGCACCACTAGCACAGCTGCCTTTTCGGTGGGTCCCTGAATTGGTTGCAAGCGCCACGAAACTACGGTCCCGGGAACACGGACAGCGACACACCACGACGGACACACGGTCAAAAAAATCGATGAGCAGCGCAGCTAACCCTGGCACACACGCACACACGAGGAGAATCGGTTCCGGCTGGCCGGAGTCCGTCGTGTTGTGTGCTGCTGTTGTGTGTACGGGGAGCGCACACAGGCTATACGGTTTCGGCGTATTGCTGCTGCTGTCGCGTGCACTTTACATCCCACCCTCCCTCACCGGAACCGGAAAGATGCAGCAGGAGGATGGTAATACGTTCGAATTTCACCCCCGGTTTGCACGAGCCAAAACCACGGGACACAGCAAATTTGTACACTCTTTGCGTTGCGGAATTCACGTAAACTTTCGCAGTGTAGGTAGGAGCGAATGTGTTGTGTGCGAAGACGTCAAAACTGTGCTACCCTTGGTCCGTGGTCTGCCCGTAGTGAGAGCTGTGCGCTGTTTTATGCTCTCACTGGCTCTCTTTCGCTTGGGTGCTGATATGGGGTGGAGGGGTGAGTTTTCTCTCGCAAAATTTCAACCGACCGACGACACTACTCTAGGGGGTTGTTTTTGGTGCACAAGCGGTGCAAAGACGTGATGAGGCGATGGGGTTTGCTATTCGCTCTCTCTCTGCGGTGCTGTGTGGTTGTGTCTGCGCTATCTCGAACTGGCTGCAGCGCTGTGGATGGTGAAATCATCGGCAACAGAGTCAGGCCCGAACGGTGGTTTTTCGGTACAGGGCCGAGCTGTGCTACGTTCTCTTGGCAGCCGCAATAATGCTCTTGTGTGACTGTGCAGCTCTCTGCGGCACTCTGGCACACTGTACTGTGCAAGATGGCGACCGACACTGTTCGAAAAATCGATTGGTATATGTGTAATATGAGCAGGTTTTATGAGATTAAACGGTTTTTTAAAGTGTGCAAATGTTTCACCAACAAACAAAGAGCAATAATGGCACGAGAGTTGTTTAAACGATTTTCCAATAGTATCAAATTTACAAAAATGTTTTGTGCTGTGTTGATTATGTTGTGCGCATCTTCTCACGACACAATTGCAAAACATTCGTTACTTTTTGAATATATGTAGACGGTTACATTGAAAGTGGCAATAAGGTAAACACAAAAGAACCATTGAACATTTTGGATCAGGAAGGACATGTTGTTTGTTAAAAGTTTGAAGAACTTTACTGTAAATATTTCGCATCATAAAAAAAACAAACTGATAAGTTTAGCTAGTAACAAGAAACAAGTAAACTAGATAAACACTTGTTGTGATTGGAAATAGCAATGAAATTCCGGTCCAAAAACTCTAGAACCAAAGCTGCTAACCCCAGACACATAACTATCGAATTCAACAATTGGGAACGAACACACCATGACGACCGGCAACTCCATCACCATGTGCTCGAAGCATAAATTCGATATTCACTTGTTGGTTGGGTGCAAAACGGTGCACTCCTTCTTAAAGCGACCAACCACAGAAGGGAACCTTCAAGTGGAAACCAATGCTTCTAATGTTCGGTGTGTATGCTGCTAACGCCATACCGTTCTGGCTCGGTTGAAGTGGCAAATAGCAGGACGCAAATGATGCAATAACAATATTTCTTTAGGAACCACTTATGGTTCTCGGTGGTCATTATGCATGTTTTCCGTGTGAAGAGCATGATGGTAGTATTTGGCCAGTGTTTTGGTAATTGATTCGTTAGCTTGAAGTGGACGCTAGACGCTTGTTCTGAATCGAATGGAGATATGCTTTTGATAAGCGAATGTTTGTGTAGCCATAAATATAGAAAAATGTTTCAATGTTGATTTTAATAGACTCTCAGGAATTTAGAAATTACTGTGTACATATTTTTCAGATAGGTTATTTACAGTTTAATTATTTGGTAAGCTGCTTTCAAGGAATCAAATAAAACGATACTACTTACCAGTGAGAAGGGAAGGTCCACCATCAAATGTGCAGGAAGAACCCTGAAAGAAAGTGGAAAACATAATTCGTTAAAATATTATAAAATAATAGGAGGCCTCATCGTTTGCACTGGCAAATGGAATTTCAGTAACGGTGCTGGAATGGTGCATAAATTATGCCAAAAATAAACCTTCCGCATGGAAACGCATTAACAGGGAAAAGAAAGAAAAAAAACATCAAATTTGCTTGCCGCGGTGGATATTATGCTTCCGGGGAAATGAGATATAAAACTTAACGGAGCCTTCTTAAACACATCCGGGACTCATTGTGGGGTTTAATGGCAAACGAGGTTAATTTTTGTTTATAGCATTGCCTTTATCTATAAATTATGCACTGAAGAAATGCACTGTTAGTTTGCTCTTGTGGTTTGTTGTACTTGAAAAGAAAGTTTTGTTATTTTCTCCTGACTGGTTTCTTAATAAGAAATACTCATATCACCACTGGAAATGTATGCAAACTATCAATCAAATATATTAAACTTCAAAGTACATATGTGTTATGTTTTATGTATGTTTTTTTGTACTATCTCACAGTGTTATCAGTCATGCCAGACATTGGACGGAAATTGGCTTGAGATCATTAAAACCACCAGGAACATACACATTTTCGTTGAGGACACGAGTATTCGTTCTTCCCTCGCTGTCACTGGTCATTCTCAAGCTGCTATGCTTGAACATGCAAGTAGAACGTCTTGTGGGAATGGTTAAAATCAGGTAATCTGTATGCATGGAAACCGGCCCGAGGAACAAATTGAGGCATTTTGTCTTATCGCTGAACCCAAGGTAAGTAAAGTAGATTGAAAGTTTTGATCGATGTTGACCCAAAATTAATTTCATTATCCATGCAAGAACGGAATGTCCATGCAAGAACGGAACGCAATGAAAATGATAATGTCAAATTTCCACAAACATTTAATTCCATTTTTGCCTTTTTCAGGGAGATTGAGCAAAAACTTTTAGGGTATTTTAATATCATCTGATCATCATCTTCTCGGCAATTAAAGCATGTTACTGTAAATAATTATCGAGCAAAATAAGATATTTTGATCATATTTTTGTTTTACTACGATTCTCGCTTCCATCAATATCCACCCATCAATCGCTGCCAATTAATGCATGACGCATAAAACACGTAAACGCCATTTTCTAACCCAACAATCAAATTGCCAGCACGGTAATCAAATAATCCATTGACAGCGGTAGCACTCGCACGCTTAAAGAGGACGGATATGGTACTTCATACAGTAACGATTTTGAGCACAATCGGAGCCACGGGGGTTGCTGTCCTTTCGTTCTCCCAGCGATGCCGTGCTGTCCCTTTCGACCAAGCCAACTGTGACAACTCATTCATTACCATCATTAGTTAGTCATTCACGGTTCTTCACGCCCCGGAACACACTTTTTTCTAACTCGCGTTTTAACTAAGGGTACCTAGGAGCTAGGACCTAAAAATAGCACGAGTGTGGCACACAGCAGGACGTCCGGAGGGAACGTATCGAGATAGGACAAGTCCATGTAACAGTGCACACAGTAAACACATGCAGATTAACTTCTGAGGGAGACCGTGGTGGGCACCGCCGGTGTACAAATAAATGGTTTTAGATCCTGCTGTTGGGCTTTAACGAATGGTGCCACCGAGTGCCTGTTTGCGTGCAGTGGGTACAGCGAAATTGGAGCAGAAAGATCGCACCAAGTGTTTGAAGGTGATGACATATGCAGGTCGAGTGTATTAAATTTTAACATTGCTCGCACTACACAGGAGCTTAATATGAGCTTCCAAAACCGGGGAACACAAGGGTCCTAGATAGCGAATGTGCCATATTCGATTTGGGGTGTCATTTAACCACGATTCCCCTTTGCTTTTACGGGCTTGTTGTAGTGGTTATGAAATATAACCTCAAATAGAGTCTTTGTACCAAACTCGGGTAAGGTCGTGGATCTTTAGGTCTTCCTAGAAAGAGGGTCATTGATGTGTCAAAAAAAAAAAGGTAGCATCAGGAATGAACCCACAGACGAAAACATGCGTAATGGGAGTTATAAATTATTCATTTCCTCCGGTCCATTGAAGGCTACAATCGTCACCAACGCTGGAGAGCGATTATCACACAAGTTCAGGCAGTCTCAGGCCGGATTAGGTACTCAGATGCCGGAACCATAACATCCCGGTTCCTTCTGGCAGTCAGATGAATAATTGAACGCGGTCGATTGGTCTGCGCAAGATTCTAGCATAGAAAACAGTTCGATGATAAGCAGCAATCGAGGTCAAATTGTACGATGGCCCCGATTTTATTGCCCATCGCAATTGGTACGCTCTTCCGGCATTCGTTCGGAAGCAGAGGGCTACATTATTCGGTGGGTTGATAATCAACAAATCGAACTGGTTGGAACGAACGAAAGTCGTTGCTCGGTATTGCACTTCCGCAGTCACCATCCGGCAGCAAGAAGTAATTACTTTAAAAGTCTTTGGGCACGCATACACAAAGAGCACGTGCAAAGGGGTTCTTGGCCGTTCGTGACACGTTCTGCTGGTCGAATCAGATGGATGCCGGTTGAGGGTTGGAAACAGTTTTTATCAATCGATAAGCAGCTGCATCGTAGTAGCTTCGTGGTTTGGATACAAATATCGCAGTTTCGGAGCGGAATTGAGGGGATTATATTTTATTCCTCTCGCTTCCTCTCGATTCAGTGGCCTTACGGCCAGACTGTTTGCACTTCCGAGCCGTCTTAAACATCGGAATCAATTTGCACCGTTGCCGGCTGTCAAAAAAATTGATAAGAAATCAACCCATCGCATGGGACGACACACGTGCAGGGGATCAAAATGTTTCACCCCTTGCGGGGCGCTGCTGCCGGGCATATTGTACGCTGAAGGGATTTTGCTTGTAGTTATTCGTTAATGCGCCACACCCTCTCACTGCCAAAAACTACACTCCTAATCCGAAAGACCAGGATTACAGCTCGAGTCGCATAAAGCATGATAAAAATTGCGTACCAGACTGAGTGCGCTGTGCTGCGAGCGAGTAGTGTCAGAAACACACAAGGGGAAGAAAACACATAATGAAAATGCGTTCCAGCTGAAAGGACATGAAAGTGATCTGCAAAGCAACAAAAAAAAAAAAAGAAGGAACGAGCGGGCTAAGATTCAACCAAAGGTAAGCTGGTATTATGCTATGAGCGCATGAGCAGGTGAGACTCTCTGCAAGAAAAAAGCATAAGGAATACCGTCCGAGCAGACTGTGCAGAGCAGAGTTCTATTGAAGAATCATGTCCGGTGGTCGGTGGTGCCGGGCTGGTGGAACTTTATCCATTTGGTGCACCCAAATGAATTCAATCGCTCCTACAATCGGGACTAATGCGAGAAGTTGGAGCTTCCAGCGAACGTAAAGGCTTTTCGGACGAAGACTCTTGCGAAGACGATGCGTGCACTGGAGTGTAATGTATGCGCAACGGAACAATCGGAACGAGTCTTACACGGTCTTATGTCTGGTTGATTACTGCAGAAGTTCGCCAGTAAAATGGGCGAGAAACTTTTGTTTGCATTCTGTGGCAGGAAGTAGTGAACAGCGCTGGGAAACGCTACGGAAGCCCTGGGGCGGATTCACCGAGAGCAGGAGGATTCGGTAAATTAGGGAATCTTCACAAGGACTTACTCGTTTCGTGTGGTTGTGTGGTGAAGTTTGATAAGAAGGCTATAGTTCGGTTTTGGAAGGGACGATGTTTCCTGTCTGGAATGGGTCGCGTGTGATGAGTCATCCCATTGCGTTCGATCGATCGTTACAGATAAAGTAGGATTTGTGGGATCAATAATCAGATGGCATTTAAGAAAGTTAGTTTCGATAGCAGGAAGCAGATGATCTCGTGTCGATTGCCATGCAGTTCATCGGCGCAAAGTTTATCAACTTGACTAATGGCGAAGGAAACAGACTTGGAATGGGCATAACAGAACAGCTACACATTTGGTAAAAACCGTTGCAGTAAACAAAACCAAGAACATCGTTAAATCTGGCAGGGTCATAGTAAAATTTGATTTAAAAGTAGAGCAAACAAGGGCCTACGAAAAAATGCGCAACATATTGTACGCTTCCCATCTGTTGCGTTTTAAAAAATCAACAACTTTCAAATCAAAGGCACGTTGCTCTACCTACCTGCGTTGACCTCTCGAAAGCCTACGCCTATACTTCATTTACCATCTGCCGGTGGCTCTAGCGTTGGTTCGTCGCTTGCACGATGAAGTGAGTCCCATTAAGGGATTAGACTATGCGTGCCTGTAACGCGATCGTTTGATAGTTTCGTTAAACTCTCCAACATCTCCCTTCGGTAGCCAGCGTTCGACAGTTTGGCAGGGGCTCCCTGTTGAGTTGGTAGAGTTAAAAACAAAAACAAAAAAACTCCCTGCGTCCAGCGAAGAGCGATGAAGCTGCCTCTCGGCCTAAATACAAGCACCTGGCCGCTGCGTATATTGGAACACGAGAGACCGACCAACGTTCGCACACCTGAAGGTACCAATTAGAACGACCAACGATTGGTAATTTTGAAAACCGGGAGTTTTTGATGCGAAACTGCGTTGTGCAAAACATGCATATAGTGTGCCTTCTGTTCAATTTTAGGGCTGGAAGCGAAGGAAACCTTAACTGCTGCGATTGACTTGACCGATGCCAAAGGTAGGGCGCGCGCGCCCGAAGCATCTTTTGCTTTGTTTTGCCTCTTTTGCTGTACTTTCGCCCTTTTTTGTCTTTCCATCTCGCAGCATTCATTGTGTTTTGCGCATCCTTCGCATGGGAAACTGTGCACCACAAGCATCGGTATTGGCAGAATTTATGTTACACAGACGCTTCCCGGGAACGGTTTGCGTCCTGTTTTGTCCAAAAAAACCTCATCCTCTTTGCAGCGTCCACCACTGAAGTACCTGCGCGGGCAACGGTGGCAGGTAATCGACCTGGCCAAGCATGAAATGAAGAAACGAACAGTAAAACAACTCAAATAGAAACCCATCCTGTAAGCGTCTGTTGTTGTGTGCCGGCTGCTGGCCGAGATCGTACTTGCCCGGCTTGGTGCATAGGTTGCAACCTGATTTAAACTCCACCAACCAGATTCATTCCCTGCCTTCGGATTGCAGCCCCCGAAAGGATGCACGGACGTGGTGGCAAACGAAACTTCGGCACAAAATAAGATCCACAAACGAACGGTTCGATACGTTAAGATAGCTCGGGCGACTGCACGGCCGTCAAGAAAGAGTGGAATCATCATGTCGTACCGTAGCCGACACCGTAGCAGCGTATTTTTGGAAGCTGTAACGCCAGGACCGGTCGACCGGTCATGTCGAAGAGCGTGCGCAGCGGTAAGAAAGGGAAGGGAATAAGGACAGAAATCGAAGCAATAACAAAACCGGAGAGCAGATGTTCGTGTTCTCCAACCATCACCGTACGCGTCGCCGTGTGCTGAAGGTACAGATTGATCGAGGTTTCGGGGGATTTTATTTTTATGGGTTACATATTTTTTGAGGTTAGCAGCGGGCATCGGACGAAAGGCTCTAGAATTGTTGCCTAAACGATGTGCCCAGGACAGCAGTCGGTTTGATTGCTAATGTTTTTATTCCATCAGGAATGGGTTGTGTCTGTTTTCTTTTTTCGTATTCACTTTAAGCTCTTGACATTGTGTCAATTTTGTAAGACGGTCAGCTGAGAATGTTTCAAACCATTGAAAATTAAAAAAAAAAAAATCCCCTGGCGAGTGTCACTTAATCGGTTGAAGACTTTTGATGAGTTAAAATCGAACGCTTTTTTTGTTCAATACGCCCCTATCCACATGTTCGGCTTATTGCATATTGAAAGGCTGTTGAGAAGCTGGCCCGCATAAAGGGGCAGGGTGTTTGAATTTTAATTCTGAGGAGTTGTCCACGGGGTGTACGCATCCGCATACTAAAGCCCGACAGCACGAAGTCATTAGTTGAACATGTTGCCATACTTATGCCGGCTTTTAAACTCATTTATCCAATGTGAGGTTCGGCATGCCACTGGGAACAGTGTATGAAGGAAGGAACTTCCAGCCACCAGTTGGTAGGTGGTTTTATTGACATCAAAAATAGCGTCCGTGGTTCTGGCTGCGGTTCGGGATGCAAACGTCAGTGTAGCAGCAGGATAATGAAAATAGCATACATACACTGCAGCAAAGCGAGCCGTGCTGGGCATTGGTGTGCTGTAGTTTCGCGTGGATTCTAGTGCACCCCGGGGAGTTATTACACGCAAAGTCACTTTCGGGGGAGATGCTTTTCAGGAATGGGTGGATACTGCAAGCATTGGTATGACTACCATTGAACAACGGAGAAGAGGGCAAAAAGCAGGAGGCACAGGACATGCAGCGTGGTTCGTCCGAGCGCTAGATAAGTGGACAGTATTTTGGAGTTGGTGGTGGTTATTTCAAAATTTATGCATTTACAACGGTGCGAGATTTTATGAACGGCCTTTGCCCGCAAGAGGACAATATAATTTAAATGCCATGCGAACGGACGATTTTTTACCAGGTGAGAATGATCGGGATGATGAGTTCAGTTGAGAAATATGAAATGGTGAAATGTACCCTACTACATATTTCGTAATTGAAGTAGTAAAAATTTCGATTAGACTAAAACAAACCCTTTGCCAGATTAGTATTAAAGTTCCTGCCCCAATAAAATAATTCCCTTCTCTCATATTGCCACGATAAACCTTTCAGCATGGACAGAAGTTTATGTGGCGATGTGTTTATGCCCTTGCACGATAAAACACAAACGGGGGTCTAAATTTGATCATCATCATCCCTACTGCTTGCCCGGCACCTCCGACTCGCAAACCATTCGATCGCATTACTTATTCACGCACGTTTTTCGGTGGTTTTTAATGTTTTGTTTAGCCCGCCCGAGCTCGTGCGGTGGGTGCAAAACCGTTGTCTCTGATATGGTTGGATAGTTAGGGTGCGTTGCGGTTTCGGCGACAGGCGGGGTAACACCATGTGGGCGCTAGAAATTAATGCTGCCGAGCTCGCTGCGCAACACCTTAAAAATATGCATCCGCACACCATGGCCTACGCCACCGATTGTTTCCCTGTCCCGGGTGGTGGAAGTTATTCGGAAATTAATTATGCTGAAATTGTTTACAGCCCCCCGGGGGGAGCGGATCTGAGAGCACGAAAACATTGGTGCAATCGGGTTTTGTGCATTGAGTGTGACTGGAAACTCGATGATGATGATGATGATGGTCGCGTGTGGCGTCCAGTACGTTAAATACCGTTCGCCGTATCGCTCCAATGGCTGGTGGTTATCCTACCCAGCTTCATCCAGGGATGCTGTTGGTCATCGTAGGGCATTTGTTATGGTTTTTTTTTGCCGTGCGGAAGTGCATTGCACGTAAATAAATAAACAAAAAAAAATGATAATTTATGCGCGAAAAGTAAAAACACGGAAAACAACAAAGTATTGCGCCTGGTGGAATCGATGGATAATCATTCGGTGGAGTTATTTTTCGACATCACAAAGTGGCGTGTCATTGAAGAATGAAGTCCGTTTGATCATGATCGTTTAATGAGAGAGAATGTAATGTTATGCGCGTGGCGGTATAGGCAGATAATTTCAGAATATTGATTTCATTTGTTTTCCCCTCGTGAAAATATGTATTTTAATTGACAGTCAATAAGAACCTTCCCACATCAGTAGGTGTTGATTTCATCATCAAACAAAAAATAGCCTCTAGCTATGGACACACTGAATGAATTCGATAAACAAAAACGTGTTTTTAGCATCCTAAATGTCACCAAATGGTGCCACGGTTCCAGAATTAGTGGAAACAACTTTTGCTTACGTAAAATAATCAACGAACGCTATTTGTGGAATCCAACCCATGGCAGGGGGCTATCAATTTCACCTGTTACTGAGAATTTTGTAGAAAATACCCATTTATCGAACAGTCTGCTGCAAAGCTATCCGATTAGCTACCCACAAGGTTGGCTGAGCGCAAAAGCGTAATATGATGAGGCTGTACTTTCCAGCGCTCCGAACGATACTTGCACTAAGGGCTGTTAATCAATCAGTATATACCAAAGCCTTAGGTGACAAAGAAGCAACTGCTGGCGTTCACCATTGTCTCACTGTTGCATAATGTAAAACTGATGAGTTACGAGCGAGCGACACACACGCTGCCTGACATGTTTCGTTTATCTAGAAGCCCACCCAAAAACGCAAGCTAATGTCACCATTGCGGTGCTGCTATGGGTAATTTTCGCTAGAGTTACTTGCGACAGGGTAATCCAATATGAGCGGCTTGAATTTGATACCATCCTTCCTTGGCCGGGTGTCTGGCGGCGGTCCCATTGCGTTACGAAATGCTCTGCCGGCAAGTGGTGGCCGTGGTTCTTGCTGCCTGAATCTACAGCGATGACTTTCTCATCGTTGAAGTCAAAAGGCTGGTAACATGTGGACGTACGTTGACTTTTCGCACGAAGCAAAAGACTTTCCTGTGTATTGTCACACATTTTCGGCCTTACGGTGTGGATAGCATCCGGCCGTTGGGAGAGTCTGTTCAATGCCGGGCATAGGCAACTCTGTCTTCGTTGCGGGTAAACATTAGAAGCAGAAAATTGGCAAGCGAAACCAAGTCGAGCTGGTCGTTATCGGACGGTGTCAGAATGTTCGGTCACTTGGAAATGGCTTTTGAAAATAAAATGATTGATTACAAAACTCGCTCAGTACGATCGCTCGGAGCGATGGGCTTTGTTTGGGTTAGAGATGCTGAGTTGTTTTGGGAATTCGTTGCAGGGTAGGGCGATGGCTGGAGAACGGTTAAGGTCGTTCCGCCTCGGGACCTAATTAAGAATGATGAAGCAATTAAAATGGACGGTAATTGAATCCAATGAGCAACGACAACATTGATATATAATTGGAGGATAAGCTGGAAGGTGATGGAGTAGCGAGATACAAATAAATCGTACGAACATGTTGTGATTACGTGCCTGAAATTTCCACACCGAATAACATTCGTGTTGTTTTCTGTGAGGGGTATTGGGTTAAATTATTCATATTTAGTCGTTGAAAGTCATTGGTCGAATAGTTTTACTTGTTTCCTCACTTTTATACCTAGTTTCAACATCTTTAATTTACAGTCTATTCCCTATCGTTTGAATGCAAATCATATTCTTTCAAACTTTGAACATAAGCGAAAGTTGAACAGAATATGCTTGTACCTTCTGCATCCTTTCATCACAAATATGTTTTCATACCATAAACGAATTATACTTGTCCCGGCACTGGCCGAACAATTGTACAAGAACTTCGGCAAGAGCACTGCCAACGGTGGAAGATGCATTTGCATTCGCATTCAGATGCAGATGCACCAGGACTGGGGTTGCTATTCGGATGAGTCAATAAACGAGCATGTCTACAAGATCCCGGACGCATTTCCACACGACCATGAGGCTCGACAACAGCAGAATCTTCATCTTCTTCGAATTCTTGTTTCACCGGAACATCAACCACAGACCCTGGCATGGCATTGCTCACTTGCTGTAACATAGTTGCAGATGAAACCACTCGGAGCCTTCGAACGGAGCAGTGTCAAACACTGACCGGGATAAAAAGGGAGCCAGCCTTGCTTTCTGGCAGACACACAAAAACCAGAAGGATAATCCAGTGTGAGGTGTGTTTCGGCAGGGAGCAAAGGTTCGTTGCTTACCGTTTTGCGGTTTCTATTGTGGTTGCTGTGGTTTCTCTCCGGTGGTAGCGGTGTGGTGGTTGTAGTAGAATGAGGCGAAAGAGTTTGATGATGGAGAAGTCGGTTACAGGTGCTATGGGGTAGTGTTTGATACAGACATCTTCAGAAACTACCGTTTTCGTGAACCGTTCGCTTCACGGTTGCATATTGAATAGAATGAATATTTCATCCGTATCTGTGGGTGTGTCTCGTCCCGGGCGAAAGTCGTCCCTTATTTACGAGCGTTGAAAAAACATCCTCCATGCTCAAGCATGACGGGGGAAAAAGAGCGTTGATGAAATTTCGATAGGATCCACTTGAGTTTTGCAATTTCGAATTACAAATAGCTTGTGCAAATATTGAATCGACACAGGGGTACCAATCTAACTCGCAGTCTAGGCTCGTTGTCGACGTTTAAAACTGCCTGATAGAACGAAAGGGACGAACATATTGAAGGGGAGAGTCACTTTAAGAACGATGCAAAATGTAAGAAGTAACTCAAACAAAAGCCCTAGAACCTTTCCTTTCTGCTGAGTGGCTAAGTGTGTGTGTGTTTCTTTTAAGACACTCAACAGCTACACATTACGTTCATCAACTACACTTTACACAGTTCATTCCAATTCGCTTGATGCCTATCCGAGCCCTTGTCGACAGACAGCAGACATCAAACAAACTTTGGCGCAAAAATTAAAGTAAATTAAAACTCCGTCAGCTTCACTGCAATAGGCTGCTTTTCGGCGGATCCCCCCTTAGCTCAACAAAATGATTCGCCCATAAAATTGGAATCTATCTATGTAAGTGTCAAGCGCGTACTCTCCTCTTTAACTGGGTAAATTGCTATCAAGAAGAAATCGCTGAAAATGTTAACTTTTGATCTTGGTGGTAGTAAAGCCGTCGTAGGATCTCGACTCTTCGGTAAATGTGTGTGGAAATTACTCTTGCAATCGAGAACGACTGTCAAAACTTCCGCTTGTGGAATGAGGCCATCACGGCAAGAGAGGGATAAGTTTTACGACAAAGATTTCAGTAGGGTTGGTGGTTAGAACAAACGATAAGAAAGCGATACTGCAATGTGTAGGGGTTAGCAATTCCGAGGCGATATCGTGGTACAGTACTCTTACCCTTGTGGGATGAAGAGAGAGTGTTTTGGTGGCATTGTCGAGGTAGAGATGTCTTCTATTGTCAGCACATAAACCGTATCTAGAAACTGAACAATCGCAAAGAACGAGAGGGTGTGGTAAGTAAAATGAAAATGAAATTATGACTTCGATTGCTTGCCGTTCTTCCTCAAAAATCTTCGTCTTGGTGATGGCCAAGAACCTTTTAGCAAAATCAATATAAGATCCAGTACGAAAGATTCATCCTTTCAATCAAACCAAAAGGCAAGGTCAAGAGTACAGAGAGAAGCAACCCAATTACCACGTTTTCCTTTGGCACATCAACGCGGGCTGTCATCAAGGGATATTCCATCAACTAACGAGTGCTTCTAGCTCCAAAAAGACGTACTACAACCATGTACGATTCACAGACATTACTTCACAGCATCCAGTCTAATCGTCATTCAGGCACACTACAATTTGAAGGATGTGTCAGGTCGGTGTGTCGGCAAATTGGCAAACCGATATCGGTTTCTGTGGTCCGTTCTTCCTGCCCTCCGGCCAGCCATGCTATTTAATGCCCTCGGGTGCGCAATAAATGAGGAAATCGAATTTAAATTGAAATCAATTGACAGTCTCTGATTGCGCAGCGACCTATCGACCTATCGGTGCCTTCCATTAGTCAGGCTTCTGCACACAAACATACATCTTCCATGGCTGAAAGCAGCGGATGTTGAAGGGAAATCAGTTTCAAAGTACCGACAACAGGACCACCTCGAGGGCGAAAAGCGGAGAAGAGCAGCAGGATGAAAGCTTGCACCCACCGAAAAGCTTCTGATGAGACCCAGTGACAGGCATACGGTCAGGAGTGTTTGACATTTCAGTCTGGCATCCGAACGACCCGGCCACGACTAGTAGGCCGATCGTACGCGGTTGAGGTGAAATTTTCATCGGAAATGAAATGAAAGCTCGCTTCCGCAGGGCGTTGTGATGGAACTGATCTCTGTGTAAGGGAACGATGCGCTGGCAAACGTTCGTTCGGCGAGTTGGTGGTGAATGATGAGGTGAACATTACTGGTACACCAGCAACTAATGAAGGCATGGGGATGGTCAAAACTTCATTAGATGTCCTAGATACGGAACAAAGAAAGCAGGTCATCTGAGAACGTAGAGTGAGCAAATTCATATTGCAATCTTTTTTCTCTTCTTTAGAGAAAGCTTGGTGTGGACCCAAAAATAATAGCAAAAGGCTATTATGTGCCACGCACGCCGCAAATTCGCACCTCAAGTACGAATATAAACGGGAATTAAAATTCGTCAAACATTCAAGTGTATTAATGAAACAATTCAAGAGCACATGACAGCTGCGGTAACCCACCCACCCTCGGCGATGGCAGTTTTTCCTTCTCTTGCTGTCATTTGTGTGCCAGCCGAAAGGTGTCCTTTCCGCACACTCGGGCACAACTGTAGCAATTAGTCGTCTGTAGGGCTTGGTTGAAGTGCATTGCGGTACCCGATGAACATACGAACACGGGAACGAACACTTCACAAATGCCAACACGAATGCAACCGTACTTCAGCAGCACTCGTCAAAAGCGGTCCTTTTTTGCCTTTTTCGAACGAAACGAGATGGAAAAAAGAGAATAAAAAAAATCCCCATTCTAACCAGGAAAACAAAACCGTCCCATTTCAGCATGATGCCAATCATCATCAGTTATATTATTTATACCCAGCGGCGTCGTACTTAATATCAATAATTTTACACATCCAAAAACGTACTGTGTAAAGTGTGTGTACTCGACACTGTGTATGGGAACGTTGGGAGGATTGCATGAAAGTCCTAGGGGTGGAGAAAAATATAAATCAACATCATCTATTCGGTTCCCTATTCATAAAAAAGAGACATTTTGTTCAACTTTTTACACTCGTCGGTGTTGGTTGACTTTTTTCGAGTGTTCTCCACTCACACACCCACTTTAAAGGAACGGTCGGGCGGGCGTAAATCAAACTTTTATTCCATCACAATTTCCTCTCTCTCGCCCACCGGATGGTGTGTCCAAAGCAGGGCATAAAAATATCACATCACTCCTCTATTTCTAGTGCCGCAGTACACAACAAACGCCGGAATAAACAAAAAACAAAAACAAAACAAAAATGTTTGTTTCCTTTTGCCCGATAAATGCGAAATAAAGTATAAAAAGGATAACGCCAGCGAACACACAAAAACAGTTGCACTTCATCCGAATAGCCGGCCGCGCACAATGTGCCCGGGTAAAGGAATGGAATCAAAAAGTTGTGCAGCAGAAGCAATCTACCGCCATCGGCCGGGGGAAATATGTGCACGTGATTATACGTGCCGGTTGATAGGACAATAATATAACTTCAAACGGGCAACGGAACAAAACTTTTGCGTATATTGGGTGGAAAGGAGCAAAATACAGAAGACAAAACAATAGCAACAAAAAAATCGTACGCGTCGAACAAGTTGCCTAACATGAACGCCCATCATGCCCCGCCGCCAGCAGGCAGAGTTGAAATATGTTTAACGTGACTTTTTGCTTATGATGGTTTCATGATATTTTTGTGTGTGTTTTTTTGCTCACATTTCCGATCCGCGCCTGGTGGCAGAACAAGGTGCAACGAATTTAATTTTCCTTCTTTGGACGTTTTTATTTCAACATTAGCCATTACGCTTTGAGACACACGTGTGAGGTGAATTGGGAAGTTTTTTTTTTGGTTTTTGTTGAATGTTGTACGCTACGCTAGCAAAGAAGTGTGTGCGTGACTATGTATCATACGGTGTCCTTTGCAGCCGAAGCTTAGAACACATAAAAGGGTTCAACTAGCTCGGGCAAAGATAATTTGATCCACGGTACCAGAGTACCGGAGGCTAGTGCGAAAAACCGTCGTTAGGGTTAGATTCTACGAGCATTGGTCGTGCACAATGCAAGATATTGTGTACAAAAACATACGAAGATGAATTAAACCTCCCAGCACGTGAGCATGGCAGCACATTTTGGCAAACAAAAATAATAAAAAAGGGGTTTCATCATTAGCAAGGATTTCGGGTGCGGTGGAAATGGTCTGGTCGCTCGTTTGTCGTTCGTGACCGGTGAATCATTTTCGGCGGGTGGCAAAATACGACCCCGGGAAAGGCCGGGAAACATAATTTTGAAAAGTGTGCAACATTTGTGCAACGTGTGAAATTGCGAACGCTTGGTCACGGTACGCTCCATGGAAGCAGCATGGTGGTGTTTGTGTTGTGTTTTGTTTTTTCTTTGCTGTGTCGGGAAAGTTTTTCCCAATCCCTTATCGCAGGCGCTGCGGGCTCGATTTGTAGAATAGGGCAGTGGTAGTAGTTCTGTGTGTGTGTCTAGTTTTCGGCACGAAAAGAAACGCCGCTCGGGAAAATGTGCAGATTGCAAATATTTATTCAAGGGATAAAAAATAGGACGCTTGAAAGAGGGCTCAGAGTTTTGAGCACATAACTTTGCGAGGATAGATACACGGGTAGCACCAGAGTGCCCAAAGGTTCTCTGTGGCCATTTTGCAAAACAACTAGAAAAATCGGACAAGCAAGACACAATATATCCTAATCGATTGAATCGATTCGAGGAAGATCGGTGTAAAAAGAAGATAGCAATCGGAAACCTCACACAAACTCTGTCATGACTACGGCAGGAGCATTTTAAGAAGATCGAGGAATTGGCATTCTGAAATCGATGTTTTTTTTCCTGTAGATATAAAAATCGATAGACACACCAGAGAAGCATTGAGCGCGAACATCATCAAGTAGCGGGATCGTCCAAAACCAACGTCCAAAGAAGAAACGTTTACGTTTTCTAGATACGGAAGAATTACGGAAGCAGCGATTTCCACAGCCGTGGCACCCAGCATAAACGGAAAAGCATCATTGAACATTAGCCTTTCTCGGTTTGCTTTTGGGGAGCTGAGCGGGCGAAAAATTGGTTTGGCTATTCTTGTCGGATAATCTGGATTTTCGGCCGAACTTGGCTGCCGAACAGTGGACGACAGTGTGAGTTGGGGAGTACGTAGTCAACAGAATTGAAAGCTATGAGGAAAATGTGAGGAAGTGAAGATAAACATTGTGGGTCTGAGTTGATCGGTACAATATTGTGAAATTATTATCATTTTACGCTAAGCTGGTGAAAAAGGCAGCTAAAGGGAATGAAACAAAATTGTTAGAATTTTTCGGTTTGTTTTAGATGATTTAAAGGCTTTTTCAAACGTACGGTTTGATAAAAAAGAATAAAGAGAAATAAACTCCAAAATAACAAAAAAAACACACTTCAAAATCAGGTCACACACTAGAGGTGAAACTAATCATATTTCATACAACCCGTTGACACTAATCTGCTGCGTACAGGTTGGTTCAATTTAGATTTCAATTTAGATATAACATCCTGCGAAAAGGGAAAAAGGTGGCCCCACATGGACAAACGCACTGCGACCGACCATAGGGAGTTGCCAGTGATTCATGGTTGAACGGAAATTGATCAATTATTCTACTCCGCTGCCATCAGAAACCAATTTGTAGGGAAGAGAAACTTCAGTGCAAGCAGGGGCTTCAGGATTAAAGGATTAAATATTTCAAACAACGAAATAACTTTCCTGTTTTTTTGGACTTATGTTTCAATGGAAGAGGTTAACAATAATTACTAGGCAAGCGTAGTATGCCTTTGCTGTTGTTTCATGCTTTTAAAGTGCCAACCCTCGAACGCCGGCGGAATAGTCGCTGTCGATGAGCTGGAAAATGCATGACTTTCATGCTAAAAGCCAAAACCATCGCGTGTACCAGCAACAACGGTGGGCTCACATTCGCAAATATTCACACCTTTATGCTTGCCACATGCCGGAGGCCAGTACCCGTCCCTACGATAGTGCTTGCTTGTATCAAACACAAAACAATGCTGCTCGTCTATTTCCAGATGCAACATAGTCATGGCAGAACGTTGCCGGAAGTCAGGACCGATCGATAATGGCACTGGCTGCAATTTTACCCATCGGAGTGGTCGTATGTTTCCTGCCCGTTCGATGGTCATTCATTTGCTCAATATGAAAACTCCAAAAACAAACGCAAACGAAGCGGGCGAAACGGGCCTATTGGCAGGGTGGCAGTTTTTTGCGTGACTTTGCAACGGAAAGGTGGCAAAAACACGAATATCTCCCAGAAGGTTCCGATTGCTGGACACTTCTCCATTTAGATTCCGGATGCTTTTCGATATCGGAGCTTACGGTGGAGCCATTCAGGTACGGGGCACTGAGGGAGGATGTTTCATTCATGTTGCATTCTCTATCATTGACGCTATTGTGCTGTTGCACTATCGCGTGGAATCACCGTTATCGTTGATGTTCGGTTCGCGCGTGGGGCAAGTCATGGCATGACCCTTTTGCAACGTCAAAAACAACCTACAGACTGTTTTTGGGGTGGACCATCTCGAACAAGCTTTTGAAAAAATACAAAAACCATTAGTGCCCGAATGAATGGCTTAGAGTGCAACTTATTGCAACATACTTGCGCCTAAATGTATGCATTGCGCTTTCTGTAACGTGCTTGTTAGGCTGCAGTGAAAGCGTACTCAAAAGCACTACATCGATAGCAGAATTGATTAATTCTTCAGCAACGCAAAATTGCACTCAACTCCCGGCCGCATACTTCACTTAATGATGCAAAATGTTGAAATTAGCTCAGCTTAGCCTTTCAACAAACAGAGCGCAACAATTGATAACAGCTCGTGTTGGCGGAGGGAGGAAGGCAGTTGTCAGCGGGAGTTTAATTAGTCACATTTAAAGCGATGTCTCGATCGGCTTCAGCTTGTCACAGTACTTCTCTTCCATTCCTTTTCCCTGCGCGCAGGAATGCATTCCACGCTCTGCTAACAGGCACGTTCAGCGCTGCCAATAAGAGCACAGCGACACAAAGAGTGTATACCTTCAGGCGTGGAAGCTTTGCAGCACACTGTCCACGAGTGATACTATTCATCCATTTGTTAAATTCCATGCCAACGATAATCCGCCTATCGAAAGCATTTTCACGAACAAAACACAGGCACTCTGCTGTGTGATCGAAAAACCTTCCACCCAGACGGCAGGACGGGTTGCGCAAAAGCTTACTGTCCTGATAATGTACGTACATTGTGGCACTTTTTAGATGGTTTCCGCTACGAAGCAAAATGCAACGAGAGGTACGGGCAAACATACGGGCAGATGCAGATGCATTATTCCGGTGTTTGGAGCTTGGCTGCAAATTTGTTTCCGTTTTGTTTTTAGCGTCCTATGCATATGTTGCGAACCAGTTGGGCGGATATAATCGGTGCCTAACTGTGGGTGCATGAAGGCTGTTGAATATCGTTATTTTTTGTACGTTCACTGCTTTTTAGCTTAAAAAACACCCGAATGTATACATAAAAACTGAATCCTGTACAATTCGAGAATCCCCTGGATTGGAATATAAAATGTAAACTAATTAGTTTTTGCTAGTGGCAAGGATGTTTTTTGTGATTTTTCAAAAGGCACGTTTGGACCGTATTGCAAACTAGGATGTGTTAAATGGAATTAAATTGCTGACCATCGTAAATGGTTGTTGTGGGCGATTGAATTTCCATACAAAAGCGTTCGCCCAGTATAACAACAAAGCCTAAACGGTGGAACAAAAGCAAAATCATTTCATGCGAAGCGTTGCAGGGGAAGATTATTGAGCTTTTTGTTGTATTAACTATCAAAACGAACAACATTCAAATCAACTAATTGCGATTATGCAAAAGTCCTGTTATTTGTTGCTGTTTTAATGGTGTAAACCCGATTCGAAAGATTTTTTTATATTTTGTGCTTGCTCCTTCGTGTTCTAAACCCGCCGTGTGCCTCTTTTTGCAGTATGCAGTGCAATTCACTTTCTCATAGGTTGTTGAAAGATGAACACGATGAATTCACGTTCAATTAAAGCCACCAAAATGATATCAATACTCGTACCATAACCATAACTTGCTTTCACGCATTTCCCTTATCGGCTGCGAAGATAATCATTAGCGCGTAATGTGAATCGTAAATTTCGCTGATCCAGCGCGGAATCACGCTAAGAAAATCCTTCGTCTGCCTGTTCTGTACGAATTAAAGTTGTTATTCGCATTTTTCGGTCGTTCACCGCTCACTGCTCATCATCATCATCATCACCGTCATCCTCTTTGCACCGCCTTATCGCCAGTAACATGATTGGCTCTCCTGTTTTATCCAATACAGCCTGCACAGTTATCAGCAGAGACCGATCGGTGGGCGCGGGAAAAAAAGCCTTCCGTAAAGAAAAGCGCTTCCCACAGCGCCTTCACACACACGCGCAAGCAGGGTAAATGGTAGCTAATGATGGTAAAAACTATGGCAGTACCGTGGCTCACCGAATGGGCCTCTAAGCTTCCATCCCCGTAACACCGGGTTAAAGCACTATTGCCTTGCAGCCTGCACGACAACGACGACGTGCTAATGAAACACATGTAAAAGTGCCGGTACGTGATTGCAATAGTGAAGCTCGTTCTGGGGTTCTTTTATTTTTTTTTTGTGCCTTTCCTTCCACACCTCCAAAGGCCGGGGTTACCAATCTGCCGGACCAATTTCCTGCACGTGGAAAGATTTCATCCAGCGCACGCTTCGGACTCATGGGCCTTTTTTTTGGATTGTTTTGTTGGAGCCTCCGGTATACTCCGTGTGATACCCTTTTATGTGTGTGTGTATGTCGGGTGTTATTTTCCCTTTCAATGGAGCACACCGAATGGTAACATTTTGCTAGTGACTCCTTTCATTCGGACAATTTGGGAGTGTGTGGGAGTTTCTGTTTTGCCAGCAAACATCAGACGGGTTGAGAAGATTCCGCCTAACGTTGAGTTGAGGACAGTGGACAGTGGCGTAGGTAGGGTGAGTAATCGGGTTCAACATGAAGGCATAATGGAACCCTGGGACTAGTTTTCCACCGAACTATTAGCAAGTGGACGTGTGTGGGTGTGTCTTACGGTTTCCAAGCAAACAAATATTTTATTTGCTTCTTTATTTGCTACACTTCGGCAGCCCTGCTTGGTTTTCTCAGGGGAATGTTGTCGGAATTCAAATTTGCTTTTTGTTAAAGTATTGTCTAAATTTCGTAATCTCTTCCAGCAAATCCTTTGCTCGTCAACACCGCCTCCCCTTGAAGAGAGAAAAGTTTACATCCACATACAATAGATTCACACACACAGAGAAAAAGAGAGTCAGAAGAGATAAATTATTCAGTCCAATCAGTCACGGAATTACGCTGAATCGTCATCCGTGCGAAGGAATGCGTCATCCCGGTCAGGTGGATGGATGGAAGGAAGTAAAAACAACACCGTAACCGAAACCTCGCCAGTAATATCGACCCTGAGTGGCTTGATATAATTTACCGATGGTATTTAGGAGGAAATGAATCGAGCGGGGCGTGCAGAAGGGAACTGCGAGATCATTGGCCACACCTGCGAATAGGGACACTATTACCGGAAAGTGATTTCGTCAGCTTAATAGACCTTTCGCACGGAAGCTGATGGTGTGATGCTGCGAATGATGAATTCGATGAAGCCCTCTCACCTGACGAAGGATGAAGGTTTGGAACACATTTCTGACCTAATTATTGTACGGTGTTGGTTTCTTTTGCCAGCAACCGAACTGGTTTGGGACGAGTTGGTAGGGGAATAAAACATTTTCCCACGAATTAAGAGCTTATACGTTATGCACAGTGTGAATAATTCTATGAATGAAATTAATTGGAATTTGACAGCATTAAGAGCATTTACAGGTACAATATTTATATGTCTTCTGAATGTGCAGCAGATATTGTTGTGAATGAGCGGAAAAAAACGAAATCCGATCAGAATAATTTATGGCATCATGTCCGAAGCCTGATGCCGAATAGAGTTTAAAAATTCATCATTTTCCACACATTTTCAGTGCCCATTAACGTTTCAATTTGTATTTAATACTTTCCGAGAGAAGTCCAATTATGTTCGCAGTTGACAAGTTTTGTGTTGTTACAGCTTGTGTTTATTGGCAGTTAAACGTAACACATGCTTCACAGTGGGGCAATTTCATGCGAAGGGATTATCATACACATTTAATTAAAATGGGAAGCAATAAATCGAATCTGTGTTTTGTATGGCTCCATTCAATTGAAGCATTTTATGACACTGGAACATAAATTTGCAATTACAGTGCAGTTGCAATTGAATAAAAAAATTATTGGGGAAGGCGACAGTATTCGTGGGAACAGATTTGGCACTGGATGGTTGGGTTATTTTTGGACGCATAATTAAAACCGTGCAATGTCAACGTGGTTTATTTTTTCTCGTGAATTTCAAAATGCATTTAATGACCTTGGTTAAAATTAGACCTGAATAGTTTGATGGCTTAAAGGATGTTGTCAACATGGAATTAAATTACGATTTCAATAGGGTCTATTAAAGAAAAAAACTACATTTACTTACGTTATTTTTTAAGTTAACGAAAAGAGTACCATAGTCTTATAGCAACACTTTTTGTAGCACTCTTTTTAACCTTTTCACGTGTCAACCATTCACTAACGTATACCTACTACAATAAGGACTCTAATTCTTGCACAAACATTCAAAATCACACACGCACTTAGAGCTTCACGCTTATACTTTTTAACAGGTTTATTACACTGTTTTCCTCTTCAAGACAATTCAGATTGCCGAAAAAACACACTAAATTATTTAAGCTCCAGTTTTCACACTCACAATCACACGGTACCTGTAATGGTCACGCTAATTACGATACCTTCACTTGATTGTAACCGACATTTGTGCACGGTAGCCGATGTTCTTGTTCGCTTCCGTTCTGCAAAACAACTGCAACAAACTCACTACACGATGACGCACATTGACGCACGTGACGCTTCCTCGCTTCCAAAAGGGTGTAGCAACCCAGCGGGGGAAGGTGTTGCGGTCTATATGCCACCTGAAAAGAAAGGGGGAGGAAAGAAAATCGATTCTCCGAAGGTCAGCACCCGGTGTCAAACAAAATCGCAAAACACTAGAACACTTGACACAAGACACAAGCCCTTCCTGGGTCGATCCTGGGGCCACTTTCGCTAACACAGCAACCCGCGAGCACATGGCAACGGCCAAACTTCAGCATAAAGCACACACCACCATCGTTATATAGCACACCGCTGTGCTACTGCCGCTGTCTCCGTCGCCGGGGCGTTTGGAAATTGGATGTAAACTTCCTTTCGAGCGATCAGGTGCATCGGAGCAGAAAATGAGGCAACTTTCCAGTTTTCTGCCGTCTTGAGAATGCTGTAGAGGTTTATTTCAGCGTGTTTTGTGTGGTACACTTTTTTCGGGGGATGGTGGTTGCCAATGCTGCGTCCGTTTCCATACACAACTGGGATCTGAGTTTGAAAACTTCCCACCGCTGCACAACAGAAAGAAAGACTCAGTTTGTTGTCAGCTTGACTTCACTTAATTCGGCTCGAAGGAAAATCACTCATAACATTTGCATAATCTTTTGCATGCCGAAGAGGGGAAATGTTTACGCGTTGGCGTAAATATTTTTCATACATTTTTTCGCTTCGGCGCTTTGCCAGCACCACCAACGATTCACGGGACAACGTTTCCCATCAAACGATAGGGCTATTATAACGATATTTCCGATTTTTTGCACTTCTTTGCTTTACAACCATAAACACACAGCACACACGACCCGCTCAGGTTTGCATCCTGTTAGCACACATCCTCTTAGCTGCTGCCCTTGTCCGCCTACTGCGAGGAATATACATTCCATCAGGCGGATGCCGAATCGTGGCAGAAAAACGCACGCGGAAACAAATCTTGCCCCACTGCCGGGGGGAAAGGAATGTGTCCGCGCGTTCGCTGGAATCCTTTTGCGTCGTGACAGAATGACAACACACTCTCACGCACACACCCACACACACACCCACTGTGCACGAATCAAAGGATGCGTTGATTTCGCTTGAACGGCAAGAAGCGCGCGCGCACACAAACACAAATACGGCCGGCCTGAAGAGGCAGCCACCGGCAATTGCACACTCACTCACTCACCCAAACACATACACAGAGGGAGATACACCAAACGATGAAGATACCTTTTGTGAAAAGAAGGACGACGGAATACGCTGTGTGGGTGCGAAAATGCGCTTTGCACTTTGCACGCCCGCTCACGAGGGGTTTCCACCGAAGAATGAAAGCAAGCGTGCGTGAGCATCGGGGCGAGAGCATAGAACATCGCACGGACGTCGCACAATGGGTACGCCGTTTGCTGGCGATTGGCTAGAATTGGAGTTTGGTGTGCGGTACGAGGCTTTTTGACAATAAAATTGTAGGGGTGCAGCACAAATTAATGCCTTTTAGCGCACTTATTCGCCATAGAAACAACATCTTAAATTAATTGAAATGAACCATTGTTTGCTGAAATATATAACAAATTCGATGAATTTAAAAAAAATAATTTTAAATTACACAAGCAATAATATAATTTTTCTTTTGGATTTTATTTTACAACCCCGTACACGTTATGTCCATCCTGCACCGCACTGTGCACACTGCTTGTCTCTCGCAACGCTCTCTCAACGCTTCGAATGGCGCGCGCGCTCTCTCTCGTTCGCTCCGCTTCTCATCGCCCGCCGCCTACCATGCTGGCGATGTTTTTGCGCGACGCGTTCGGGCAACCCGACGGCTCACATTATGCTTATGCTTGGCGTTCACGCTTTTATGCTTGCCGCACTACAATCCGACAACCGTCGGTACCGCGGGAGCGGTTTGTTGTCGGTAAACAAACCGAAACGACAAGGACGCGTGTTCGGGCCGGTACCCCGAACTGCCGGTTCGCCGGTCCGGTTGGAAGATGAGCGCAAAAAGGTCTCCTTTGTTTTACTGTTGCCTTCAGCCCTAAGCTCGAAATCTGACTTTTTTTTTGCTAGCGGTATCCTTGACGTTAGCAACGGCACCGAACGCCCACCTAAAACACGAACAAAACCGGCCGGTTTGTGAGCGAAGGGAGTTCAAGTTCATGCGCATTCATTCTGCATTTTGCATCCTGCCCTGGTATGGAGCAAAATCCGGCATATCGGATCGGTCGGTCGTTCGAACGAATCCTTGAACCTTGTTCCGCTCTGGGATCCGATGAACGTTGGTTTGGCAATTGGGCTGAGGGGAAGAAAGTGCAGGGAGTGGGGATAACCGGGGCGAGAATTTCGCCATCTGTTAAATTGCCGCTGATTTGCTTCGTTTCCAGGAGGGTTTGGGGTATTTTCAGCAACTTTTTGGTGTTGGAGTTCGGCCGAAAGTTGGAGGGTACAATATACACCCATTTGCATATGCATTAACCAATCGATTCCGGGGGATAGCGGAAAGTTTTGCGGAAATCTCTCGCAAGTGGGTGATATTGGATTCGTTGAAACAAAAGTAGAATAAAGATTAGTCGTTCAATTACTGAGTGGGAATGAATTCAAACGGATTGGATACTGTATGTGTGCACAATATTCAATGGAATTCGTAATTTTATTCAGTTTGGTCAACCATTTTATAGAATATTGACAAAGTCCATTTTATATGTTAAAACACACCTTACATGATGTTTTTTTGTGCTGAAATAATCACCTAAAAATATGTTTTTTGATCCAATAACAACCCTAAAGGAGGTCTTGCAGAGTGCCCAGATATTCCCACGTATAATTACGCATCAACTTTCGTCGACCCGTTTGCTTTGCAGTTCTGTGGCTTCTACTGAGTACGAGTCGAGTAAATTGTGCTGAAAAGTTCTCCACGACGCCTCTCGCTGACACGCATGCAGCTAAAGGATCCTGTTACAATCTCCAGCTTTGCCATTTTGCAAAAAAAAGTTGCCAAAAAACGAACCGCGACCACATCAATTACCGTCCGTTTCGTTCCTGTCACCCTTCATGCATTCTTCAAGAGCATGTTCTTCCAAAGGCTTCCAGAGATTCAGATTACAATGGCATTGGTTGGTTGTACCTGGTGACAGGAGTGACATTACTGTCCTTTCGGTGATGCGTAAAACTTCTTCCTTCCCGTGCAACGTGAACGAACGGCGTCGTCCCGATGGCATCTTTAACCATCGCCTTGATGTGGTCCCGCGTTGGTCTCCTGTTAAGCCGGTTCAGTCGCATAAAACGACATAATTGCTACTAATTACAAGTTATGCTGCACCCCGTCCAACCCTTTTTCTTGGGCAAATTTGCTCCGCATGCACTGACCCCTTTCTTCCAATTAGAATGCTGCAATCTCTTTTGGCGGTTGCGAGGCTTTTGCAACCTTTGTTGCCTGATTTAATTACAGACCAGTGCTTCAACAACAACCGGGCTGCTAAAGTAACATTTTATCACATTCCACGTGTGCCTTGTGGAAAGGAAGCTGTCACCACGTTTCGGGGGACATTGAACTCACGTCACTGAAGAGAGCAGCAGTAGGTCAATGGCGTACTACCGGAACGCCACACGCCTTTTGCGTAATACGCAGGGGAGCGATACGTTGCGAGCGAGTTGGGTTTTGGGCGAGAAAGTGGCATTTCTTGTTCTCCGTTTTCGGCGACAAATCCTTCCTTTGCTCCCAGGAGAATGCATTCTGACACAGTTACATACTTTCGGCGTAGAAGAAGCCCGCAGCAGGTAGCCCGTGTGCGCTACCTGTTCCTTTTTTATGCGTGTTCTGTGCATTCTTTCCGCCACCCTTTCTCCTTGTTGAATTTCAAACAGCCGTTGAGTGTTCTTGGAAAAAAACGGCACGGCCTGCTGCTCCGTAACTGGGTAGGGCCTTCTACCAGCGGGTTGTGTCTTTTCAACGCAAGGCGCAGTAGGCCATCCTCTTGCCGCCCGTTTTTATTTCAAAACGCTCCAAACGAACACGTGCTGCTTTGGAAAACACATTTCACACGTGGATCTGGTTTTCGGAGTGCAACTTGAGTTGAAGACGAATGTAAATGAACAAGTGCACAATCCGTATAAAAGAGGCAACAAGGCGAGCTTCCCTCGACGGATGGCAATGAATTTAATTAAAATGTTATCAACGTCCTCAGCACGGGTAAGTGGCGTTAAGCGTGGAGTGACGTTTTTTGCTGGAACGGTGAGAAAGTGCATCATTAATGCAGTGGCGAATCTTCACACGTGGCCCAAGAGCCAGAGTCCATTTTGTTTTCTCGTTCCAGCTCTCCACTTACCTAACGGGGTGCTCAGTTGATTCTCATGAAGTTGATGAAAGATAATGTTTAAATTATGCTGTGCGCGTCTGTGGGGGAAAACGGCAGGACCCAGAATGGCGTGTTAATTGTAAGCATTAGCACACTTCTTTCCCATTTTCTATGACTGAGATTTAAATAATAAAGAGAAATTTATTTTGTAATGAGTGACGAGTGAAGAGTTTCAAAATAAATGAACAGTGGGGTAGCTTCAAGCTCAACTTCAAATACATAGAAGACACATAGGAGATCCGAGAACAGAGCATCTTCTTTCTAATATCCTTTCAAGCTTCTTCGTCCTAACCGACCACTCCGTAAGAGACACCTGCTGTTTTATGGGATCCATGGTCAAGCTTCAAACGCTCTTCATTGCTGAAACTGCTTTTTCAGTCCAGTGCACAAACAGCAAACAGCAAAAAAAAGGATCGAACGACCAAGGATGTTTAAACACATTATAGGAAGCACCTTGCCAAAATTTGATCCAACTAAACAGACAACAACAAACGAACGAAGGCAAATAAATAATAGCCCCTGAAAGGTTTCTCTTTTCTTTCTCCCCCTGAGCCAAAATCGAACCGATCTGCAATAGAATGAGAGTCCTGTCGTAAAAGCACCCGACGGGACGTGTAGGCATAGGGAGCATATTTTATGTGTTTACGTAGGATCATCGCGACCTCCTTCAGATTGTGCGTGTAGATAGTGTGTACACGGGGCCGGTTCTGCTAGGAAAAAAAGCAAAAGTCTTCTTTTTAAAATATTTTGTGCTTTTATCCAACCATCACAAGCATACGAACGGGCAGGATCTTCTACCAGGTTATTTATTGGTTTAAGCAAATTGGTGCCACATTTGCAAACCGGCCATGTGCGAGTAGTCCTTTTACACTCTTTAATCTGCTGCTGCACCGAAGCCTCAGTGTGTGTGTGTGTGCTTGGGAGTCATAAAGTGTACGCTTTATGGGACGGGGGAAAATGCGCGTGAAAGTAATAATTGCACACTAAATTGATTCCCATTTGCACGCCCCTATTTGGACACGGACAGGGGTGCGTGGTGGTTGACTGTGGTTTAACCCCTCTGCTGCAAGCGTTCCAGTCTGGTGTCTAGATAATTGCTTCATTTTTCTGGGTTGTTGTAATTGAAGGGTGGAGCGATTTTTGGACAGGATTCCCTAGAAAAGGGGTGCAGCGAGAGAGAAATTCGATCTGTTTTGGAGATGGAGAAGACACTTTGTAACAACATCAAGAAGCAATTAGTTCGTCTTTTTAATGGATTGTTTGTATTGTGAATTCTTGTGTGTTTTTAATGCAGTATTTGACGCAAAAATAACTTAAATAAAAGATGTAAAATTATAAATATTGGTTAAGAATATTTAAGAAACGTAAAAATAATTACTTTTGCCATCTATACTATAAACATTTACTGGAATAATCCATCCAGTATGTTGAACATTAAAATTTATTTGCTTTCCACCACCACTGTCCTCCTCTCATAATCCCCTTTCCCTGTAATAGTGGAGCAAAAACGAAAACAGTGGAAAAAACGGAGACAAAGGCTTAATTTAAATATGAAGTATTTGATTTCGCTCCGACGAAGTTCGCACAGGACATCATCTCACCAGAAGAAATGAGGAGCAAAAAAAAAACGTGCATACATTTTCAAAACGGTGAGCAAGGGAAGCAGAAAGCAGAACAAGGGCCGAACAGCTGTGGAGGAAACTTTACCATCCAACTTCCAACAGCAATGGTATAAATGTAAAATTTATTTTACTCATTCCTTCCACCCATTTCCACCACGTGCCGGTGGGCGGCGCTTCACAGCCGGTTCCCCGGCTGTTGATTACCGATTGCTTGATGGACAACACTGGTCGATCCCGCTGCCAGGTGGAAAAATTAAACGAACGGTCTTTCCAATTCCTTTACCCATCTCTCGGTGCGCTCGCGTTCGTTTGTACAAGTTCTCGCCGCATTTCCGGTGCTTGTTTTGCGCCTGATGAAGTGAGTGTAGTGAAAGGAATGGAATTGAGCAAAAAAAAAAAAAAAAAACAAGCAAACGACGAGTAGGAAATCAATCC
This sequence comes from Anopheles gambiae, assembly GCF_943734735.2. Taxonomy (NCBI): domain Eukaryota; kingdom Metazoa; phylum Arthropoda; class Insecta; order Diptera; family Culicidae; genus Anopheles; species Anopheles gambiae. The sequence goes on along the minus strand of NC_064601.1, from coordinate 8,577,604 downwards.
AACCTGTTCGATTAACAGTAAATCAACAGCGAACGCCATTGACACACTTGGTACGGTGTAGTAAATATGGTGCATTGGAAATTATATAAAATGCAGAAAGGATGAAAAGCACGACTGATGAGCGCACTCCAGATGGGTCTAATGTTTGTATTTATGGACGACTTCATCATAAATCAGCAGGGTTTGTGTGTGTTTATGTATCGCTCGACGAAGCTTTGCTCATGCCATTTATAGAGAAGCTGCCATTATGCAGTTTTCATAGATAAAACCTTTCCAAAAAATAGGAAATTACTTGCTTTATTTCCCGCCAAGTTCTTCATTTCAACAAATGAAAAGCGTGAGAAATGGTGTCCCATTTTTCATCTGGAGTTCCGTGGTACCTTGGCATTATTTTACCCTCTCCTTCCCAATATTTTTACTTAAGTATTTTGGGGGAAACGAAACCTTCACCGCAGAACCGTGTCCGTTGAAGGAATCGTTTAACCGCGTTTGCTAAAAAAAACGTATACCATTTGGGCCGGAAATGGAGGCTCATTTTTGCGAAAATCTGGATTCAGACGATGATTTACGATGCTCGAGAAATGGTTGAGAAAAGGTGTGTGAAACAAACACACACACCGCAAGTGTGTTGTGACTATGAGGCATCAAGGCGTATGATGAGACATGAAATGATGAGGAAATGTGGTTAGAAAAATCTAGAAATATGTTTTTTCCCTTAACATCTAACAAATGCTTGGCGACCTTGGCAGTTGAACTGAATGCAATCACTGCCACTACACCAACATCATGCTCATTCCCAAAAGAAGCCAACCCCACGGTGCGACTGGTCAGTGTGGGAGTGTAAACAAACGTCACCGTTTCGGGGGAAACTTTCCGCCTACTGTGTTTATCCAAAAATAACAAGAACAAAAAAGATGTCTTCCCTTTCGCCACGGTAGCACCACCTTTTGTACCGTCAAAACACGCATGGCGCACGTTGGCGCAATCGTCAGCACGCTGTGCCCGCTTTACAGTGTAGTAATGGCGTATCCTCCCCACTCCCCCCCCCACCTCCATCCCATTCAATTGGTAATTTTGTTCCTTTTGTTTACAAAACACCCCTCCCCGGAACGGAAAGGCAAATGGTGCGATGGGAAGATATCGCAGGAGGCATTGCAGCAGCAGTTTCCAGTCACGTGTTTGTTCGGATAGATTTATTCGCTTCGGAGGAAGTGATGTTGCACCCGTGTTCTGTTTTGATTTCGGCTGTGAATTTGTTTTTATTTGTCCTATATACTGAATTCGGTCAGTTCGCACCACGTTCTACCGGTGCCAACGTACGCGGGTTGGTAGATGGCGTACCAAATGGGAGCAACAGCCCAAGACAACGGTTTAGAGCCAGAGGGAGAGAATTTCATCTAAGCAGAACCCAATGGTAAGTAATTCAATCAGTGACAGATCTTTAAAATTAATTTTAGCAATCATGTACCCTAGGTGAAACTAAAGGAAAACGAGATGGCTTTTTGAAGACATCGCTGTTAATCATAGCTTTTGTTTAGCGTTGTTAGTTAGAACAATAAATAACTTGAATTAGCTCCACCTCAATGATATGCATTGCTGTACTGAGCGTAATGGACGCGCAACACCAAGAGACGATGAGATGACCGTCCGGAACATTGATAAGCATAATCCAGGGGGTTTTACTACATACCAACAGGACTGGGGAATGTTAGGAAGGGGAAAGCAGTTAACAGTACACTAGCTACACATACACACAGAAACAATTTGCATGTCTATACTTTCTACGTGGCGGTTAGGCGCTGCATTGCATTCTTAACATCATGCTTGCCATCATAGCACGGTGCTGTATCGTAAACCGTTAACAAGCCCGGTGATAACTGCTAAAAGCAAAAAAAACAACCTCGTATTATTTTGTTGCAATATACCTACACAAACGCCACAGCTACGTTTAATATGTTTTAATCGCTTTGTTTTCCTACCGCGAGGGCGCTCGCCCCCACGTAAGCTTCTTTAGTTACAATTTGAAAATCCCTAGCATTAACACCGTCGTAAAAGGAGCACACAACACTTCGCAAAGACGCATTGAAAATATCGCCTAGCCAGAGTGCAAACGAACCTCAGGGTGCGGAACGACGATTCGTTGCTAAACGCTTCAACAATGCTCCTTGAAAGCGTGCAGACATACGTAGACTATACGCGGCAGTAGGTTTGCTAGTAATTGCTATGCTTTTGTTCGACTTTTGCGTTTGCATTGGCGGATCACACGGTCACACCGAGGGCGGGCTTTGTGCCGAGCAGATCGGACAGCTTTTGCTGATAGGTCCCGACGACGGCCGGATCCACGATGCCACGGTTGCGGAAGATCAGCTGCAGCGCGTTTAGGTATTGCATCTCGGTAAACTGGGCGCCCTTTTCCACGATGGAGGTGAGAATTTCCTACACGACAGGCAAGAGCGATAAGGAAAGTGGTTAGTGAAATAAGGTCATAAAAGCGATGAAGCGATGGATGTATACCTCCGGATCTAGGTAGAACATTTCGTAGAAGGACCGTGCATAGTCCAGGGCCACCTCACGCGACGCCGTAATGCTGCTCAGCGTTTGCTGCAGTGCTAGCGCATTCCGGCACATTCGCTGCACGCCCGAATGGTCGATGTATTCCATCGAGTTGGCGGCCATGATGAGAATGCGGGCGGCCAGATGTGCCAACCCTTCGAAGACGTACTGCAAAAAAGGGAGAACGGTTATAAAAGACCGCTGTCGATCGAATCCTCCATTCACTTACCTTCGTTTTCCGCGGGTGCAACGTGGAGCTAAGCGCTTCGTCCATGTCCGACAGTACCTTCGTTAGCTTCAGCACCTTTGCGTCCGGTTCGAGCGAATCGTTCTTGTTGGGATTGTTCGCCTTGTACCGATCGGAGGGGCTCGAGCGCAGGTAATGGAAACACTGCACGCGCACCTCCAGATGCAGCACCAGCAGGCACGTGTTGGCGAGCTCCTCAAACTCCAGTGCCAGATTGATCAGCACCTTGATCATACCGTCCTTCACTATGACCGGACTGTTCACGATCGTTGCCGTACCGGCGGGCGAGGGAGAGCCGGGCGTTGTGACCGGTGAGGCCGCCACCAGGCCGTTTACGATCGGTTTCTTCAAATCGTGGGCAAACTCGGTGATGCGACTCGCAAACCATTCCATGCTTTCCTGCAGTATGGCCAGCTCCTTCAGCACGCCCACATCGGATAGGATCTCTTGCTGGGAGATGCCGCCCTCGCCGAGATTGCTCGTAAGCATTTCCGCCTCGCGCACGTTACGCTGCTGCACCTGTGTGGGACTTTCCTCCTCCGAAGGTTCCGTCTTCATTAGGCGCTTTTGCTGCAGTTGCCTCAACCGTGCGTTCGATGACTTTAGATCCGTCCAGTTGGGAAGCGATCTGAGAAAGAGGGGGAAATGAAAACAAACCTTGGTTAAGGATGCCAAAGTTTCGATGCTGTGCAAACGTACTTCAAAAATCGTGTAATATCGTCATCTTTAAGCCAGGCGACACTGTAGATTCGTTTGTCCTCGGTTTCTGGCTGCACAATGCCACGGTACGCGGCCTGACACGTCTCGCGGTACGTCTTCAGCAGTGAGCAGACCATCTTCAGCAGTTCATCGGAGTAGGTGGGAAGATCTTGGATGAGTTTCTTCGTTTCAGCAATTCCTGCGGAAGAGAATGATTGTGTTCATCGAATAAACGGAATTCCATCTGACAAACGTAACAAATACTAACGATTCTCCACGATGAGAGTGTTCTGCAAAAGTGGACGCGTTAGGCCGAGCCGTTTCATTTCCTCCGGACTGATGATGGTTCGCCAGGCGTCCTGTGCTTTCGAAAGCGACTCGATCGTCAACTGCAGATTGCGATTGTGGCCCCGTGCCAGATAAGCGTCCTTCACGTAGTTTGCTAGGAACGTGTTCAAGCTGCACGGTTGCCTGTAACGGAGAGAAACATCCCATTAAAGACACTGATTCTTCTAACAATCAACCAACGCACCCTGACTTGCACTTCATAAAGCTTTCAATCTCCTGAATGTATCCCATCAGCGGTAGATAGATCTTCCGCACCAGGGACGCATCCGCCGGGCAAACCAGCGCTCGTTCGCGCTTTCGCCGTTCGGCGGCAGCATCTTTCCCGCCGAAATAATACGGCTGATGCTGATGGAAGCTGCTGTTTAGCAGATGAGACGAGTTTGCACTGACCGCCGAGCTGTTGAGCAGCGCCTCTTCCTTTGGTGTGCTGTTGGACACGTTCGACAGGTTGCGCCGGTGTTCTTTCGTCCCGCCCGCGTCTCCATCCGCTGTCTGCGGCCCGCCGGCGTCGGCCGTGTGAGACGATTTATCAAAGCGAAACAGCAGCTTCTTGCCCGGCGTTTTTCTACGACTGAAGAATGCGTTCACGTTCGTCGACTGCTCGGCGAACTGGCCGCGCAACAGCAGCGCCTCGTCGCCGCTGTCGTTCTGGATGTCCAGATAATCGGTGAGCACGAGCTTGAGCACGGCCTGGGCCTGCCCCCAGTACTCGATGATGTCGTAAGGCTTCACTTGCGGAATGTTGTATCGTTGTATGACGTTTCCGTAGTTACGGAGCGCTTGCTGGTGCGCGTTGGCGATCAGCTTAAACTGCTTGAACACCAGATCGAGCAGCTCGAGTATCGGTACCGGTTGGGCGGGCCTGGTAGGGTCTGCACTGGACGCACCGGAGGGCGTCCCGTTGCACGTGGCAACGGTGCTAGACGATGGAGTGCTAGTGATGCCGAGCGTTGTCTGCTGTTGCTGCTGCTGCTGCTGCTGATGCGTCTGTGGCAGATGCTCAAGCGAATTGATGTGCTGAGTTGACTTGGTTACGATAGCTAGCAGTTCGCTTTGCATTTGTACTTTTATTGACTGTGGAATAAATGGAACAGTTCAGAAATTAGGATGAAGCGTGTTGGGAAAGCTGCCACTTACCTCAATCGATTCAGGCACTTTCTGTAACAATGCAAAACATTCAACAATTATACTCAGGAAGTATGACGAATTGACATCGGGATCTAGCAGCTCCGTATCTTCGATAATTTCACTTTTATCCACATCCAAAAACCCTGAAAACGCAAAGCGAACAGCAAATTAGTGGAATAGATGCAGGCGCTTTCTACACAAAAAACGGGGCTTACCATTCTTGGAGATCTCAAACAACGCCTTGCGCGCTTTCGTGTTCGCTTCCACGCGTTCGGCCGAGCGGCGCAAAACGTTTCGCTGGAACGGTGACGTGCCGGCCGCGTACTGGCTGTTGCGCCCGGACGCTTGCCGCTGGAAGTTTTGCAGCACGTCCGCCGTGCTGGACACGTACAGATGTTTGTTCAGCTCCTCCAGCAGCTTCCCGTACAGCTGCTGGCGGCGGTTTTGAAAGTCCTGCCGCAGATCGTTCAACCCTTCGACGCCCTTCAGCTTCCCGTCCGTCGTTTCGATCGAGGCCATCAGCAGCTTGGTCGCGTGCAGGTAGTGTTTCTTTGCCAGGAAAGCGGTCAGCTGTGCCGGCACCTTCCGTATCTCGGTGATCTGGTCCAGCATCTCCAGCACGTATTTGTGCTGGATCGCATCGGTGTAGAGCTTCTTCAGCTCGTCCCGGCGGCAGCGCAGCAACTGTTTGCAGGACTGGAGGTTTTCCTTCACCACCTGTATCCGCTCCCGGGAGGCCGTAACTTCCGTCGACACCTTGCCGAACAGCTGCATGACACGCGTGAGGTCGCCATCGCTGCGCGACACTAGCTCGTTCAACCGTTGGTCAGTTTTGCGGAACTCTCGCTCGATTTTGAGCTTCTCCCGCTCGCGCTGCTCGTTCGTTTCGCTGGCATCGAGGGTTTTGATCACGGAAACAAGCAGTCCGCAACCGCTCTGTTGGAAGGACGGTAAAGAAAAGGCAACCGATTAGCTGATTGGACACGCAAACGCAAACAAGAGGCAACTGAAGCAGCAACATTTATCTTATCGCTAAAATTGTTATGCCGAGCGAGTGCACTGCCCACAAAAAAAGATGATGTCACTAGCTATGGAGGACAAAGGGAGGCAGCCAACTGTGGCCGGTCGGTCGACGTGGTTCTCTCACCATTTTGGGTTCGTACTGCCTGCAGAGTTCTACCCAGAATGGCTCACAGAAAATACGATGTGAGCCTTTACGCAAAATGTGCACAATTAAGGGAAAAACCACTGGGAGCTCTTCTTGTCGTGGAAATCGTACGCACTGTTATGATAATAAACAAAACTTCCATCAAAAATTGCACGGGTGCATTTGACAGCTGCGGTGCGTGAAGGTAGCCCGTTTGTGTAGTCGAACCGTTTGTTTTCGTTTCGCTCACTCGTGCTGTACCGCTCACACTCAGGGGAATCTAACGGAATGCATCATCCTATCGTTGGCCCATTTTGACGCTGGTCGAGATGACGCACCACCACTAGCACCAGCAGCAGACAAATTGATTGATTGCCACCCACTATAGAAAATAAACACAGCATCTTCACGAAAATGGCTTTACACGCGGAATTGAGGGCGTTTTTCGTGCAACCTTCAACTCGTGGCTGTAGCTAGTGGTAAAGCCTGCTGGAAAATCGTCGGTTGGATAATGAAATCGGGAATATTTACCGTTTCTTTGGTATATTTCACTCCTCTCGGAGGTTTCACTGGCGGAGAGTCCATTGAACGAAAATACGAAAACAAACGCAGATGAAAGGTAGGTGATATTGCGAACGCTGACGGAAAAATATCGATCGTTCGTCTGACAGTTTGGTCCAGGGGTGTCAAACACGGTCAAGGTCAGCAGTTTTAAAGGAAAAATGTACAAACAAATCAAATACGACACACTTTTGCATGTCTGCAGTAAACAATTCAATGTTTAACGATAATTAAATTGTTTTTTTTTTGCAAAAAACAAAAACCGCATAAAGTAGAACGTTGATTATCCGGGGACGGATTTACCGGCGGGCGGCTTATCCGTGCACGTATAGTTGACAACCGCGGCGAATATTTGCATCGATAGTCCAGTTGGTTAAACATATTTGTGTACAGCTATTTAGTGATATTTTCGGGCTTCATGTTTGTTCATGAACAGCTGTTAAACTTATAGTTATGGATTAAAATAATATTCTTGTAATAATTACTGGATTGATACAAGGTGAATTTTTAGTAAAATCAGTGAGTTTTGTAATTTTTATACGGATTTGATATTTCTTGGACCATTATCCGTGGAAATCGATTAACCAGCAACCGAATAGTCCCTAGCTGCCCGGATAATTGACGGTTTACTGTAATATCACGCTTCAATGATTAAATGTTCTTACCTCAGTTCAGTATACCAAGCATGATGAAAGCTTAGACTCAAAGCATTTGAAAGAATGAAGTAATGTGGAAACTAATTTAACACATCTGGTTTGTTGTTGCCACTTCATCGCATTTGATTTTCTTCTTCTTATTGATGTAACAACCTACGTGGTCTTGTCGACCTATACAAAAAATCGAGACTTATTAAGCACCACGTAGCCGAGTAGTCGGTCCTTGCTACTGGGGAACAGTCTATATGAGGGGTAAACCCTCAACGGGTATGTTGTTAAGTCGTGCGAGTGGAAAAGTGTACCGTGGCACAGCCTCATGGCATTTTATTTTATTTTATACAACAGAACCACAGACATGCAAAACATTTTTGCAATAATCTAGTTTTATACTTACAGTCGCAACACTTTATTCTACTTAGCATTTTTGCCAACAACTCGTTCTTGGTTTTTCTTTCCATTTGTAGACAATAAATAAACCATACGAACGTGTAAAGTTATTCCATAATTAGTTTACTGCTTTATTTACTGTTTCAATGTTTCCATCATGTTTTTGTATCGATTCCATTGTTTGTATTGTTTGCATTCCCTCACTATGCCGCCTCGTCTCCGAACCGATAGCTAACACCAGCCACTTATACTTGTTATTTAACTTTCCTTCGTTTCCTCTGCTATGTTTGTTTGCCTTTTTCTCTTTGGACCCTATACAATGTTAATTATATATCTAGCGCTTTAGACGATAGTGTTGTTGCTGTTAGCTGCATGTTAGTACAGTGCTCGTTCCCTTCCTTCCGATCCGTGTTCCACCCCTTGCGCTGTCATGAAAGTAACGGACCGTATAACAGATCGCGTCGCTCCTGCTAACATTGCTGCTGCAGAACCACTCTCTGAGGAAACAGTATAATGTCTAGCTTTTTTAGTGTGTGTGTTCTGATTAGCCCTCTGGTTCAGAGTCGGTCCAGTGGTTGTTCTATACGTTGTTCGCTACGCAGTTTAACAAAAGTTTAACAGAGTGTATAACACATGCGGTGTTCGATTTAACGTTCTGAAGTGTGATCAATCAAGAAGATGCTTTCAACACGTATGCTGAGCACGTTTTTACAGTGTCACGCGATTAAGGGAAATAATTGAAGGCTAGTATTGCTCCTCTTTCAGTAAACTTATTAAGTAAGCGCACATGAATGATTGCGAAAAGTTCAAAACGCTAGCACTCCAAACAGTGGTAGTTGGGTTATAATTAAAATCCACTATCGAATATCGCAGCGCACGATCAGAATCATTTGCAATAAATAAATTGTTTGTTCATTTGTTTTTGCTTCATTTGTTTTTTGGTTTCCATTTTTGGGTTGATGCTTTCCTGACTAATTTTTGTTTTATTGTATTTCCTGGCTTTATTCTCTACCCTTCTTCATTCTCTCTTTCTCTTTTCCATTTATTTTATCCGGCTAAACGCACGCACGGCAACACACACACAACACACACACACTCATTTGCGGCGCAGTTTGTTATTAAAGTTATCAAATAATGCTAATATTTTTATGTAATAATCACACACATTTTGCTTATTCATTCTATGGTCTTTCCCTCACCCTTTCCCTCCCGTTTTGTCTACCACATCGATCATGCTCACAGAGTTCGCTTTTCGACAAGGATGATTAAATTGTACAACATGTCTCTTGTTCGTTATGCCCCGTTGATTGATGCAGTATCTATGACGCTCCCATTCTGCCCATGCCTTGGTACAGTAGATGTGAAGGAACGGATCAACTGTAACAGATCCTCAACCATGCTAGGAGATTTAGACACGCGACCTCGCCAACAGGATCTTTCCTTCTTACTTATATGTGTTCTAAATCGCGTATCCGGCAATGTAAGTATTACTATTATGTTTATATCTCATTTAGTTGTTCAATAATATTCTTTCTTCTCAGTATATAATAGATTGACTTCGTCCACTTGTTTCGATATTTTGTTGTTTTTTTTTTCGTTCTTGTATTTTAAAAAATCGTTTTTTAAGGCCATTCCTGTTCTGAATTGTTTGATAGTTTACCGAGCGTGTACCGACAGAGTCACGTTCATCTCGGGAAGATCACGATCGTGAGGATGGCGACAATGAGATGTTCGAGGAAGCGAACAGTGGATGTTGAGATGGGAAAGATGAAAAGATTTGTCACTCATGCAAAATGGAATAAAACAGTTGTTGAATTGAATAGAAACTGTAGCTTTAGACGCGCTTCAGATAGTATCTGTGCATTTTTAGAAGCCATTGGATGAGAAGTGTGCTAAAACAATTCAGAACAGTTTCGTTTATTTTGATGTTTTGTTGTATTGTTTCATTGTATTTTTTATTTATGCAACATTGCGTTTAATGAACGAACGAGTATGTGTGGATCAAGACAAACATTTCCAACGAACCCAAGACTGAAAGAACATTTACAAAACGGACCACTCAACGGTGCCAGCTTTTACATTCTAAAAATGTAATTAAAAACGCCTAATAAATGGTGCAGAATGGGGGTGGGCGATGACCATCTTTACAAATGGTATGCCAACTATGAAAGTGCTCATTTTTTGTTCCTTTTTTGTTCGGTTGTCAATCCGATCCTCTTACTTTGTCTTTATCGTAAATTTGTTTGCTCCCTTCCCATTTGCCTACGTATGCCCCGATTTATCCCGCAACTTCCCATCTTATCCCCAAATATCGCTTCGTGTTTATATTGTATCCTTCACTGTTTGTTTTTCTTTCTCCTTTCCTACTTTCGCCCTTTTAGCTTATTTAAATTAACGTTATTTGGTATTATATTTTTTTTATTAAAATAATGCATGCGCAATTATTGCCGTCTTTGTTTAAAAAAAACGGTAAAGAATTGCTTGGGCAAAAAAAAAAACAAAAAACAAAACAAACATACCCTACTAGTGCACATCAATCAAGTGAGAAACAAAATGTTACGATCACATAATGCAAGGAAAGGGGAGAGGGGGGGGGGGGGTAGTGTACCTGCTTCGCTTTAAATACAAATGGTCCGTCAATCATACCGTCGATCGAGCATGACAGTTTGCCACTGCGAGAATCTTTTTGAGATCTCGTTCAAGTGTGTGCTTACCACTTGAAAAGGAGGTGATCTCGTGATTGTTTGTGAAACCTGTTCAATATTCAATAATCAACAATCGATCGGCGGTAGAATTATCGGTTTGCTCTACCAGTAAATAGTAATAAAAATATAGAACGGCACAATAGGCTTAACTTTGGTATTTTTGAGATTGGGTTTGAAACCGAAATATTAACCGAAGTAAAACAATGCACAAGTACTGCCACTTTAAATAACGAATTTAAACTACACAAAACCGTTAAAATTGAAACGAGTACAGAAAATATTCGCTTTGATAAAATGTACCACACATAGATGTGTCATGTGCAGCTGCAAGTACTTTATATAATTTATTCCCTTTACCTAAGCAGAAGGTGGACTACAAACATGCTTCATGCTTTGTCCTGCTGCTTCGACAAATGAAGCGTACGATACCGTTTATAAGTGAGCAGGTTGGACGCCACTGCCGTCAGTGAGAGACGGAGTGCACGATGGAGAGTAGCCACCTAGTACTAGCTAAGTAGCATAACATGAGATGATCTGATGGTGGTTACATATTTTGATGACGCTTTCACGTAACTACGACGGTAGAACATTTAATTATTGCTTTCGTTTATATTTGTTCACTTTTATTGTGTGATTTCCTCTCGATCTCCTTTTCGCTCTTCTGCTGAGCCATCGTTGATAGATTTGTGCTTTCTTCGCTTTATGCTACCAGAATGGTGTAGTGAGCAACACTTGACATTCTGAAAGTGTTATTCCATCTTGAATTTTATAAAAAAAAGTTGTTTGTTTGAATGCTAAACATAATATTAGAAACGAACGATACGAGATAAATACTGAACTTAAAAGATGTTAAAACAAAAAATGGTGAGTTTCTAAAAGAAATGACACGAAGGGTGATTTTTGTGCACTAATAAAGGTTTGATTTGCAGGTTCGTTTCTGTACGAACATTTTTGATTGCATATATTGCTGATGCAAACGGTACCCAACGGGGCAGGAAACCCTCAAACGTGCGATAAAGTGGGAGATGCGTGTGGTTTGTTGGTTTGTGCAAGATCCTCTACTACGTGAGCACTGACCCAGAAGGTACAGCCAAGCTGGTTTTGTGGTTTTTCGTTTTTCTTGATTTTTTACGAATTTAAATCTAGTAGCCATAGCAACTGTGCGCTGACAAGGGGAGTGGTGCAATGGAGCATAGAACAAGAGTGTATGTTGTGTGTGTGTGTGATCGATCAAGATAGACGGATATTTATAATCAAAATGGAAGAGAGCTAGAGAGAACTAGAGAGATAGAGAGAGTGAGAGTGTGTGTGAGAGAGACAGAGAATTGAGCCTCTACTCTCTCCGCTGTGGTTTATTTTGACCGGTACAGAGCGTGCTGTCCGAGTCCGGAAGTGCAAATTGTGGTTTATTCAGCGGTAATAGAGAACAGAAAACATTAAAGCCTACAAAAACGTACTACCAACAAAGCGAGTCAAAATCAGATACAATCCATTCAGGTAGTGAAGCAACAAACTGGATCATTGTGTGCGACATTCTGGTTGTTTGGTGGTTTATGCGTTTTGCTTGAACTTTCCCCTTTGTGATAGTGATCGTGCCATCAAACGTGCGTCAGAAAACGTGCTTCAAACATAAGGTTTAGTAGATACAAATAGTGGTGTAGGTTGGGAACTATTTTGACACAGGGAAACGAAAAATGACAGTGTGTTACTGCTACTATTGCTTAAGACTGCGTCCATTTTGGGTAATACGTTTCGATTGATCCGTTTCGATGTTGCTTTCTGTGCTAGTGGTTTCGGCTTGTTTTGTTCTCTTCTCTTCTTGTCTCTAGTTAGACTGTTTAGTCTGTTTCCTGATTTTATGACGTTTTGTTGTTGTTTTTCTCGGTAGCTCTACTCACATTATGGTGGTTCATTGTTTGCTTCACAGTTCCTGATTAGATTTATTAGGTTTCCATTTACTTGCGTTAGTAACATTTTTTCATGTTTTGTTGTTCGTTTTGTCTTATGTAATTGTATGCAGAGCAGAGATATTTATCTGTACTTGCATTTGCGCCGTACGTAGCATTTGAAGCATTTTCCTTCACTTCAGATTGCCCTTTACTCAGTATGTTTATTTGCTATTAGAAGGTTTTACGCTCCTTCTATCACCCCCACGGGTATACCATCCGCTGATGCTATTCGTTCTAGAAATTTACTATATCAAATCTGTTTACGTGTATGAACAAAACAAGTGAGTTTGTTATTATCGTTCCATTTGTTGTTGATAGCGCTTTCTTTGTCTTTTGCTTATTTCATTCCCTCATTCATTTCATCCCTCTTGCTTAGCATATTCTTTTATGTCTTCCGTTGAGAGAGTGGGGCTAGTAGAATACGATATAGGTAAACGCATAAAATCAGCCAACTTTTTTTTCTCTCATATTGTGTACTGTTAGAACCTGGCAAGTATAGACACTCACTGTGTGTGAGGGATGAATGTTGCGCTTTAATTATGCTGTTGTTTTCGACTTTTGACAATTTTGCAAATAGATAGAATAACACTGTAACGAGTGGTTGGAGTTTGAGGGCGAGTTGTTGGGGGTATTTCATATTATATACTTTTGTTTGTGATGCCAGAGATTGATTGGATAGAGTTTTTTTTTTGTTTGTATTTGTCCGCAGTTTGTGACCGTACAATATAAAGATTAAAACTTGCCTGCTTGCCTTGTGTTAGGAAAATTGTGTTAGCCAGAAAAACTGTACAAACTTCACACGCAACAGCGGCATAGCAGTGTGGTTTTGGTGATTTCGCAACATTGTGTTTTTAACCATCGAGCGTTTCTTTACTGTTATAGCTGTGTTGTTTGTGTGTGGTTTTGTTTTTGAAAGATGTTGCTCCTCATTTCGCTAGGATTACCATTACACTCGATTGTACTACATAGTATATATCTAAATAAGTGTATATATAATTACTTGTATATATATATAATTTTGCTTTCACTGTATGCATAGTATGGTTGTTATTACTTGTTTCATTGTTTCTTACTGCTTTCTGCTTTGCTGTTAATTGTTCAATGGGCGCTTGCCAAACGTTCAAGAGCATGATGAACCTGCTATGGATGGGAAGGGGTAGTTGAATAATATGGTTTAAAGCAGAGAGTTATCTAAATAATGTTAATAAACCTAATATTTGGCGTACCGCTTCTGCTACGAATGGTACACGATTCTTTAGTAATAAATATTATTTCAACAACACCCACTAGTACATCAACGCAATTGGAATGGATTTTTTTTGCAAGACTACAAAATTCATAAGGAAACTAAAGGTACGAAATAAGATTGCTTGCGATTGTTGTTAGAAATAAATTAGCTCCTGGGATGAAGGACAAACATAAGGCGTGGGCTGTAATAAATAAGAGAGAGGATAATTTAATCGCACAAATATACAATAGACATCTTTGGTTAATCCTTTCTTTCTTTTTTTCTCTTCAACTGCTTGGCTATATACTAAAAACAAAAACAGCAAAAAATGTTCCTTCCACTGTTGTGAAGCGATTCAAATAATTGTAGCAAAAGAAAAGCTAATAAAAAAATGAGCTTCCGTTTTGGTATTTACTTTCATTTCAGATGCGTGTGTGTGTGTTTTGTGGCATTGCTTCAAGAGGCTTTTCTTGCGACAAAGAGACCATTCGGTGCAGCCATTGCGCTCCTCTCGCACTGGACTGCTTTGAGCTGGCATTGAAATGTCTTTTTTCCTAGCGCGAATGTAACGGTGCTTCGTATTACTTTGTACGTGTGTTTGGTTTGGTGCGCACAAATTGAAAAGTGTGTGTGATTTGATTGTCAGAATCATTTGCATTCGTTTCGCCTTTCGGGGGAGCAGTTAAAAAGTTAGTCTCTCTCTCTATTTTCGCATTTCCTGTGCTAAGGAAGTCTTTTGTTGTTTCTTGTCTCCTTGCTTAATGTCGTTTTTTTCTTATGTTTTGCTAGACATTTCAACCCCAATCACACGTTCATCACCAAATTGAAAAGGGTTAATAAAAGTAGTTTGTAAAAGAAAGCAAGAACTTATGACACTCCGTCCATCTCTGTCGCTTGCCTGCAAAAACACACACACGCGCCTACTGCCATCGGGAAGATGTAAGGCAATAAAATACCATAGGCAGGTCTATCATGCCTGTTGCGGTTCATCTTTGTTGTTTTTGTTCACAGTATATCTACTAATAAGTTTCTTTTTTTTGTTGCTCTCCATCCCCATTATCGCTACATGCCTACGTTCATATTTGCTCTTCTTGTTATCAAACTTTGAATATAAATGTATTTTTTTTTCATCACGACACATCATTTCATTACAACATCGTTAACGTTTACTATTCTAAAATGTTTTTTTTGCTTCCTCTATCATCCTCTCTTGCCATTTGCATCATACAGATTTTTTTTTTGTAATTCAATGTTGTATTCTGTTTTTTTATGTTTAATGTCTGCTGCATTTTGCGTGTGTATGTATGCTTGTTTTTTGTTTGCTTTTGTGTGTTGTTTGCTTAGTTTAGTATTTTGTTACACCATTGATTTCACATGTTTAGTGGCTTTCATAGACTCTTACTGTTTTACTTCACTATATTAACCTTCCTTAATAAGAATGTGTTGCCTTCACCTGGCAGCAGTAAAGGTTATTTGTTTAATCCTCTCTTCTCTACTTTATCGTTCAAATATGATCGGGCACGAAATTGATATGTGTGAATTGTTTCTTCTTTGTTTTGTTTGTTGCTGTATCATTTACCATTTTGTTTTATCATATAACATACTCGTCTAGGGCTTTTGTTTCATTTGTTTAAATGTTTTAAGTGTCTACCTCACACTTTATGCGCAGTTTACTCCTCGCTGTTATCTCTTTCTCACGCTGTGCAGCTCTTCCAATGTAGCTTTTCAGCGTTGTTCTTTTGCTGATGCTATTTGTGTGGATTTTGTTTTCACTATCAAACGTTCGCTAAGTATAGCCATAAGAGCAGGTATCAAACTCTACTGTTCTTCTAATTGCTGTTTGCCTCACGTTCTCCACCTTATTATGGCTGGTTAGCTGAGCTAGTGTTTGTTGTTACACAAGGTGACAAACAAATACTCCAGCATAGTGTGATTTAAAAAAAAAGAGCAGCAAATTAATGGACTTCTAACAAATTTGCATGCAGTTTGTTCATTGTTTCCTGCATTTTCCATGGAAATGTCTTTAACTTCCACTATACGCACAAATACAAACACACTCACATAAAGCATACACGCATATCAAATACACACGACATCGGTATTAAGTTCTTTTTCATCGTTTTATGTGTGGGTTATACTTACTTGCTACCGTACCCGAATAAAGGCCATAACGCCATAAAATGGGGAGGGATGGAAAAAGCAAATAACAAAACATCCAAACGAATAGAACTCCAACTCTGCCCTCGTAGCTTTCCATCGGGAAAGGGGGTAAAACCCCATTAAAAAGATAACGTAACGTTTTTTTTCTATATCAAGAGAACTTAGGCTAGTTGTGAAAGGCATTTCGTGAAAAGGGGACGTCCTCGTGCGCCACGACGTAAGCGTTTGTTCGTGGTGCTAGATGTGCTAACACATAAACAAGTGAAGCGCTGCTGAAGCGCTTTAGCGAAGCTCGCACCGTTTAGGTTGAAGCGCTTGAAGCGTGGCTTACGCGGGGAACACCCACTCGCTTAGAGACAGGGGTAAAACAGGGTGTAACAAAAGCCCGAAACGCTCCCTAGAACCTAGCAAGGGCATTGGGATGGGTATCGGATTAATCATGCCTGCAATCGATCGATTTCGCTAACGAATATGTTATGTTATGTATATTACCTATATATGTATCAATGTATATGATCTTTGTGTGGCAAAGTTTTGCGCGTGAACGTCGTTCAGCACGCTTCCTTGCATTCCTTTACTCGTTTATATTGATGATCCGGTGTGGTTTTTGTTTTTCATTCGCTCGTCTCTGTTCCACAGTCGGGAGTGAGAGTGGTCACCTCTGTCCCAATGTCTACCTCGAACACTACGCTACGAAAAAACATGTCTTGCCTCTCGACCTTCGTATGCGGTGTAGCTTCGTACACTCTATTTATCATCCCAATAAAACATTGATATGTATGATTTGCAGTAGTTCCCATGTGGTCAAGCTACCCGAGGGGCGCAGCACACGGAGAAGCAAACGATCGACCTCGTCAGAAGGAAGCTGCCGCTTCCCGATGTGCTGCCCTCTCGATTCGCTCGTTTGTCCGCGCTAGCGGTTTCTCCCATCCCGGTCGGACAACCGGTCTCCATGTGTTCAAAACTGGCCTAGATTGTCGGCTTGTTTGCTTGGTTTGTTATCGCTCGATTGCCCTCCGTACCTCACGCAAGACGCCAGACTTAACTACACACATTGAATTGGACGGAATGATTATGCTTCTACGTTCTGCCTTGTCGCTGACACTTCCTTTCTTCAATCCTTTCCCCGTTTTCGCAGAGGTCTTGAGAGACCTTTCTTTTCTAGTACCCCCTACCCACCGCACTTCATCATTTGCTTTTACCAATCGTTTTCCCTCGCTGACCCGCTCTAATCCTTCTTCTGTTTCACTAGTTCAATGGTTTCGTTAAGCTTGCTCGTTTTGTGTTTTTCGTTTTTGGGATTAATTGAGTTTACTTACGCACTATAGTTATGCTTACGAGTTAAAGATATTACCTCACACAGCTTCACCAAAGACAGTAATAACCGTCATAATCATAGTATAATGATAATAATAGTAATAATAATAAAAAAAAACTTCAAAGTTTCGCTACTTATTGCTACTGTTTTGTGTTGCTCGCTTCTAAGCAAGTCTGACGTTTAACTCTCGCATTACTTGCATTTTGTTTTTTATACCTGCTGCTTGCTGGCCACTCCGTTATCCTTTTTGGTTATCTGTATGTTAATTTGTTGACCCCCCTGCACGGCATGTGCGGATGTCTTGTGTAGCCTGTTGAATGTAGCCCCCGTTACACTGCATATACCATAGCCATAGTTATGTTCTCTTTGGTAATCTGGTAAAAGAAAGGGATTTCCTTATCCTTCCCAAGCCCACGCCCGTGATCCGGGTGTATGTTTAGTGTTTGTTCTTTGGTTTTTCTCTTCTGTAGTGGTTGTTTTTTTCTTCTCGCAGTTAGGTAACTGTATTGCTGTATTGCCAAATCATAGTTTTTTGTTTTTAATTGAAAGCAATTAGCTTTTGATTGAAAATAGTTAGCT
The DNA here is from genome assembly GCF_943734735.2 of Anopheles gambiae. Taxonomy (NCBI): domain Eukaryota; kingdom Metazoa; phylum Arthropoda; class Insecta; order Diptera; family Culicidae; genus Anopheles; species Anopheles gambiae. Next base: position 8,559,939 of record NC_064601.1, on the reverse strand, counting down.
GTATGGTGGTATGGGCTTGATTTTTCCCTAACATTTTTTGTCCTACACTATGAATTGCTTACATTTAGGCGGATGGGGTTAGTGCAGGATAACGAAGGGCTGCTAGAGCAAACTAGTCCAGATAGTTACGGCTAAGTTCAACACACCCTTACAAAACACATAATTAATCACACGCAGCTCGATCATTCATTCATTAAATGTCTTGTGTTTTTTGTTGTTGTTAGCAATAAAAATAGTTTTCCATTCACGTTAGGAAACAATTACAAACAAAGCAAAGGCATTTAAATGTAATTCCATCAATGTAATCCTTCATCTGCTGGGAGAAAATGAAAGAAACACAGAATAATATTGATCCACACTAGCCCAGCAACGACCCATATCGACGTGGGATGGTTGATGGTTTTTCGTTTTTGGTTGTTACCTCTTTTGCTTCCTTTCCCCTTCCATAAAAACCTAACGTTTTCGGTCTCATGTCGCCTAGAATTGTTTCGAAACAGCTTGACCTCTCTACTCGTATATACGTTTATCGCTTATGCGCACATTTTGTTTGTTTGTTTATTCTCTCAAACTTGCTTTAAAACTTTGCTAAATACGTCAGATGTATGTTCTGCCTTCACACCCGTACCCGCTGGCTAGTAGTAAATGTATCTCGTTTTCTTAAATGTCGATTCAAAATCTTGATATGCATTGATATTTTCATTTACAAAGTTTTTGTTTCGTTTGTCCCTTTCATTTTTGTTGTTGCTGGTTTAACTAGTATTTCATTTTGCAGCCATTCCGTGTGGCCGTTCTCTTTGCTCTGCTTCGTCATTAATTGTGTGTCTTATTGCTCACATTTTGTTTCTTTTTCCATTGTTATACTTCATCATGCTAATGGGGATTTTGTGTTTGCTTTTGTTTATTACTCGGCTCTGTCTTGCTTGTTTCTGGCAGATGGTGGCCATCATATATGTCCCCTATAGCAGCAAATTAAAAAAACAACAAACAAACAGCAGTGATGAAACCCTAATCACATACTTGTTCAGCCTATTGACTTACGATATCGTGTCCTAATGCTTTCCAGCGCCTTCGTCCAAACTGTTTGCAGATTCTTTCCCTTCTGGTTTTGTTTTTTTGTATATCTCAGATTGTTTGGATTAAAAATGATGCTAATGCGTAAAAAACGGGATGTAAAGAATGATCGAATGTCCCTTTTACATTTTTTTTTCATTTCGTTTGTTAGATTAATGTGCGCTGGGAGAGGAAAAATCGGCCGTTAGTTGGTTAACAATAGCCTTTGCTGATTTTTTACGATAAGAAAAAAACAAATTGGAATCTAGGTAGAGTGATGATCGCTTGCCAGAGAGTTTGCCAGCCCAACTCGATTGCTCGACTAGTCCTTTACCTTCTACGCTCGCTCGCACCTTCTTCGTGGTATCTCTTCGCCCTCTTTACCTACCTCCCGCAAACGAATCATCACTCCTTTTTTAGGGCACATTTTGGTAAAAAGTGATCAACTAGTATGTATGTTTTAGCTAGCGCTTGTTCGCTCGTTTCGCGTAATGTATATCGCTCTAGACTTGTTTTGTATTCTCTTTTTCTGTTTTTGTTTAGTAATCGTTTTAGCGTGTTTCTCAGGAAAGTATGTAGTGACTGTGTAAGCTTGCGCTCTCTTGCTTGCTCTGTTAGGTAGGATTGATTAATTACACTCCCATCATGTCGACGGGTTCGGGTTTTCCCCGTCTGTGCTTCTGTACGTGCAGTGCAGGTTCAAATACAAGCGTTTGCTGGCTAAAATTGCGCCTCCATCCGTCCTTTCGTCTTTTCGATCGCTTATCACAGGGATCATCATGGAGTGGATCGCGGTTGCACTAACCCAATCCATCTAGTACTTCTTTTCGACCATTCCTCCTACTCTCTTGGGCACACCTTTTTTGCAGTGTGTTTATTTTGGTTTAATGCTTTGTATTAGATTATCCTTCTGCAGCAGCCCGCCTATGCCCGTGGATGTGGCGCCACAGCAAAGGTGAACAGTCCCGCATTCTGTCCACCCAGCCCGGCCATTGATGTTGCTCCGGGCGGTGCAGGTTGTAGTGCACCGCGGCCATGCATGCCGCCTCCGATCAGTGCTGCCCCGCCGGTGCTGCCGATGCAGTGATGCTGATGATGCTGCTGGTTGCCGCCAAGATTGCTATGGTTCACGATGGTGGTAGCGGTGGTGTTGGTGGTGGGTACGGGTTGCATCTGTTGCGGTCAGGTTGTTGCCATTAGGTACGAGCTGAGATCGGTTCGTTCACTCTTCTTCCCCAAATGATGTTCCATTCTTGGCTCCAAACCCGCCCCCCTGGCACCGCACCGAAAAGGGAAGAGAAGAGAAGGAGAGAAACACATTGATATGAGCAATATGGTGGACGATAAGAAAGGGTTTTTTTTGTTTTTGGTTAACAAGGGTAAACTTCCTAGCTGTACAGGGTGACAGTTGTTATCTTTGCGATCAACGCACAACACAACACAACACACTCACACAGCTACTGTTCGTCTCTGCGTATGGTGCACGCGTGTGTATGTGTGTATTGAGGTAAGTGAATGATAAGGAAAACGATTCATTTCTGTTACCGAGCCTAAGCGTCTTAGGCACGCAAAACACAAAAAAAAAACAAAAATGCAAAACATGAAACATAAAATGTCGCACGTTGGTGTCGGTTTGGTGTAAACTAGCCCAAAGGCCAAAGTACAGTACAGTCGGATGGAGTAGTGAAAGCTTCATCTAAAATGGAGGCGCATGGTGTTTCTTCTGTACACAATTGGAAAGGTGGATGAAACCTAAAAGATTACTTTACAGTTTCAGCTTACTACCATTGTGATCTGAATTTATTTTTTTCCTGTTGAGAGGTATTTAGGACATTGGTTTTTAAATGAAAGTATTTACTCTGTACAAAATGGTTTCTAATTGTGGTGCGGTGTGAAGTGAAACGGGTGCAAGATTTGCAAAAACTTGAAACTGGCTTTGGTTTTGGTTTCGTGCAGTTGTGTGTGAGAGTGTGTGTGTGTGTTTTATACGTGAGTGCGTCGGTGTGTTGAGAGAAAGAAAAAAAAACACGATCACATCAACTCGAACTCATTCAGAAAACATACTGCGATCCGGTGCAAATCAAAGAGTGAATTATTGAACAATGCGGTGTGAAGAAAGTGTCTGTTTGTGTTTAAAATATGTTCAAAAGCGAAATCAAGGGAATGGCAGAAGCATTCGTTATTGCGCGAGGTGAGTTGCTGTTTACATGTTCTACTAGGCTGTGGTTGGTTTTGTGGGCAACGGTGGAGGGATCGATTGTTGGTTGGTTTTTACTCATAATTTTCATACATTTTTGCCCCAATTCCGCGAACTGCCAACAACCGATCCTTGATCGTGGATGAGGAATAGTGGTGGTGGTGGTGATGATGATGGCAATGGAGTGAGGGATCGGGGGGATTAAACATACTTCTCTCTGCTGCGCGTGATTCTGTGCGTAGAACTGGTGCGACGGTATGTCGGCGGCCATCTTCGACTTTGCAAACTCGATGCGCATTGCGCCCCGGTCCGACGACAGGAGAAACTTGCCCTGCAGAGCGGTCATTGCTGCCGCCGCACTGAGCACGTCCTTAAACTCTACGAACGCAACCGGTACCGGGGTAGCACCACCGCCCGACCCGTTCACAAGCGTGGTGGTGGTGGAGGTGAGTGCAGTACCGTTGCTGGTGGCCAGCTGGCTGTGATGGTTGGTGCAGTGGCGATAGAGGCCGTTCAGGATGCTCTGGTTGTTGATATTGGCGGCGGCAGCAGCGGCGGCGGTGGCAGCTGTTGTTGTTGCTGAACCCTTAGTGTGCAAACGAAGGCGACAGAAGCCAGGCAGACTGTGGTGGTGGTGGTTGGTGGTTGGTGGTGGTTGGTGGGGGATAGTTGTGCAGAATTTTATGGTTTTAAAACGATTTTTTTAAACGATAATTTGCAATAGAACGTGGAGGAAATCAAACACATACGAGATGGATCGAGGAATTAGGAACGTAATGAGGAGAGAAAATAACGCAAACAATTTTGGATGTAAAGAGGAAAGTGATAAAAGGAGCAATTTTAAAGGGATACGAGTTGTCGTTGCGATGGAAATAAAATGGAAAACAGGTAACAAGGAAGTATGTGTTAGAAACGGTGCATAATTCAAATAGAAGTAGTTTTTTTTTGCTGGTTTTTTTGTTTGTTTCGAAACATTCATACAGGGCAGGCGAATACTAGTAGTGGAAACCGAGAACAGCGAGCTGAGAGTGATGGTGGCCTACCCCTTCCCTCCCTCTTCCGTACCCAGTTTTCTTTGGTGGCCTCTGGTCTCACATTAAAATCTTTTCGATTCAGAACAGTTAGAGTAAGGCGAGTAAGACCAACAATTTAAAATGATGAAACCAATTACAACACGTCCGCAAAGACGCGAAGCAAACGGAAAACAAAGAAAGAGAAGGTTGGGGAAAGAGAAAGAGATAGAGCAAGGTAATTTTGCACGTGAGATGAGTGTGGTAGGGATTTTTTGGAATCAGAAGAAGTAGAAGAAGAAAAAAACATGAAAAAATAAATTGAACAATAGTTACCACGAAAGCATTCCGAATCAAACACTAAAGGAAAACAGAGTGTACAGATCATTCACTTTCAAACGAGGACGGGTGCGGGAGAAAACAAAACTTGTTGATGGTTTGGATGAATTTGGTTGCTTCATTATTAGCTAGGCGAGCATGGGGGGGGGGGGGGGAGACGGAGCAAGAGGGGACACGAGAGTGAACAGTGAATGAAAGTAGTAGAATTGAATAGTTTAGTTATCGGATTGCACGTACAGAGAGAGAGAGAGCTAAGTTGTTGGGATGCAGTGAATGTGTTGGGTGTTTGGTTAAACATTTGGTGAAACGAACAGGGGATGCAGTTTTACGGATTTTCTTTATGAAATATTTCATCGATATAGGTTTAAACGTGGTGTGCACTATATATATAGAAACAAATTGCGTTCTGTTAAATATATCTATTTATATATGTATATAAATATGGAGTAAGTGAAGGGTGAAGGGGTTGACTACAGTTTGTTGGATTTATTAGTTGTTGTTTTTGTTTAATGGTTAGGGATTTTTGGTTTTATTTTTTAATACTTGAATCAATCAATTGCATCGATCTCAAAGTTTGTTTCAAACATAAAAATAGACATCTGCCAAACCTCACATTTTAGCTGTACCAGAACAGTTCAACAGATAAGCCACAACTGAAGAAAAATCCCAGAGAAGGAAACATTCAAAGAAATTTCGTTTGGGTGAATAATACAAAAGAATAAAAATGGCCTGCTCTGGCTTTCGTCTTTGTTTACTTTTAATGGACTGTGACGGTTAGACATAGAGTACTTTCTTTTTTTAGATTTTCATGCAATTCTCTGCGTTTTTTCGTCTCGTTGGTTTCGACTATCTGTCTATGGTGGGTAGAAAAGGGAACAAAATTCTGCAAAAATCATCTTGGGGGGGAAAAAACTAAACCAAGAAAAAGGGTTAAATACTCCGGAACAGTAGCGAGTAAAAATAAACCCACGCACAAATAGCCAGAACGAATGGAATGAAACAGAGTCAAAAATAAAAGCGGTAAATTGGTTCGGCTGGGGCAATGAGTTCTCGGAGATTAATCGTTTACCCCTTGAGCGACAGCCCAACTTGGGATTGTCTTCCGGAATACACCAGTCGCCAGTGGCTAGTAGATAAACAAATGGGGGAAAGAAAAACTGAAAAGCCCGACCAAACTGAATAGGCCCGCAAAACACACCGATTGCATAAATCGTGGCGAAGGTACAACTGGTGTTTGAAAACCAAGAAACCAAACCCCCGAAGAAAAAAAAACTAACCCAAAAAGAACAATCACAACACTATAGAATGGGGGGGGGGGGTTAAACAGGTTGATAGATGAAGATAATGAAAGATGGAAACAAACGAACGGATAACCAAGAGAAAGAGAGAAAGAGACGGAGAAAAAGGGGGACGGTGGGGAAAGGGGGCACACAATACAGGGTGGAAAAAAGAGTGGTTAGAGGGGACGGGGAATGAGAGGCGAAAACTCACCTAGCGAAAATTTCTTTCAGCTCATGCTCGGATACAAACTGTCCGAGATTGGCAACGAACAGTGTCGAGCAGGGAGCATTGGCGGCTAGCGGCGGGTTCGGTGGCTGATTGCCGCCGGCAGTGCTGCCGACCGGACTGGCCAGGGCCGGACTGGGCAAAAAGTGGTTCGCAGGCAGGCCGGCGGACACATGCATCGATGCTGGATGTATTGCTGACGGGTGCGGCATTTGAATTTGCTGCTAGAATTAAAAAAAAAGGTAAAACAAATAGAGGATAAGGCACAAACACACACACACACTTAGACAAGGCGGAGAGTTAGAAATTGAGGAAGAAGAAAGATGGATCTTTGTTTGTGGATGAAGAAGGGCGAAATTAGTATGCAGCAGTACTACTTTTTATAGCCTCAAGGTTGGAATTGGGAAGAAATGGCATCGTTTTGAGAGCCTAATGAAACAACAAGATGGAGCGAATTGTTTGGTACATTTGAAAGTCCTTAGAATCATCAGCTTAGCTTTTCGATTCTACTGTCAAACATCAGCAGGTATCTTCTTCTTCTATTTGGCGTAACATCCGTAACATCCTTCGAGACTTAATTCATTACCACGCAACCGGATAGTCAATCCTTGCTACGGGGGGACGGTAAATTCTAGGTTTGAACCCATGGCAGGCATGTTATTGAGTCGTTCGAGTTGACGACTGTACCATGGGACCCCCCCACCATCAGCAGGTATATAATGATTAAATATGGGTGAAACAACAGTTTTCATTTAGAAGTTTTTTGATATGAATATTTAATCACTAACTAACTTACAGAAATTCGACTGAAAGAAGCAGAGCATTGTAAAACTTCCGTTCAGTTACATTCCAAGAAAAAGATAAATTGGCCCACACCCGGTGTAGGTCTTTCCCGCCATTCGTAATATATTTGCCCGCACTGCACGCAAACCACGAAAGTTTGTCGAACGCTGCAGACAAAATATTTCCTAGAGTTCCCCCGTTGCCCTCTTTTTTTTTGTCGTTGGTTGCTCCGAAAATCTCCGCATGCCCGGGAGTACGAAATCTCGACTCACTTCCGGCCACTTTGCACACTCAAACAAGTGTCGCTTGGCCTCGGCTCGGCTTGGGCGGAGAAGGGGGAGGAGATTCGACAAGGCCAGTGCTGAGAATGAGTGTAACTTTTAATTAAAACTTCATTATTATGCAAATGAGCCAAATTTACGCTCCATTGCAGTGGAGCTTCGCACTGGTGGAAAGCCTTTCGCTCGAACCCAATGCTAGAGTGGTGCATTTTCGGAGCAAAAAGAAAGGGCAGGCGCAAAAAGTTTAACAATATGTGGGAGCGGAAAAGCACGAAATCCCAGGAACCGTTTGGCAGCGTGTCCAATTTTAAGGGACAGAGAGGAAGAAAAACAGCATTAAAGTGAGACGGGATGAATGGGGCATCCCTTCACGATGCTTTTTTACGGCCTGTGGAAAGCCTTTCCACATTGGTGTATTAGAGAATTTAATTTTCCTCCGTCGATTAAACCGATCCTTATCGGAGAGTGGTGGGACGATTTTAATGATCGTTTCGAGTAAACCATTTTCGACCACTTTTTCGCTGCACAGAGAAAAAAAGGCCAACTTGCCGGCCCGGTTTTGGGGCCACAGCAAGCAAAAAACAAGCGAGCGACAAAGAAGCTAAAAACAAAAGTCCTTCTGTTGAAATTTGGTCTCCGCGTTTTTTTGTGTGCACGGTCCTCGGCCGATGCTCATCTCGTTCGACAAGCTGCTTAGCGAACAACAAACGAATCATAAAATCTGTCATCGAACCCATCTCCCATTGCCTGATCATGAGCAGGAGCGAAAGGTCCGTCCATAATGCGGATTAAGGGCAAAACTTGTTCATTGGTCGGGTGGTTTTCCCGGGTGTTTTTGGGGATTGAGCCGATCGTGGGGGAAAAATGGGGAGCGTTGGGAGAGAGGGAAAGGTGGAGACCAAAATCTGCTTAACTGGAAACCGACGACTGAGAGAGGACAGTTGTGGAGCATCTTTTTTGGCTTCATGCCGTTCCGGTGCGTAGTGGAAGTGTATGGTGAAGGCCATCTAATCCGGTGTGGAAGACAGTAAAGTAGTTTCTCCTTTTTTGCAAATCTTCTTCCGCACTCCCTTTCTGTGAAGGTATCGATTATCAACGGGCCATGTTCGAAATGGTAGTATATGGCCGTGCTTGGTTTTTGCAACAGGCTAGGGGCCGAAAGAGCAACCATCCACGAGCCCTAAAGGCATCCGTTCGATTGAAAGTATCGGAAGGATTTGAGAATTATTAATTGCGGGGCAATCATTAGGAATGTTCGGGGGCTGTGGTACCGAAGTGACCGGGATTTACACCAGGTACTCACCATTGGCCACGTAGCTTATTGGATAGGATTGTAGCCGAGAAAGTGGGACAATCTTGTTAGCAAACCGTTCTTTTTTCTACTTCTTCTTCTTATTGCTGCAGGTGATTGGAAACCATCATCAACACCTTTACTGGCGTTAAGTACGGATAGAGTGTGAGGGCAGTTCTTGGTCTTCATTTCTCTACCATAGATCCAAAATAGGATTAAATGAAGAGAGTTTGCTGCACTGGCATCTCATTGACCAGTAACAAGGCTGGTTTTAATTTTCCTCCACCCGTAAAGTGCATCCATCGAACAAGGGAAGGGTGGCCATCGAGCACCAAAGTGTAAATGGTTGTCAGGTGCCAGAAGCAATTTTGCCTCCATTAAAGCGTCGGCCTGTCGTTGTATACACATTTTTTCCCCCCGCTATGGCAAAGATGATTGGATCTGAACTGATGGGATGAACTATAGCCGCCCGCTTCGAGCGTGTGATGGAAAATTTATTTTCATTAAATTCAAAAATTAATTCCCACTTTTCATCAACGCTGGCGGCTGCCCTTTCCACAGTCAGGCGGTCCGTTTTGGTACGCTCGAAAAACTATTGAGCCGTAGGTGCGAGGAGGGCGGAAATACTTTCTTAAGCAATGGGCAAAGAATTTAATCTCAACTGACGCGTTGGCGTAACTTTTGCCCTTCGGAGCCAGCGGGTAAAGCTCACCGGGAAGGTTTCGCCGCAGAACGGAGCAACAAGAAGCAGCAAGCCAAACAATTCATCTTCAAGCGTGTACAGTTTTCCAGCGCCCGTTTAAACTGCGCGCGTATTTCACCTCGCACCTGGTGCCTGGTGCTCGTTGTACCGAATGGTCCGGTGGGAGTGCTAGCATAAAGCTAAATGGAATACTTTGTTGCTTTTCATCTGAAACGTAAATAAAACAATTTTTGCACTGGAGCTGTTTAATTTTCTCATGATCTCCGGCATGAGGTCTCTGGGCTGATCGAGCGGAGAGCATAACGAAGAAGAAAGGAACGAACAAAAGACAGAACAATAGAACGTGCACTAGACGGGACCGGTGAAGGAGAAAGCTGGGGAGAGTTCTATTTTTTTGCGTCTGTAAGGTTGTTGCTCCAATCACTTCCGAGACCGTGCTGAGGAGAGGGGGTGAACATTCTGAGCCACCTTTGCCCACAAAGCATCCGGATCGCAAAGGGTACCGCGGGAAAAGAGTAAAGTCGCAAATGGCAAGGGATTACGAGCCACGGGAGGGAAAAGCGAGACCGAGAGCCGAGTTTTAAATCTCGGGTATGATTTTTGCTCTCTGCGCGGTAAAATTTTCAGTAAAAACACGAATAACAATGGGCATACAAGTTACAAGAGCAAGTTAGCTTTGATAGATTGCTTGATGTAAGGAGGATTACGGGGAAATGAATTTAAAAAAAGAAATTTTGTCATTTATTTAACTATGCAATCTAAGGCCAAGTAGCAACGCAGAAATATAGGAATATGGTTGTGAGTAGTAATATGGCACTGTAAATATGTCGAAGGCATAGGCTTTATATGAAAAGACAGAAGAACAAAACATTCTATGGAATGGGTTCACCGATTGTGAATCGAATACAGTAAAGCAATATTCCTTTTCGTGAGCAAAACAACTGGGCAACCCAAAAAAAGAAGGCCGGATTGCCCATTTCACTTATAAGCCATACAGTCTTCCCTCGTACATATTAAGTATACGATAAAGCTTTATGACTTCATTTCTAGTCGTTAAATCGAATGAGGATACTTAACGACAGGTGAACCCCTTTTTCCGGCGGGTCTATATACGCGCTATATGATAAAGGAACAATACGAGCGATGGGAAGGCACTAAAAGGGTACCCAGGACAGATCAACAATGAACCAAAAATCGCTTGACGGTGAGGTGAACTTAACGAAAGCTGTGACTCAATCAATACGAGGAATATCTACAGGATGTACGGGTGACCCTATAAAACAGTGTTTTCCCAATGCGTTTGCACACCGTAAAGCTAAAACATAAAGCGCCCCCTTTTTGGTAAAAAGGTAAACTGCTATCTGCAAGAAACAATGAATTATAATGAAAATGAAACCAATTTTATTAAAGTATAAGCTATGCGATCTGTAGTAAAAGCACAAAAATCTTTCGCTAGAATAACACAGAAAAGCTAACACGTACATAGGAAAAGCGACTGTTTGCCCGGAAACAACATGCATCACGGTTAGACACCGGATGGTTTGCGTTGCGAACACGGGAATGGCCAAGTGGGTTCATTATTTCCTAGCCGCAGGATGCACGGTGGTAGGATCGCCTTTTGTATACGAGGACGCACTGGGGTCATATTTACAACGATACTAAAAAAACACAACTCAGCTCAAGATGCAAATAGAATCCGTACGGGTTGTTGAATAAACTCGCAAGCAAAGCCTTCATCACGAGAGTGTGCATCACAATGCAGTTCCGTTGCTCTCATTACGTTGTTCTTCTTTTTGTGTGAGTGTATATTTTTTTGCAAGAATTCCACAGAGCTGATGTTACAAAGCAAAACTGGAGACAGAGGTGGTCTGACTGTGGGCAGAATGAATGTGTGAGTGGCATGAAAAATTCTGAAGAGTGTGATTCTACAAGGGTTTTTGCTGGTGGAGGGAATCGTATCGTTGGTCTTGTTTATCCTGCTATATAAATACTTCTAGATGATCATATCTAATGGTAAGGACGCAGGCTCTTTGTGCTACTAATCAGAGCAATGCTCTAACCACGAAAGTAGTTCTTAGAAATGAAAATTACAGATGCATTTATAACGATCATTTGATGCTGGGATAGGCTCATTAGTTGATAAAGGATTTATGGAACATCTCTCATAACAAAATCAGAACTTCTCTCAAAACATTGGGCTGATTTGTTGAGCTTAAAGCCAAATACTATCACTTGAATGAATATCTGTGCAATGCTCTGTAACAATAAGTGAAGCTCTGGGTGCAATATCACACGCGGAGCTATCTGTACGACTTCTTCTGTACAAACTATTGGGTGCAAAACAGCAAATTATTAAAAGAACAAGTAAAGTGGACACAACACAAGCGGACAATATATCTACACAGAAGGGGACTAAATGTACAACTTCTCACGAGCAAACAGCTCGGGATATACTCTCAACAAAAAAGATGACAAATAACGTTTGGACAGTGTGTGTTCTTAGAAGGTAATGGTTAATGGTAAGCGCGATGGTGTTTGATGAAGGTATTGGTAGACTATTTGATGGCGGGTTGGTACTTACTTGGTGCATCGGCTGCTGCTGTTCGAGGACTTTGTCCGTATTTAGTCAGAGGTAGGACCGTACCGGTACCTGCGGATGCAGTGCCGGATGGACGAGTGTCGCGTGCTGCAGTGCTGCTGCACTCGGCAGCTCAGCGGCCGCCGCCGAGAAGGCTAGCGGATGATGCCATAGTTCCGGGCCGCCAGGAAAAAACGGTGTACCTAAGTCTGACAGAAAGATTCAGTTAGAGTTCACGGAAAACCACTACACTCAACATTGGGATTGGGAGGGAAACTGAGGGCTTGGCGGTGTTGGAAGGGAAGTAGCCAAATACGAACGGTCGCCGGGATACGGTGTACATACATTATGATTGGCTACATTTTGCTCTCAAATCTGAAGTTATACATGGACCGTGTACTTGGTAATGTGTCGGGTGCAACTACATTTTTTGTTTTGTTTTGTTTTTTGCACGCATTCATTCTTCACAACCAGGAGACAAAAGGTCGGGGTATTCAAGCACCGCAAACACTCCATATTGTCGTGGTGCGTATGTTTTTTTGTGAGAAGGAGGGAGCGCTTTTGTGCACGCACGTGTGTATGTGTGTTCGCAGTGTATGTAATGTCGGTGTAAGGGTAGGTGTGTGAGTTTATAGCAGCACAACAGTGGTGACGACGGTTGTGGTGGTGCATGGTTGCACTTCTGGCTACTGGTGCTGCTTACGAATGATCGACTCGCAATACAAGTTAGTGTATCGGTGTTTGCGTGCACTTGCTTTGCCTGTCTAATGGTATTTTATTTCAACAAAAATGTACAGGTACGGGGATCTTACGTTCTGCTTGGATTGGGGGTAATTACTACAAATACTAAATGTGCATCGTAATAGTTGCTAGACATTTATGCGGAAAATGTATGACATTTTTGCCATAAGGAAGGCATGGAAAGCTTTTTACGGGACCCCAACAAAACGTATGCAGCAATGTGTAAGTTGTTGAGATGAAGAATATATTTCTGATGTTTTCTTGCCTCAACTGTATCTTAGCCAGAGAGCTTGGATAAAGAGTTGTATAAACGACAACCAGAAAGAGGCGGGAAAAACAACACTCAAGTGCAACTACACGGTATAAGCATATCATCATGTAGCCCGGGAGCGAGGAGTACTGCGCACTCCACTAATCCCTGGTTTTCCAACCCCAAGGATTTGTCGTTTTGCTTTACTAGTGTCATCGGTCGACGGGCGTTTGGTGAGGGAAGCAAGTAGTTCGGGAGAGAGAGAGAGAAGGAGGAGAGGACAAGATGTGGGAGGCGGGAAAGAAAATGTAACGAAAAAAAAAGTACTTACGTCCAGCAGTAAGTGGGTGCATCAATGCAGGATGTGCAGCTGTGGCCGCTGTATTAGGTTGTGGTTTTGGTTTGCTGACTTTAGTGTTACTCTTGGCGAATTCCAAGCGTATTGTTTGGGGCATATCGGGATCGAAGCGTACACCTTGCTGCAAGATTTATATTGTTTTTTTTTTGTGTGTGGTTGATTTTTGCATTTGCGTTCCGATTTTTGGTTTTGGTTGGCACGTGAGGTGGTTTTGGAAGGTACATTTGATTTCGATTTCAAACGATTTGCATTTGCGGGCAGATAGGAAGGGTTGTTGTGACGCGCGGTGAAATTGGGTTTCGTAGTTTTTTTTTTGTACCAGTGCAGTTCGGTGTGGGTTGTTTTGTTGATGTTGCAAAGAAAAACAGGAGTTCCAATTTCCCATCGAATGACAAAGGTGAATGATTGATCGATCGATCGGCGATATGGCATCATAACAAAAAGTAATGGAGCAATGTTTTGTCCATATGTTTTTATTTTATTTTGTAAAAGATAAATAGGAAGAGAGAGAGAGAAAGAGATGGGAAAAGTACAGGTAAATAAAATGCATCAATGTACAGTTTTTTTTAGTAATTTACATTTAAATGACTGTAGGGTGTAATTAAAAAATATATTAGTTTTAAATTATTAAATAAGCTTTTCATGGGAACCATTTCAAAAGATTATAACCGCAAGATTAGAGAGAATGGAATTAATTAAAAACAAAAACGTTAGGAATGGAAAAATCTCATAAAATCACAAAATGTATGGGTTAAAAATAGAAACCATTAAAATAGGATTATTGAAATGACTTTAACATATTTTTTTGTCATTACATTTCAGGCGATTAGTAAACGAAACATCAAAAATGAAGGTAATGATGCAAAATTTAGGAAGCCTGAGTAAGGGGGAATCGTGCATGGGCTGTAGCATTTTGGTTGTTGATTTTGTAACCATGGAAGAGGCTTGCTTGAGTATGGTATTTGAAATTTCGAGAGAGAAAAAGCTTATAAGATTAAATGAAAACATACAAAAACAAGTGCTAATAGTGTCAGCCTCCCAGGCAGCGGATGTGTTGAAGTGCTATTTTCTCTTCAAGATATTTTGGCGCGATGGCATTGATAGGAGAGTAGAAATGTCACAGCTTGATTGTGTACAAGTGTGCTAAAATCAATCACCACTTAAGGGAGGTTGCCCATTGAGCTCAATGGAAACGAAAGTAAAAAAAGACTAATCAGATTAAATCACATCAAACATCAAGCTCAGTGGCTTGACAAGTGCACACAAATGCTTGTGTTCACGTTCCTTCCTCTCACAACCGTTTTTATTCGAAGAAACGATCGATTGAGATGAGAAAGAGGGAAAACCTTAAAAAAACATCCCTACCCCAATACATACGGTTGTACGTGTGTAGGCGTGCGGCTTTACATTGGTATACTATTAACTTTACCGGTGGGTTGAAGTGGGGCCCCCCTTTTCCGGGGCAAGAGCGCAAGTAAAAGATGCTTCTGCGAGATGTTCAAAGAAGACGGTGGCGCTTTTTCGTCGCTTTTTTTGTTGTTTTGTTTAAGACGGGTCAATAGTACTTCTAAGTGTTGGGCTATTAAAAGGGAGAACGATGTTAAGTGTGCGTGTGTGTGTGTATGTGTTTCTTTGGGTCGTGTAGGTGGCATTATTCTCGGAAGAACGTTTTTACTTTGATCCTTGGTGACGGTTCGATGTGACAGAGTGAATCATGTGTGAACGTGTCGGTGTGGTGATGTATGGGTGTGTAGGCGGTGTGCAAAGTTTTCAACGATCAACAAGTAGTTTAAGGGTGGGTGAAAAAAAGGACACACTCACACACATACGTATCCATTCAGTGGAGCGAGATAAAAAGGGACATTCTTCTTCAAACAAAGGGCAATAGAATTAAAAAAAAAACGCTTGAAGTATAGGAATGTAAGGACCAGGAGCAAAAGAGGTTTGCTGCAAAATGATTAGCACGCTGTGGGAAATGCTGTTTTTACTGGGCACGTGTGTTTTTCTGTTTCTCTCCAAACCAATATGCTATCTAGCCTTGAGGCACAACTCTTGCGCAATCCACCTAGCTAGGTGATCAACACAACGGGGCGAAATTAAAGCTTCAAAAGATACTTTTCAGAGCTTGGTGAGATGGTTGGTCGGCATGACCGTGGGGTTAGTTGGTGGTGGTGGTGGTGGTGGTGATGGTGCACGAGCCAAAGATTGCCCGATCATGTACGAAGAGCCCGAAATAAAATTAATAACAAAAAACCATAACGAAAAGTAAGTAAAAACATTAGCCTAGCAAAAAAAAACACAAGGAGGGTGAAAACGGTGAGTGGGGTTAGTTTTTTTTCCGGGGTTTCAGTTAGATTTGGTTGTGGCACAAACGGGTATATTAGGTGAAGTTTTGTAGTCAGAGAAAACCGGACGGAAAGGTACGGAAGTGGTGCGAAACGGTCGACTTTACCTGTAGATCCTGCTTGGCTGCCTCTGCACCGGCTCGGGTGTTGAACGTAACGAAACCGACGGGCTGCAAGGAGTGAACACGAAACAGTGTAAAACATTATTGTGTAGAGGAAAGAAACAACAGTAGGAAAAGGAAGAATGGGGCCATGTTTTTTTTTTGGTTCCATTGTTCGTACAGGTTAAAGTGTCGAAGCAAATGTTTCAGATACAAAAAACTACCCCAAAACTCGATAATGGGACTTACCGATGCCGTTTTTCCATTTTTGCTGGTAACCTTCAGCAGCGAACCTTCGTAGCCTTCGTAGGCTCTGAACAGTAGATAGAGTTCGCGCGGCTTTGCATCCATCGGCAAACCACTGACGAAGAGGGTACGAACCTGTGTGTGAGAGAGAGAGAGAGAGATAAAAAACGATACAAAATGAAGATGCGTGAGATGCGAGGGATTGCATATTGTTAGCAGTAAATTGATGTAGGAGTTTTATCACACTGTCGTGCCAGTTGGCGTGCGCAAAAAGAAGCAGTAAAGGTGGTTCTCAAAAAAAAGGTCCATACAAAGGCTCCGCAAAAAGCATCCCGTCTCAATCGGTAAGATCCATCTAGGGGTTTTAGGGAGGGGGTTTTCGACATCATTCGACGTGCTGAAGGATACGTTTTTGTTGGTGGTTGCGACTTTGCCTAAACTTCCTTATGATCGTGCTGCCTGCATGTATTCATTCATGTTAGTCTGCCCCGTAATGGTGCTACCCTCCCAAATAAAGCAGCAAAAATCTGTTTGATGCAAACGCTCATTGAGCGTTCTGTTTTTGAACCGTGGCCGGAATGGTGCGAAAAGTGGAAGATAGAATTTCCATGATTTTTTTTGTTTGTTTGTGGGTTCAAAGGCGGCTAAACTGATAAGAACACGTAGCTTTGGGAAGCACGAAACACCCAGATAAAGAGCCGAGACGATGATGGGTTTTTTTTTGTTTCGATCTGTGTTATCGTTTAGGGTGAGAGCGAGTGAACTTACAAATCCATCTTCAAAGTTTTGGTTTGAAGTTGGTGGTTTGGTTAAATTTTAGCTTGAATTCCAGTAGCGAAATGCAAGAAATGTTTCTTAACTGTTTTTGGTTTATGGCAACGAGAACGAGAGAGTGTGGAATGTAACAATTTACTCAAACAACTTTTCACAACTGTATTCAAGCAGCCAACAAACACGTCCAAAGAGGGCGTCACTCTTGACTAGTATTTTATTATTTGTTTTGTACCTTTACAGCTGGTTGCGCTAATTTTAATACAGCAGCACATCGTCTACAAGAGATAAAAGTTCGAACGTCTTCCGCTGCTCCGAGCCGCAATAAGGAAGCGAAAAACTTTTGCTTCACCAACGAGGCCATAACAAATAGAGCAACGTGCTGGCAAACGTGTTGTTTCGGACGTTGCCCCCCAAGCCCGAGTTTGTGGTGGGAAACGCTTTAGTTGCAGAACATAAGCCCCGAAAGCCTTCTCCGCCCAGCTCGCTAACGACGAAAAGCTAGGCTCGGGCCATACTTGTGCACCGACCGGGAGACGGATAGGCGGATACAAACACACGGTAAAGAAAACACTCATTTTGTGGCCAAAATTTGACCATCAACGTGGTACAACGTGGTGTGCCTGTGCTATCGCGCTGCCCCCAAGCCCCATTGTTTAATTTTTGTGTGGAAAAAATCTAATTTCAAAACGAAACAACTTGCTTTTCCGCATCGAAACGCTGTGGTTTTGGTTTGGCAAGCAGGGAATACATGTTTTTGCCTTCTCTGCTTCCATTTCTTTATTTTAAACTTCGTCTCAATATACACCCGTACCATCTCATGCGCAACAGCAGCGGAAAGTCGTGCAACTTGCTTTTTTGTACCTATTTTGCTCCCAATTGGCTCCCGAAAGGCTCCCGACGTTGGTCCGATCCGTACCGGCAATGTTTATTATTTCTAACTTTTTTTTTGTTCCTCGGCAGAGCTCTCTATGTTGGTATATTGTCTTTCGGGATGTTCGTTTACGTTCGTCATTAGAGTGTCCTATCCGTCTGGGTGGGAATGGAAGAGAGACTATGTTTTTTGTTCTTGGTAAAACCGGACAGGGAATATCAATAAAGATCTTTATCTTGACAAGTGTTTTCGTGCCTTTTAAACGCTTTCCTAGCTTACCGGTGTCGATGTACGCAGGATGTGGAAATAGATAGGTTTTGGCTGTGGGGTAAAGATAATTCGTTTCCGATAAGCGACGAATCAGGATGAGGTGCAAAGAGCCGCACCAGACTGACTGATGGAAGATTAAAGCCAAAAGTCTTTCCTCGTTACGGTGGATGATTGAAACGATGGCAAAATGGTGGATTAAGGAAGCATTAGGAAGGTGATAGGGAAAATGCTAAGTTTGAAATAATTAAAATGTGTTGTTGGAAAGTATTATCTCAAATTGTTTTAAGCTATGTTGTTTATTTAAATCGCTCTTAGCTGATACATTGAAAGGAAAAATACAATTTCCCGTGAAATTGAAGTAATTTTGAGCACATGTTCGCAGAAATCGTAGATCTATGATAAGAACCAATCAGTTGTTCAAATCCTTCCAACGTGATGATACGTAAATTTCCAAAACTTGAGAAATATAGCTTAACAATAGATGAAGCTGATACCCAATTTATAATTCATGGGTTGATGAATTAGACATCTTGTCAGCTCGAGCATCCCCGCCCAGACTCATCTCACATCGTAACCTGACGATAATTTGCTCCATACCACACCTTTGCAACAAATTCTATACCACAGCGCATCCTTCCATATCCCATCATGATAGCAAATTGTTGAAGTGGGTTTCACCGTACATCATCATCATCATCTTTGGACAGTTTTTAGGCCTACAGACGACGTGCAAGCACACACATACACATAAGCGCACATACACGTATTCATTCACTTTCAATTGTCTTGGGTTTTGTAGCAAGGCGTCATGTTTAATCCTTACCACCCATCACCGCCCTCTCCACACACGCTCACACAAAAACAAAAAGCAAAGGTGCGAACGAGCGATTCCCCATGTTTAACAAAAGCCCTCCAGGGCTAATACCCACAACACTTGTTTGCCCTTCATCACGTCGCCTGGAGGGCGTCTGGCAGAGGGATGGAGCACCTGGTATGCCCTGTTATCGTTTCATTTTAAACGAAATTAATTATTAACTACGATACTGAAATGAAACTTTCCCACGCCCTGACGCCTGACGGTTGGGTGCAAAAGTCGGCAGTCAGGCCGACCGGGCCGGCCCGGCTGGTCAACGGCCGTACCGGCAGGCAGGGGAATGTGGCAATGCGTGCGTGCTCAAGTAGCTCGGTTTCAGTAGTACGTGGCATACAACATGGTTTGCGATTAATGCTCTACATCGCTCTACTGCAAAGTACATGGCCCGGCCGCTTTAGCTGCACATTATGCTCGTCCTTATGGACGGCACCGATGCGATCCGTAGACGGGCCCAATTCCAATTAACTTCCTCCACACTCCAGACACGTATCGTGCAGTGTGGTCAGCGTGGGAAAATTAGAAACTGGTAGCCCTCTATCGGATATCCTGATAGTGTTTAAAGGCTAGCAGGCGATTAAAATTTCATCCACCGACACCGATGCAGAAGCTGGACCTCGATCGGCAATCAACCATGCGAAAGCGAAGTGGCAAGCCTAGTTATGGCCGGGTTTTGTGCAAGTTTTTATCGCAAAGTAGTTTTAAGTAGCATGAATAAACGATGAGCATGTGTGTGTGTGTGTGTATGGTAGTAGGCTTGGCCAGTCTCTTTGAGCGCCTTATGTACCTGGATAGAAGGGTTTGTGTGATGGGTTTGGACAAATTACTGGCACCAGCTGGTAACGATCTTGCCTGTTGTAAAAGAAGCTCGTCAGTTTGGACAAAAACTCGTAATTTTTCCATTTGATGCAGTCAATGTGTTCCATAGATTAGTGCACTTAGCCAAGGGAGGGGACCTTCAAAATGAGAAGGCAATTTTCAAAAACGAACCATACGGACCGCTAACTAACACGTCATCACTAACACGTATGGCAAGCAGCTGAGAAGGAGTTGGTGTTTCAACCTATAATTTTCCTTCTTAATCGAACGCAAAGCACAGCACGCTGCTAAAGTAATTAAAAACAGCAACAAGGAATAAATTACATCCTTCAGTGACATAAAATATGCACCTGAGAGTCATGAATATTCGCATGCTCGCTGCCGAAACTACATTCCAATCCGAACAATATCCCTTCCTTTTGAAATGGGAGAACTTCGCAGAATTCCTCCTCCTTCTTCCCCTGCCAAAAAGGCTCTTCGAAATGGTTGAAAACTTTTAATGAGCTTTCTTGACGATATCAATCATGATAAAACGTGATAGCTTCATCTGGGAATTTTGAGGGATCGCAATGGCCTGGGATATGTGCCCCTTTCGGTTTCCATATTGTTCGCGCAACGCGAATGTTCTCGCAACGCGAATGATGAGAACTCAACCCGTTTGTAAACACAACAACACATGTGTCATTTGCGCACAGACGGAGAAACGGGAAGCGGGTGTCAAAAAACCACATGGCGATACAGTAGCAGCGAATAAAGAACTCTACATTTTTCTACAGCAAAAAATCCAGTGTTATCACTTGAGTTATCCCACCATTTTGGTCCTTCGAATCGCGGATCGACGATTGATCATCATTTAGTTCTTCGAGCAACGAATTGTGGTCATTCGGAGAGTGTAAACAAACGAAATGGCAGAGGCACGTAAGGTAAAGTCGCTGCGTATCCAGCAAACGGCCACGCAACTCTCTATACAGGCAATTCATACATTTTCCAAGTCTTATAACAAAGAAACGCAAAGAGCAGAGGCAATTATTCGCAAACAAAACCTACAAAAACAATATGCAAAATTCATTGACCTGCAAGATGAACTGTTGCCCCTAGATGAAGGCAATGAAGCGGAGAATCTTGCGCTTCGACAAACCGTGGAATCAGCGTACTATGATGCTGAAGCTAATTTAGCTAGCGCTGTTGAAGCAAATGATAAAAAACCATGTGTACCAGCATCTAACATCAAGCTACCGGACGTGAAGCTTCCCGTCTTCGATGGCAAGCCACAAAATTGGTCTAGCTTTCATTCGATCTTTGTCGCGATGATCGATAGTGCGGAGCTGTATTCAGGCGTACAAAAGTTGTATTACCTGCGTACATCGCTATCCGGCCCAGCACTCCAGCTAATACAAAGCGTTCCAATCAGCGAAGAAAACTATTCCGTGGCATGGAATCTGTTGCTCAATCACTACAACCACCCAAAGAGATTGAAGCAGTTGCATGTGGAAGCATTATTTGAAGATGCTGCGCTGAAAAAGGAATGTGCAAATGAACTACGCAAACTGATAGAAAATTTCGAAGCCAATGTAAATGCATTAACCCAATTAGGCGAACCAACTGCTCAATGGGATACGCTTCTAATACAAATGCTTAGCCGTCAGCTCGATCCGTCAACACTACGAAGCTGGAAAGAACATTCGGCAGAAAAGAAAATCGATTCGTATAGTGATTTGGTTGCGTTTCTGTACCGTCGAGTAGGAGTGTTAGAAGTGTTGCCATCAACGTCATCAGGTAAACCACCCAAGCAACGTGTATTTGCAACAACCACAATGCCGAACAACAACACCAAGGGTTGTGCTTGTTGCAACAGAGACCATCCTGTGTACACGTGCGATGAGTTTAAAAAACTATCCTTAAATGCAAAGCAAAAGGTCATAACACAGCTCAAATTATGTTATAATTGTCTTCGTCCTGGTCATCATCTACGTGACTGCAAATCTGCCAGCACCTGTAAGAGTTGTCACAAGCGCCATCATACACAATTGTGTTCTTTACCACAACCCTCGCCTACTGTACCGTCATCAGAAGAAGATCAACGAGATCCTCCGACCACGTTAGCATCAACATCGGTCGTCGAGTCGATCACATGTGCTTCATCAGGTCAACATAAGACAGTCCTCCTGGCCACTGCCACTGTCATAATCGTTGACGATGAAGGCCACAAACACAACGCACGAGTGCTGCTAGATTCAGGAAGTGAGAGTTGTTTTATCACTGAAAATCTAGCCCAGCAAATGAAATCAACAAGGGAGAGAAGCAATCTATGCATCTCTGGAATCAGTTCCACCAACACAACCGCAAAGCAGAGCATCCGAGCGACACTTCGCTCGCGGGTTGGGCGATACTTTGCCAACCTACAGTTCTTCATACTACCAAGAGTCACGGGGAATCTTCCATCGTCATCGATCGACACAACGGGATGGAACCTGCCTGACAACATCTTTCTTGCGGACCCTCACTTTGATTGCATCGGCCGAATTGATGTCTTGATCGGCGCGGAGGTCTTTTTCGACATTATGAGACCAGCTGGACGAATACTTCTCGGGAAGGATCAACCAGTCCTTGTCAACTCGGAGCTCGGATGGATCGTATCGGGGCCAGCCGTAAGTACACTCACACCTACTTCACAAGCTTCTTCTATTACAGTCAACCATGCATCTACAACGGTTCAAGATGTTCATAAACTTATGGAACGGTTCTGGGAAATAGAGGAAGGTGAAATAGTCAACGCACAATCTAATGAACATGCAGCGTGCGAAGAACACTTTCGTCGCACCGTTTCACGAAATTCTTCCGGACGCTACGTCGTGCGTCTTCCACTGAAAGAACATCTTCTCACAAAACTAGTTGACAATCGCAAGGCAGCAGTTCGAAGATTTCATTTTTTACAATCCCGGCTCAGTTCTAACAACGAATTTAGAAACAGCTACAGCTCATTTATCGATGAATACGCTGAACTGGGGCACATGAAGCGCATTTCGGAGGAAGAATATAACAACACAAACCAACATCATTATTACCTTCCACACCATGCGGTGACGCGTCAAGAATCACTAACAACCAAGTTGCGCGTTGTCTTTGACGCCTCCAGCAAGACATCTAGCGGCATATCGTTGAACGATGTATTGATGGTAGGGCCAACAATTCAGGACGATATCCGATCAATCATCATGAGAGCACGTAAACATTCGATCATGATAGTCGCTGATATTAAAATGATGTACCGTCAAGTGCTCGTAGATGCTCGTGATACATCGTTACAACTCATCGTATGGAAGCCAACACCGTCCGAATCACTGCAAACATACAAACTGTGTACCGTCACATACGGTACAGCTAGTGCACCCTATTTAGCAACACGAGTATTGTCACAACTTGCCGATGACGAAGGCAGTAGCTATCCTATTGCAGCCAAGGTATTGAAAAAAGATTTTTACGTCGATGATTTACTTACCGGCACTTCCACCGCAGCCGAAGCTTCCGAAGTAATTACACAACTAACTGCGCTTGTTTCCAAAGGTGGTTTTACTCTACGTAAATGGGCCACGAATGATGAACAAGTTCGCCAAACCATCTCAAAAGACAAACTTTCAGAAGACGAGTCATTTTGTTTCGATCGCGACCAGATTATCAAAACTCTTGGTTTGCATTGGCATCCATTGAACGACTCCATGACGTATCGCATCAAACCATTTGAAGAAAAACTGATCACAAAACGCTCAACGTTATCGGGAATTGCACGATTATTCGATCCAATCGGCCTTATCGGACCAGTAGTCACGAAGGCAAAAATATTCATGCAATCTCTCTGGACACTTAAGGCCAGCGATGGCTCGATATGGAACTGGGATACTGAGCTTCCAGAGCAGCTCCAGAAACAATGGCTATCATTTAAAAATGAGCTCAACTTACTTAACACAATACAAATACAACGATGCGTTCTACTAAATGAAGCTACTAGCGTCCAATTACACATTTTTGCCGACGCATCCCAAACAGCATACGGCGCTTGTGCCTACTTGCGCTCAACTAACAAGGCAGGCCAAATCAAAACATCACTAGTAGCATCTCGATCGCGGGTCGCGCCTCTTAAATCACAAAGCATTCCCAGACTAGAACTATGCAGCGCCCTCGTAGCAAGTGAGCTATACAAATCTATCCAGCAAGCTATGCAGCTAGACGCCGATATCTATTTTTGGCTTGACAGTACAGTCGCTCTTTACTGGATTCAAGCATCACCGTCGAAATGGAACACCTTTGTCGGCAATCGTGTGTCCAAAATACAACAAGCCACTAGCAGTTGTACATGGAGCCACATAAACGGCCAAGAAAATCCTGCAGATCATATTTCACGGGGATTAACTGCAAGCGAACTCGTCAACTGTGACCTTTGGTGGAATGGCCCGCCATGGCTCCAACTAGATCAAGAGCAATGGCCCAAACCCCAACTGTCATCTCAACTACCATCAGAGGTTTCAATAGAAGGTCGGTCGATCACTACTACAGCTGCTGCCACCAAAAGTCCCCCATGCGATGCAATACTGTTGGTAAACGAGTTGCTATCCAAGTTTTCTGACTACCACAAATTGCTACGAGTAATTGCATATTGCTTTCGAATGAGAACTAAACGTGATTCTTCGCAAGAAACTGTCGTTATTAGCACAGACGAATTATGGAATGCTGAAATCAGAATCTTGCAAGTGGTTCAAAGAGATATCTTTGAAAAAGAATGGACTCAGCTCCGTCAAAACAGTCCTGTTTCCAACAAATCCAGACTAAAATGGTTCCATCCGTTTCTTTGCGATGATAATCTTATCCGCATTGGTGGACGTTTATCAAAATCTAATCAACCATTTGAAAGCAAACATCAAATATTGTTGTCAGCAGGACATCCTCTGGCAGAAATGCTGATTAGACACTTGCATAAAAAACATCATCATGCCGCACCGCAACTATTGATCACCATCCTTCGTCAAAAGTATTGGGTCATAGGGGCCAGATCCCTAGCTAAACGCATTTGCCATGAATGCGTACCTTGTTGTCGTGCTCGTCCTCGGCTGCTAGAACAATTTATGGCAGAACTACCAACTTCACGCATAACACCAAGCCGACCATTCTCAATAGTGGGAGTGGATTATTGGGGTCCCATCGGTCTATCACCCATTCATCGCCGTGCATCATCTGGTAAAGCATTTGTAGCTGTCTTTATCTGTTTCGCTACAAAGGCTGTTCATCTCGAGCTCGTCGCAAACCTTACCACAGCCAAATTCATCCAAGCATTTCGTCGTTTCGTTGCTCGTCGTGGGTTATGCAGTGACATTCACAGCGACAACGGACGGAACTTCCTAGGCGCCTCCAGAGAACTGCGAGCATTGGTGACGAGCAAACAACATCGAATTGAAATCATCCAAGAATGCACGTCACAAGGAATGCGCTGGCATTTCAATCCACCGAAAGCGTCACACTTTGGTGGGCTATGGGAGTCAGCAATTCATTCTGCTCAGAAGCATTTTTTCAGGGTCCTTGGCAAAACAACTCTGCCTCAAGATGACATGGAAACGTTGCTTTGTCAAATTGAATGCTGCCTCAACTCACGTCCACTGGTTCCTCTCAGTGACGATCCGTCTGACTTAGAGCCACTAACACCAGGCCATTTTCTGGTCGGAAGTAATCTAAAGGCAGTCCCTGATAACAAATTAGAGGATATACCAACCAATCGTCTTAAACATTACCAACTGGTACAAAAGCTTCTACAGCAGATTTGGACAAGATGGAGCGCAGAATATTTGGCGACTCTTCAGCCTAGGAGCAAATGGCTCAAACCACCAGTAAAAATAGACGTTGGCCAACTTGTTTTGGTCAAGGACGAGTCAACTACCCCATTGCATTGGCCGCTAGGACGCATCATCAAAACATACCCAGGCGATGATGGAGTAGCACGAGTTGTGACATTGAAGACAGCTTCTGGCGAATACACTCGGCCAATTGCGAAGTTGTGTCTTCTTCCAGTAACTTCAATGGTTCAGAACTAACGTCTGAAGGGGCCAGTATGTTCGCGCAACGCGAATGTTCTCGCAACGCGAATGATGAGAACTCAACCCGTTTGTAAACACAACAACACATGTGTCATTTGCGCACAGACGGAGAAACGGGAAGCGGGTGTCAAAAAACCACATGGCGATACAGTAGCAGCGAATAAAGAACTCTACATTTTTCTACAGCAAAAAATCCAGTGTTATCACTTGAGTTATCCCACCACATATGAAATCGTAACCTTCTCGGGACTATCAATCTCTATCAGCTGGATGGATGGACAGAGAGGGTGCATGTGTGTGTGTGTGTATGCGTGTGGCGATATCGGCTGTGTCGTGTAAGTTTAGTATTTATGAATATTAATGCATATATCGACGGATGGGCTACCTTTATCCATCACCTGTGGGACTGTCCCCTAGATGCTAGATATGCCTTATCATTAACCGTAGGGAGCTGGTGAAGTGATAAGCAGCAGAAACTAATCATGACTAGCTGGTGTGAGATACGATGAGTTTGATTTTTGTTTTTGGTTCTAAACTTTGAACCTAAGCGGAAGCGTAAATGTGGAAACTTTAATATCACTTCGATAATTTAGAAGGCAATTTTATCGCCACACTGAACGCACCGTTCCCCAACTAATGAAGTTACCAGTGTTACAAAATCATGATACGAAATGCGTCCAAAACCTCGCCGGCAGGTAACGGGAGCGATAACGAACTTTTCCAAAACGTCCGGAAAAATGTCCGTTTGCTTTTCCCGCTCTCATCGTGTGCCCTGAGCGCGGGTGATTAAATTATTGCTGTTCGGCGGTTTAGTCAGCCCGGTGGTAGCGCTCCTTAGAACGATTTTGTCACCGTGGGGCCGAGGTGCCGTTGCTGTCAGCTTCCGTTTGCCGCTTCCGCCCATCCATTTTGCCAATATTTGTCACACTAATTAATTTAAATTTCGTGCCACGCCTCGGTCTTCGGGGCGAAAAATGTTTAATTAAAGTGGCGGGACACCGTTTTGTCAAGGCGCCTTCACGTGCTTTGGTTCAGTTTTCCGCGTAGCACAGAGCACCCCGCAGGGACTGGTGGTGGCTCGTTTCATACTTTGTATTTTATTTATTTTTGATCAAGTCCAATAAAGATGTGGGTATGAGAGATTACTATGTAAAGCTATATTTGAATGTTTAAAAATTCGACATATTTTGCTTTTTTTGTTACTATGCCTCAACCAACACCCCTCCAATTTTCATTCGATCGTCTATTATGTCGTGATAAAATAATGACAAAACATTTATTATTTTTGTTATCCAGTGTGGATGTTTTCTGCTCCCCCTGTCGCTCTCTCTCTTTCGCGCTCTTTCTTCTCGTTGACATTTCCTACCAAATATCTCACCACGCAAGAATCTTCTACCTTCGTTTTATTGTACATCGTTTGGAGGGCAACTGGAGCAGGTTCCGCCAGCGCTATCCACTCTCCCTTTATTGCTGAACCAAATTTCGTGGAATCAGAGTGAGAAACACGACGAAAATTATACACCCCCCGACTCCAGTAAGGCAGTAACAACTTTCTCTTCCGTTTGACAAATATTCTTGTTGCGTATCATAATGTTCCAGGGCACAATCTTAAGCTTTGTTGCCGACCATGCCCAGTATAGCAAGGACATCGTCTTACGAAACGGCGAGACTGCGAGAAGTAAAAAAAAAAGAAAAACCTCTAAGCCTCTTGCTTTCCGCACACAAAAGCAGCTTACACAACCGTAGCTACGAAAGTGAAGCTACAAAGCGTGCGGACGGAAAGGACACGCTCATTGTTGTCATCCATCTTTGCCTTGCCCCGTGCCGCAACCACTCACAGTGTTCGTTCGACTGGTTCGTTCTTTGGCGACAGATTGAGCGCGCTCTGTGCCCGCGCGCGAGACGATAAATTACGCGCATTGCTCGATTTGAATGGGAGATAATCATTAAAATTTTAGTAGCGTGAAATTTTCATCAAACTTTTGCTCGGGCGTGTTGCGAGAGGCGGTCGGTCGGTGCTGGGGCAGGAGCGGCATGCGGCGTTTGCCGACACTCCATGCGAACAGCACAGAACCGAGTGCAAGAAGCTGAGCGGGATTGAGGTTTTCGGGCGGTGTTGAAGCCAATGGAAAATCCGCAGTGGTGTATGTGCTTGCGCTTTCACAAGCACATGCCGATTGGCGGACGGGGGTAAAGAAACTGGCGGGCGAAGTGCGGTAACAAACATCGATGACTTAATTAATTTGTCCCTGTTATCCTTCCCAGAAGTCGTGGTGAAAGTGTGAGTTTTAAATTAATGTTTTTTAGACAATGAGCCGGCTTTAGCGATTGTTTGGGTGGAAGACATCTTTATCACCATCGTACTCGTACTGATTGATTGCGTGTTTTTTCGGGGCGAAAGACCATTTCTTTTATACCGGCTGAATTAAGAGTTGAAGCGTGAAGTGAACCAGTTTGACGGATGAATGGATTGTTCAAGAAGTTTTAGTAAGGCGTGAAACGGTTTAGTTTAATTGTTTAACAAGATGATTAATTATCGCTCAATTGTAAAAACATCATCTAGACTAGTTCAGACTAGTCATTTATATGATTTATGAATACTGAAATGCTGATTAAATTGTTCGCTTTTGATTAAAGTTCCTTTCCAAATGTTTCCGTTCACAATCACACGCCCACACAGCCTATGATTCATGTAACGGAATGAAGTCATCACGCACGTGGCGGCTCCATACCGTACTGGGCGTCTCCATTGAACCATCCGCATGTAACCGCAACGACCGCACATGTTATTTTTCTCGCCATTCGATCGCTAGTAAATCGAAGCAAACGGCTTATTTGACGTGCAATGCTTTCCCACACTGCCGGTTCACCTCACCACAGCATGGCTCACTACCGCCATAAACCACCGAGCACAATTTATTCAGCCCCGTTGGTTTCCTCCGGGCGGCCGCAAAGAAATTGGCCCGAGGGATGCTGTACACAAATGGACAACATTTATTTTGCTACGTGGTGTATTTTTTGCTGTCCCATTTACCTCCCTCCTATCTATCGCTATCGCTGTCAGTTAACGACCATTCGTCTGCAGCAGTGTGTTCGATTTTTGGGGTGCCGAACGGCATGCAAAACTGGATAGGCCGCGCTGCGGGGCATGGGCAGCCCTGCGCGACATGTTGGATAAATATTTACACAGCAAACTTAACGAGGGGCCGCTATTAGACCACGAAAGGCCAGGGGAGAGAGAAAGGGTTACTTCCAGTGCTAAACGTGGAGATGCAAGAGTGGGAAGACAGCATTGTACACGCTTTCGGTTCCCTCCGGTGGAAGATCCTAAGCAAACATTTTAAAACCCCGTCGTTACCGTTGTCCCGTTTGAACCCTTGCTTGGCTTGCTGTTTTCTCTATCTAACCAGTTCCTTCCTCGCTCAGCACTCGCTCATCGATTGTATGTCAGTGCCGAAGCAAAGGAAAATTCGTTCAATTTTGTGTTTGCACGCACAAGTTGCGTGCGGTAGACAAGACAAGGCACCGCAACCCAGTTGGTGTCTTCCTTTTTCCTTGGTCCTTGGAAATGGAAAGATACAAGCGTGTGGAAAGCATAAAAGGAAAGCATGCGTATCCGCAACGAAATATGCCAGTTCGACACAACAACTTCCCAGAAAGGAATGTGGTGAATTAATTTCACGACAAGCATTCAATCCTACCCACCAGCACCGCGGGCAAAAGCTCCCACACGCCATGGGAGAAAGTTGAACATGCTTCCATATCAATGCACACAGCGGGTAAGACGAGGCGGGTGTGCCGGGCGGCGCAGGATGTCAATGGAGGGCGCTGTTTGTGCGCAATGGTTTTACGATGTGTTTCGAGTTTTTGCCCGAAACATAGAACCGTCCCCAGCTCTTCACCCTTCTTCACTCCCAATGGGGGGTTCTCGCTAATTGATGCAGAGATTCGTTGGTACACCAAATTGGCCCCGTTCTGTGCCACTTTTTGCTAGGCGCAACCAAGCAACACGTGGCGATGTGGTGCTGCATGGATAGGGAGGGTGGTAGAAGGGGGAAAGCTTAGATGAGTATGTTTTCTCCGGTTGGCTATAGATAGGAAGATAATTGCTGTCGCTTCGCTGGTAGATTGTGTAGCAGTGTGTCCTGCGAATGTTTGGTTTGATGGTATCTTGGAAGCCACTGTAAGCAACCGGTAGCGAGCATTGCCAGTTAACAGCTTAATGGTGGGCTAATGTAGCCTAATAAGCGATTTAATGAGCGACTAAAACAACTCATTCGTAGGTATTTGATTGAAGGCTGGTGATTTGGGTTGGGCTTTACAAAAAGATCATGCTATATAACATCAGACGTGTTTTAAAATACTTTTCTAGGTATTGGTGTAGAAATTAGATGAGGGTTGGTACATTTTAATAAATGTACCAATTCTTAGTCAGTTTTGCTTTGGACAAATTATCGCGGGGTGACTAATGGTATTGAAATTGTGTTGAACAACCACTCCGAAAAGTGTACACACGCAAAGTGGAAGCAAAACACACCCTTGCGTTATTATTCAACCCCACCCTCCGGGTTCCAGTATGTCGCCTGGTTGTCTGTGTTCAAAAACAACTTTAAACACGCACGTGCAGCTCATTTTTATCCACCATCATCCAGAGACCGCAGCACCTGCCGGTTGTTCCATTTTTTGGTTCTCTATATAGCTTCATGAGCCTTATTAAACACTGTACGCAATAACTTTGGCTGTGGTATATTTCGAACAAGGGCAAGAAAAACAAAACGACAAAAACTACATAAATTGAAAAAAAAAACAGAACACAAATTATTCCGTCCAGCGCTACGCTCACAACATTGCAAAACACGTGCGGGTGAAGCGTATCGACTGGGACTGCGAGCAAGGGGCGGTGAGTTTTAATCCGTGCGACGGAAGAAAAACGATTTTCGCGAATTGTCAGCATATTTCGGTGCGTAGTGCCGTTTGCGTTCCAATTGTGTTCCCGTTTTTACAGCATGTTACGCGAAACATTGGTTTTTGAAGAGATTATGAGAAATTCCTGCGTTTATTGGGAGTGTGTTCAGCATGCGTTACAAGCACACCGAATGAAGGTAGCTCGGTGTGCGTGAGGAAATCTCACCGTAAGGCTAGCCGGTAATCGGGCTTAACATGTCCACCGAATACGGGCGGGTGTGGTCGGGATTGAATAACAGGTCTTATTCACGATTTTACAACAGTCCCGTGTACCCGTGAGCCCGTGAGGCATTCGGAGCATGAAGTTGACTGTAACTATTCATTAAAATTTATAGCTTACAACCACTGTCAATCTATCCGCAGGGCATAGGCTCAGAATCGTACCCGGTACAGGTTCGCATTTTCGGATTTTAGGAACGTTTCTAAATCAACCCGTACTTTCCACGTTGGTTTGTTGCCTCCCCCAGGATAATACCGCCTTCTCCCACGAAATACATCGGTCCCGGCGAGGTCATGTGGGTGTGCGTGTCGCGTTCTGTGCGTGTTGCGTTATTGTTCCCGTCGCTGGTACGAGAGAACCCGGCAGCATCGTCCGTGTATGCGTGATTATTAAATATGGATTTATTATAATTATACCGCACGGTGTGTGGGGAAAAGAGGTGTGGCGCCATGTACTGGACCTGGTGCCGCGTTACTTGTCGGCGTCGATAATTCTGCTCCATCTCGATTGCTGGAGTCGAGGTTTGACCTCGATGTAATGGTAACGCATAATTTATCTGGCCATTTTGAGTGACACGCAAAAAGCAAACATTTAGAGGCAAACGGTAGAACTGTTTTGGCACATGATTTCGGCACGATCAGAAGCTGGATTACTTTGGCATATTTTAATTTTTAAAAAAAGAAGGTTACACATTACTCAATCAAATGGATAATGAATGGTTTCCTAGAGGGTGTGTATAATACCTTTAAAACATTATTGTCATCATCGGTTTTTTGTTTCTTTTTGCTGGTGGAAAATGTACATTAGGCAAAATACTCCAGACATAACTTAAAAAAAAAAAAACAGGGGAAACCCACCACTAAATGATCCCCAACCAAATGGTCTGACATGTACTAAACAGTAATTTGTGCCGTAAAACTACTCGCTGGCATGCGATTGCGTACGCGATGCTTTGCCATTGCCCGTGCGTGCCCGTGTAGGTGGAAATGTTTCGCACGAAATCGTGCGTGTCACATGGCAAACGTGACTGACCGATACCGTGCAGGGTGGCGCGTTCGTGTGCAGAAACCGCACAAAAACCGGGGGGCGCCGACTGATGTCCGTGATGATTATTAAAATATTATAATTAAATCATGAAACATGAAGCATTCGCAATCGCACCCGTTTGTTTGGTCGGCGGATTGGCGAGTGCTTTAGAAGGATTATTGGTGCTGAACGGGTGTGATGAG
Source organism: Anopheles gambiae (assembly GCF_943734735.2). Lineage (NCBI taxonomy): Eukaryota > Metazoa > Arthropoda > Insecta > Diptera > Culicidae > Anopheles > Anopheles gambiae. The sequence goes on along the minus strand of NC_064601.1, from coordinate 8,528,061 downwards.
GATAGGCAAATATAGCCACGGTTCCAAAACTATGAGTAACAGAGCAGCACTACCCAAAATCCGTCCAGTTTCGAGGGTTTGGCATAATGATTTATTCATTTATTTAATATGTAGCGACGTTGGTAGATTCGAGTGTTGTACACGGTCCGTTCAATCACGGTAATGTTTTTCCACCCGCTTTGGTATGGTGAAAAGCGGCTAGATTTACATAGGTCAAATGGAATTTTCCATGACTGATTAGGTTTGAGTGTTTGGGCATTTTTGGCTGAGCAGTTGGTTCGCTTATCGAGAGCGAAAATACCACCAACTGCAACGATACTGTTTTGTACAGTGAAAATAGCACCAAGCAAAACGAGCTTCGAATTGAATTGAGTTTTGCCATATTTTACAACAAGTAACGATGGCGTACCATGCCAAATTGCGAGCTGGCTTAGGGTTATGAAGGCTTTTGCCGAATCGATTAATTATCACATTGTAGCGGAATTGCATTAGCACAAATTGTTACTGGGGCGCCATTAACCATCACCATCAAAGCCGGGCTCTGTTAATTTCGCCCAGTTGTACGTCGTGGAATTAACCTCACGGGAGCAAAGTTGTGCCGTGCGGGTTAAGTTTAAATACTGTGTGTCGTGATTCTCCATTAGTGTGTGGCTAATAATTAAACTAATTATCTTAATGTTTCGTGTGCCGCCATTGCTAGCGGGAGTCGCTGAAAGCTCGTGTGATTGCTTTTGCTAAGAGTTGCAACCAATCACAGTACACGGAAAATGTGTGTCTATGTGTGTGTGTGTTTGGGATGTTTCACCCAAACTCGTTATGTTCTACTTTGCCCTCGAAAAAAAAAGAAGATGTGCCTCTCCGGCCGGATGTGCACGAGCGAAGATCGAGCCGCTGGAAAAGTTGAGCGTAAAAAGTAATTTTCAAAACTGCCTCTGCTACCCGTTCGCTCGCTCGCTGTTGGTGTCGGAAGTTGGTGGGAAGAGTTTCTTGGTACGGGCAGCAGTTTGAATTTATTTTGCAAGGAAAATAATACAAGCTTTACCATGTGTGAAAATACCACATTTTTTTTTCATAACGATGATGCTACCGTGAAGTTCGTCCCGAAAGGGCTGGGTGGTGGAGAATCGGGATCTGATACGGTGTGCGATGTGTTTCGTCCGGTGCTATATTTTGCTGTAATGTTAATGGGCGTAAAGCATGATTTCTTTGAAATGATTTTCCTTCTCGGAGGGTTGGTGGGTCAAAATTATCCTGTTTCATGTTGCTACTTGCTACGGGCGGAATGGAAAGATTTTAACGACACACAAAGTTAGTGGCGACGAAAAACGGGAAGCAAAATTCGGGCACTGCTTTTATTAACAGCCTCCTATGCACATGATTTGGTACAGTTTGGTGCTTTACAACATGTGTGGATAAAATGAAACGAGTTTTTGAAGTTTGCATACACCGATGGGAGTTTAATTGCACATGCATACGTGAAACTCTTCTTTAACAGACTTTTAATTTGGGCCTTTATTGAAAGCTTGGCGATCTTCGAACGACATTATGAATAAAGTATTTTGAAAGTTCTTTAGTTTTAATGCATCTACTGCTTTCCGAGGCACAACAGTAATTAATGACCATTTTTAGTTTGAAAAGTAACATGTACATCAAAGCCTTTATCTCTTCAAGGTTTACATTCGTTACTAGTAAGTACAAACAAGGAGTCTGAATATTGTGACATGATGCACATGTTTGTCTCAAAATTAGAACGTTTAGTCAGGTATTTTAAATACTTCCATAAAAAAAACATGAAAAGAGGTACCAATTGGAAGAGGGAATAATTATTGTTTGTGAAAAATTACAGCGCTTCCTACAATTCCCACAATATTTTCCTTCTCCTCAGATCCCACGATTAGTGGAATGACAAATTGTACATGAATGATAGCTTAACGAAACGAACCATGGCACCTATCCGGTCGTTGTTTGTCGCGCACGCATCGAATAGAAACCTTCTGACAGTGCATTTTACAACGAAAACCCCTTACGGCGTATGAAAACGATTTATCAGCACGGTTACAACACTCCATCACTGGACCCAAACTGGGCAAGGGAACATATGCATCCCAAACCCGGAACCAGCCGGCTACAATCGTATGGGTGAAGCTGCTGAAAATGAGAAACACCGAATGACGCTGCAGGTGGCACGTCAGCAAAATGTAAAGGTCACCCAGCATTTGATAGTATTACATTGCAAACATGCTAGTATCATGCTGGGCGGTACGGTAGAGCGTCCCAGCGTCTCCGTTAAAGGTTGGGGCGTACCGTCGCACGCTTCATCGCGGAAGGAAGCGGGTGTGCGATTTTTTATAATTAAATTCTAGAGCGAAAAAATTAAATTATTACATTATTTTCCGCAAATGTGGCACGCTGCTCTCTTGCGCTTTCTTCGCATGATCTGGGCGGCAGTACGGGTGGTGTTGCTTTCGCTGCGCTAGAAAGCAGGTGAAAAAGTAATACACACAGCAAACACAAAAGCTCCGACCAGGGAAATGGATGCTTCGGATGCCGGCCAGGGACTAATGAAGAATGATTTATGACTGCTTTCGGTGTGTGCTGGATGGGAGGGGAGAACCAAGCAACTGCCTTCGTACCCGCGACCGACAGTTTGCAACCGTTGCTGCTGCACAGAGGCAAAACACAAAATCACACATATTCATCCCGTCATCTTTAAGAAGAGAAATCCTTACCTTGCGGCCCGAAATCACGGGCAGTATGTTTTGGGAAATGTATAGCCCCCATGGGGGGAAAAATATGATGCCACTTAATATGATTAAATTTTGATGCGTTGTCTCCGGGCGCAACTGACGAGCTGTCAAGCGCATGACCCGATAAAGTGCGTGCTAATTGAGTTTGGTACGCAAATTCACGAGTGTCTTTTGTTTTGGTTGTGCAGTATATTCTACATTGTCTATTTATGCGTTGTGGTGTTAGCAGAAGACAAAGCGGCTTTTCAGTTGAAGGTTAATAGCATTTTGAAAGGATTGAAAGAATCTTCACAACAAGATGACAAGGTTATAACAAGAGAGAGATAGAGAAAGGATTAAGAAACTGAAGGACATCACGCAGAAAAAAACTGACCACTGTTTGTGCGATAAGATTAATAGCATAAAAAACTAGTTAGCTCACCATAAATAACATTTTGACGCGTTCACAAAAGACTGGCAAAGAGGAGGGCAAGAGTTAAAAAAAGAAGAGAAAAATCCCTCCACCTGCACTGCCCCTACTAGCTCTGATGCTTTATGCTGCAAAAGCCACTGTGCCCGGATGCCTAATAGAAATGCAAATTGTATTTAAAAGTCCGTCAACTGTACTGCAGCCCGTCCGATTTCGACCCGAGTCCGGCTTTATACGGTTGAGCAAGACAAGTTTTGCTCGAGCTCTGCTCTCGAACGGCGAGAATCAGCTGTGGCCCGGGCGTCGGTTTCAAGCGAGAGCCATTACGGCTAAACGGGACGCAGGATAACTAAGGATAACGAATTCAAACTTTATCTGTGACGTTGGAAGGGTGCTTTGGGTGTTGCTCTTTCCCTCGCTGCTCTGTCAAACACACACCTCGACACTCGCCGAGAAAAAAGGTTTATCTGTTTTGCATTTTAATGGTGTTTGTTTGTGGAAGTGATTTGCTCTGGAGGTTGCATTATGCTGCGGTAAGTTTATCACCGAGTACTTTTGGCGCACTGGCTTTTCCGTGGGGAAGCTGGAGATTGGAAATTGGAGCAAAAGTACGGAACGGATGGCACACTTATTTGGCGAAGGAGGGGAAAAACATGATCTATATGTGTTTTATCTCACAATGGCCTTAAGACAATTAAAAGATATCATCGTGAAGAAATACATTTAGACGATAGTCGATCAAAATGTTCGCCTAAAATCCAATTAAGCAATGTTGTATGAATCTATATTCAATCCACTATGTGTGCAAAAAATGTGCATCTGTTTCAAATTTATATCACTGCAGCAAAATAGTAGTTGCACAACCATATTCATAAGAAGCACGTGAAAGGATTTCAATCAGATTATGACACATGCGGCCCTACCTCACGCACACGTACGACAACGGCATCTTCTCGTCGGTCCACATTCGCCAAAGAACGTTCCGTTTTTCTGAGCTGACAGGTTGCACTCGAACCAGTGCTTGCGATTTATATCAGTAAGCATACCACAGGCAGCTTTATGCCAATCTGATTGGCATCGAGATGTCAATCCGCTTCGGCAGAGAGCGTTGTCTTGCAGCAGAAGATGCAACATGGAGGAACAAATTCAATCGCACTTATTTACCACCTCGTGCATTTCCTATTTCCTATGCAGCGCGTGCATTGCAAGTGATGTGATTTAGTTTGCTTCCGCCCGTAAGTGGCAGATGCAGGCAGCGAGCAGACGTCACGTGGTGGTTTTTGGCGGGTAGCTTGTCATGGCACAGCAAGATGGAACGTTTGTTCAGAATAGTTCGTGCAACATACTTCGTTCTGAGGTTTCTGTTTTTATTTTTACCGGCGACATGACAGCATATGAAAGGTGGCGTAAGTAGAGTGTGAATTCTACCACCTAAGCAATCGTATACAAATCGTGCCGTAGTGGTGTTGGAAACATCTCCGCGAAAAAAAAAGTGCTACCACCAGTCAGACAACATACAAACAAGGCGAGCACTTTTGCTATTCTCCCTGCGGGATCTTGGTGAACCTTAAAATGTTCCTCAAACACTCAGCATCACACCTGAAATGGGTTGTCGGTAGTGCTATAACGCATCTCCCTCCCCCCTCCTCCCACAACGAAACATGATGTGAAGCTAATGGAGAAACCCAGTTAGTAACTGCTACGTCGACCACGAACCCGCTTATGATCGGGAGGCAGCGACCTAGAGCACGAACGCTCGCAGCTAGCAGCGGACGGTCGTCGGCTAGTCGGTATGTCTTCATTACGACTTTTCGGAGACATTAGGATAAGATACCGTTCGGTCGTTAGTACAAGGTTAACGTGCGCCTCCCCGCCCTCGTCAGCTTTGCAGACTCCCGTAACCATTGCGGGAGCTCCAAAAATGGCTTCCTTTGCTACCTCCTTCGGGGCACTTTGCTGGCTTTGACGCAACCGTTAAAATGTTGCCTTTTTGGCCCAACGATTTGAGGCGATGAAAACCTCTTGAACAACTTCATTTCCTTATCCCGAGAGTGGGCCCAAGCCCAACTACAGCACACCTGAAGTAATCTTACCATCCAACGCGGTGGGACTTATTCCGAAAGGAGTTGCTTCTTCCGGGACTCGGTAATGGTTTTACTCGGCAAACAGGCAACACTGGGTGCGGTGCAGGTGTACGCAAAATTGGTGTTATCGACGTGTGTGTGTGTATTTTTTGTTGCTGCTGTTGTTGTTGTTGTTGTTGCGATGCTTGTTTGTGATGTGCAGTGTTCGTTCGAGTGTGCTATTTCTGGCTCATGAGAAATCTTTTCGACCTTAAGGATCACCACACAAACATATACATACACGAACGTACTCTTACTGGTAGGTAAGTCAATTTTCATATTAAGAAAATGGTCCCGACCAAGGTAAACCGTAAATGGTACACGGGATGGGTATCTTTTCACTGTTTAGCACACGATATTTGCAAGTTTGCACGAATGAAACCGTATTCCGGGTGTGCAAAGGAGTGCAAAAAGGGCAAACGGCTTCCATCCGAGTGGTAACTATTTTAGGGGGCTCGGTTTCTGTAGCATCATCGGCATCATCACACCCGCTGCTCGGACTTTGGAATGGGCTACGGATCGATAAACCGGCCCGGCCGGGTAGATGGGGCGTTTGGCATGGGGAGAAGGTGTGAAAGCTCCTTTCATAGCAGCTACCATGCTTCGCTTTCCAAGTGAAATGAGAGCTTTACAGTTTTCATGCCCTGCTCAAGAGCAGGGACATTAAATTATCTCTAATCGGTCTCGAAGGTTCCGAAGCCAGTTACGTTTCGGTTTTCCAGCGAACGGCACTGGGTCGACTGGGAGGAAATAGGAAACTTGACTTGGCGGTGGTGGTGATGATGACGATGATGTGAGGTTTACGGAAAGCACTTAGCTTTGAAACCCTTTCAGGACAGTCTGCGAGTCAGAAGCCCAAGCGGCCAAGCGAGAAAGTAACATCGGTGGGGAGCTTTCGAAAGTAGTTAGGAGCTCATAAAACTATCATTTAATTAGTGCTGTTCGAATCGAGCTCGAGTGCATGAAATATGGTTAGATTATTCCACTTCGGAATTTGCCTTTTGCAAACTAAATTAAGAGACATATTTTTAGTGAATTTCTTTAACTGCAAAATGACAGTCCGCGTGTGACAGTGCGCATCGATTTACTTAGCTGGGGTTTTAGTAGATTTGTTTCGTCGATGTTTTGCGTACCTGTAGAAGAGAAGATGAAATAGAAGAATGTTTTAAAGAAAACGTTCAAACTGTTTCAGACATATAAACTTGGCTTCCAGAATATTATAGATAGTTCTATCGCAGGTATAGTTATTTTCACATTAATATTTGCAATTGCTGTATCCTTTCCCTCTTAGTACTTAATTGCACTACACGAGAATTGGGGGAACATTGTGTGACGGGTTTTATATATGTGCGGCTCGTATCACCATTTCGTCGAGGTCGAGACAAACAAAACCATAGGTCACGCAAGGGAAAAGTAATATTGTGGCTCATCGAAAGGAAAGCGATGAGGCATAAAGAGGAAAAAACAGCCAACAACAATGGACACAAAAAATCCCCGAAGCAACGCATGAAAATGATGATCAAATTACACGTTTCAATATAATGATTCTCGTTTTACCTTCCCTCTTCATACACTATCGGCCACATTGTAGCAATCGCTTTAGCTCATGCTTTATTCACATTTTTCTTTTGCATTTTGCCGCCCGTCCAATTCAGCTCGATTGTCCAGCTCGACACAAAGCTGGCAAATGGAGGACCAGAATTCTTTTTTGTTACGTGAATAAAGTACAGGGACTAAAACAAAGCAAAAGGTGGAAGTGTTTCTGGTCCGCTTTTTTTGTTTCATTGTAGTGCAATCTGTGCATTACCATAAGGAAAGTAGTTTACTTCCCTGCATTTTGCATCCTTTATGATACTGTGGCTTAAAAAATCGATCGTTTAGCATGGATGGGGTCGGCGCGTTTTCCCCCTGTACGCACCATGGGTGCACCTCCTCATCCTCTCACAGTGACCCGTCATAATGCCAGACATGATGGCGTCAACGTTATTAGCTTGGGTGGCTCAATGATGCATGGTGGTTGAAAGAGTAGGAGGGAGAGCGAACGTAGGTGTGCTTAAATTAGTCACCATGATATGACCGGTGGTGCGGCTGTAGTGTAGTAGCCCCATGTTCCTTGCATATGCGTGTGTGTCTGTAAGGCTAGCTAGAAGAGTAGCGTATCACTCAAAAGGGGTAGAAACATGTTTTTATTTGAGATAGCATGAAAAAAAAACACACTTGAGAGAAAGAACAAAAGGGAAGTAAAAACTTGCCAAGATAGTACTTGTCGCGAAGGTTTGTTTAATTTTAATTGGCTTCTCCTTCTTGCTTCATCTGCATGCGAGTGGGTGTATGTGTGAGGAAGAAGTTGTAACCAGGAGCAAAGGAAAGAATGAAAGGGAATGTAGTTAAATTGTTGCCCACTCTAGTTCCCACGTGCGAAAAGTCCTCGACATTTGTCGTTCGTCGTGAGTGGTAAGAGTGGTTCACGGGTTTCGTTGTTATATTTTGCTTCATTTTTTCTACTGGCTTACGCTTTGTTTCCCAGTCCAGCGGTACAACGCGCACTCAGAACTTGTGAGCGGCGGAAATGGAAAGCGAAAAAAAAAGAACCTTGTTATCCCTATCATTAGTTGGATAAATAGGCTTTCCTTTCTGTTTTGCGCTAACGCTGCGAGGGTTTTTACGTCACCCCGCGGTTCGGGCAAACCTTGTCCCAGCAGGACCTTCCGGGCACTATGTGCACACAATGGGCAGCACAAAGCAATGGGTTGAGAAAGTTATAGCGTGGTTTTCAGTGTTTTAATGAATGTTTTGTAACTACGAAGAACAATAAATGACGTATCCGTTAGTACGCGTGATTCGAGCGGAGGAATTTTAAAGACACTATAAATAAAATATTAAATAAATAAATTAATATCATAAATTAAACTATAAAATTTAGTTCTTAATCATAATAAAAAATCAGCTTTTCATCTACAAGTAGTTGAACATTAAAACGAAAATTTCGCTTGCGAAGGATTTTGTGTTTCAACCTCCATATCGAGTGCCACCGTTTGAGTACATAACGTAATTGTATCTCACTTCAGCTTAGTATTGTCTTCATCCTTTTGCCAGAAACACACTGAAAACCGCATGTGTGTGCGTGTGTGCATTGTTACAATGAACCACCCCCAGCGGGATGTTAAATCAACGAATTACTTCACTCGCTCATGGAATCATTTCGGTAGAGAAATCGGTAGACAGTAGAGAGCAACGACAAGAGCGATGATCGGAGCACAACGATTGTAACAGACACTCCACGTGTGAGAGATGCATGAGTCCGACAGGGACAAAGTGATGCCATTTGGTGTGCAAAGTTAATTTAAAGTTTAAATTTTAATTACAACTCTAACCATCAGCACTGATTGCATGCAATGTTCGATCACACAACATGGATTGTGGTAAAGGATGGAAACCATGAAATGTTAAATACTGTAACTATATATTGTGCAAAGCTTTTCACTCTTAAGGAGCAGAGTTTTGGTTTTGTACAACTAACTCAATATCAATATTGATTTTTAAGGTTGTTCTGAATTTACTGGATAGCGATATTGCACTGCTAGGATTGCAATGAACCTCTAAACCATGCTCTGAGTATCATCCGCTGCGAAAGTGAACATGTGTATGAGAGAAACGATAAGTTACATCGTACGTCCTTAACCATCATGGCGGAAAACACTTCAAGACTCCAGCGTTGCATTGCTAGAAATATCTCGTTAACTAGCCAAATGTAATGAGCGAACATGTGTTGGCACAGTCAAGATGAAAGTATTTGAATCGCTTAGTTTACAGATGATACAGCAATCCCCACATGTCCTACCAGATGGTGGAGTTTTTGGTAATTGTATACTGGCAAGATTTTTTCCGTCTCTCGCGTTACATTACAACTGCTGTAGCAGTCGTCCGTTAGTATATTCTGAAACCTGAAGGTAAGCATCTCATCCTTGATGCCGCAACACATGCACCCAGGGAATGGGGGACAGGTACAAAGGCAAATGGTTCCTTCGGTTTGCCGTAAGCTGTTGCGAAGTTCATGAATAGCTAACAACTACCGGGATGATGTTGGTGTCCATTGCTGACTTTGCAACATACACACGATTTGCGTCTGGAAAAATGCCTATGTACACACACACACACACATGCACAACACGAAATGAAAACTGCTCTTAGGTACTGGCAAGGCTTTCATTTTGAATTCCCGGTCTCGACAAAGCGCTTGCCCTGAAGGACGTCGCGTGACGTGTTCTATCCCGAGGGCCCATTTGTGGCGCTCGTTGCAGAAAGAAGTTCACCTCACTCGGCTGCCGGAAGATGGAAGGTGTTTTGTACTGAGCTCTCGCTTCTCTCTTCTCATTGCATGACCCTGCAGTGTAGAATGCACCTTCGGGCGATACAATGTTTGCAGCGAAACGAACCATTTCGTTAAATCAACTGAGACTGGGAGGGAAAAAGGAATCCACCCGAACAGCCAGGAGACTGATTCTTGCTCTCCTGCATGTGCGTGCTTTACCATTCGTCAAGACCGCCACGCTACGGTTGCATCCTGCAGCCTGGTCACTTGACGTCGCACGAGATGGCAGTGAAGCGTACAGGGAGAAGATGTGGATTGGAAGAGATCGCATTTAGAATGAGCTGCACACTCTCATCGCTGCGTGTGTGTGTATGTGTAAACGCCTCCATACGAAAATCTTCACCACCGGTCGTCGTTGCACCATGATTGTCGACCGACTCAGCCGGCTGGATTTTACATCGGGCTTGTTTGTTCAGCTTAATTGCTGCAACGTAACACTGCAATTGACTGCGACGTGCTCAAGTGGATGCACTTGTGTAGCGTTTTACCCGTGCTGTCCTGCCATGCGATCCTAGCTTCTCATAGGTGGGCGGCTCTCGTTTTTGCAGAACATGCAGAGGCTTTGCGTTACCTTTTACCCATTCTAGCCAAATCTGTCCCCCCCCCCCCCGTTTCTTTGATTCGGCTATACCTTCTGGGAGTTCGTTTCGTTTTTTTTCGTAAGTGCATTTTACCCCTACGAGAAGGAAGGATTTCACCGAAGGGTTTTCATATGTAGAATATATTTCTTTGGAAAAATGGTAGGACGTGAGAGGTCTTTTCAATGGCAATCGGATAATTGGTTCTCTGGTTTGCAGTTTTCGGGAAGGAAATAAACTGAAATAATAAATGTTCACCGTCAGTAGACAACGAATGATTGAATCGTAGCCAGTTGAATGTTTTAGTTGTGTTTTTTAGTTGTGTTTGACTTATTTATGATTAAACAGATAGAAATATTTTATACTCCTGTAATTTTTTATCGTTATTAATGTAAGTATAGTAAATTCAATTTTATTTTTACCATATTTAGATGAAAATAATGCACACACTAAGTACAAGACCAGGCAACGCAATTGTGATTCCTTTCTTAGAAAGCATTAGTATTCCTCTTCGCAGTCTGCTCTGAAAATATCCCTCAACCAAAAGGCTTTAAAAGTAAGTAGAATGTGAAGGAAAAATCTAACGTCAAAAAGCAATTCCCTTATGTTCTTGCATCTAAACAAGATACGGTTTGAAAACATGACTTTCCGAAAGAAAACAGAGGCAATCATCCGACAGGAACTATAGAGAGCAAATGCTTTGTTGTTATGAGCAGATGGTTGCAGCGTAAGAAATATCTATGCCCGAGGCTATGCCCGTATTGTCCGTGGAAGGAAAGATGCTAAAGAAAGAAAAAAAAGCTAGCATACTTTTTCCCCTATTTCCACCACCTATCAGTCTGCATGAAAAGGACTAGTATCGACCAGGGGTGCTTCCACAAAGCAAACAGCTTTTAACGAGAGGTTCCACTATGTTTTGATGTCGTGTTTGATGACCATTTGGAAGCAAATAGCCTTCGCTGTCTACTTTCCCCTTTGCAGTTTAACGGTATTGAATGATCGACAACTTCAAAATTAAATTATTGTTCGGCTCTGGCGTGGCTTTCGTGTGAGCAACCGTTGGAGTAGATAGATGCTATGGTTCAGCCCATGCATATGTACACATGTGCCGAACCGATCACAAACATGATGTTTTGCTCAACCTTGCAAATGAGTTTTTGTTGCTGTAGTTGCTTCATTTCCGTACATGCATGCATAAGAAAGTAGAGCAGTTAAAGGCACATGCAATCAAAAACTGATTACTGATTTATTTGCTTTGAAGCAAGAGTCCTATTAAATGCCTGATTGGAGTGGAAATGTTTTTAGTTTTGTAGATCATCTTGGGGGCTAGTTTAATAGTATTGTAGACTTACTGTAAAAAAAGCAATCATTATTAGTATTAACTCTACTCTAACAAACATTAAAATGATTATCAACCTTATTATCAACTTCAAAGGACTACAACCTACTTCATCATCTCGTTATGTTGCGTAAATGCAATCGCGTAACTAGCGAACATAAATCAGACCGTTGTTTTACCGAACAGCGTTAAAAATGCTGATCCATGTCGATTCCATGCTTTTCATTTGGGCTGCTTTCAGCCTCAGAAAGGGACGATACAAGGTATGGTAGGTTAAAACAGAAAAATATGACATGCTGGGTGGATATATTTCATCACGTTCCCTGTTTTCTACCTGTCTTTGTTGAATTTGCAGACAGAAAAAAATGAATCACTAGCATTGCCAGCAATATTACGTAATGTAGAATAAAACAGCAACAAAAAAGGGTTAATTTATGGTGACAGTTTTGTTTTCCATTTAAACGCCTGGACAATATTTCATTGTTGCGTCAGGTGTAATATTATAAACTGTTTTAGGCTCATTACGGGTACGGTTGATGTTGGTTTAAGGAAAGTTATATTAGAATCGTTCTATTTAATCAGTTTTGTAAAAGTGGTTTATTTCTAATGTATTTACTACAGGAAGCAAATTCCTTGCAGTTGGCGCTTTACAGCCAAGATCCTGCATTGAATAGTTCAACCAGGCGTCGCCACCCTACTCATACGATTGACTTTCGCTAACCAGACGGGCGTAAAAGATACGTCGGTCAATTCAACAGTATGGAAACTACCAACACATGCTTGCTTTCCGTTCCAGAGCGATCACTTATTTGTGTGACACAAAGGACTAAGTTGTTGCAAAAGAAAAAGTTGGTCATAATTAATTGAAATCAATGTATACCACAAACACGCTTCGGACAACCAATCAAGCTTAACCAACCAATAGCAGTTGAATAAATAACTTAATTTGAATGGACTTTGTGGAAAGATTATACCCGTTTGTTAAGACCAAGTGATACTAATAATAGGCTGGGTGGAATTCTTCAGTTGAATGATACGTTGTTTTTTTTATCTCCAAGCATGCATAACATTTCCAAGTAATGTTTTATGAATATCATATACCCATAGTAGCACCGATGAAAAGGTATTGAAATGGTCGGGATTGAAAAAAAAACGTGGGTTTGTTTGTTCACATACCATCCAAATACCACGAAATTGAAAAGCGCTCATAAGTATGCACGGAACGCGGGTGCATGTGTTCGTTTACATTGCATCCCCGTGCGAGGGTTGCAGGGGTTCAATCATAATTAGCAGCAGTTAATTTGCATATCTAAACATATCGATCGCAAGCACCCGCATCTTTACGCTGTTTCGGTGGATGCGTGGAAAATTCGCTCTGTGGGACGCAATCAGTAACCGCATGAGAATTTCAAGTCAGGATTTTCAACAACATTTTCCAACCACTGTCACGTGGCGACTCATTACGGTTGCAAATGGAAAGGTGTTAAACAGATAAACATACATTCGTGAAAGTCAATTTTAGTAGATGCATTGACGAAACGGTACGGTAATTGCATCGGGATGCAGATGCGTTAAGAACGTCGGAGTTGCGAGGATTATCGCTAATCAGCAGAATTCGTACATACGTATTGGTGGAATATTAAGACAGGCTGTCATGCATACACAACAGGTTTTGAGTGGGTCACATTGTTTACGTTTGAGGAGTTCAATCGGATGGAAACGCAAACAAACTGTTGTTTATTTTTCAGTCAAGAAGCTGATTGTAGAAAAAAAACACCGAGTTTGAACAACAACATTTTTTTAATCTAAAATCGTTTTTGGAAACCTTAATAAGCATTTATACATTATATAAACACATTATTGTTGCACATGGTCATTTGACACAGCCAATGTGTCCCATTTTAAAGAAATATATTGCTAACTGCTTATGCTTACCGTTTCTTTGCAACAAAATATTGTTATCAACAGCAAAACAGATGCACCTAGGCAACATGCTTTACATTTTCCAATATTCTTCCCCAGTTACCGTAACTGTACGTACCGAGATTTTTGCTTCAATTACCTTCATTCTCGGAGAGCAAAAAAAAAAAAGTATGACCAGCTCCAGACGAAGAGATGCTGTGGGTAAAGCGCGTTAACGACCACCATGGAGAAACACCCCACTTTCGAGGTGGCTTATCGTAAAACCTCACCCAAACAGACACCGCACTTTTAAAGGTAGTCGTGTGCTTGATTATGCACGATGAAATTTTCATTTTTCGCTTCGCCAGGCAGAACCGGCCCGGAATGCGTGAAGGTAAACGAGCTGTAAGCGAGCATAGCATGATAAATACTGTGCCGGTTGGGAAGAAGGATACTTGGTGCCATAGTGCAAAGTCACTGGCAGTTGCAGCAGCAGCAGCAGCAGCAGCAGCAGAAGCATCCAAACGACATGCAAGGCGTAAAAATATGTGTTTATTTGCTCTGCTGGAAAGGATTTCTAGCGGTTGAGCTTGATGTGGTTAACCTACGGTGCTAAGGATATGGTTATGGGTTTCCGCACAAGAATTAGCATCTTTTGGCGCTTGATTCATGGGTTGATGTCTTATAGTTTGGATTGAGAACGCTTCTTTGGTAGATTTAAAATGATGATTAATGGCAACGAAAAAACTGCGCAAAAAATTCAATATCCAAATATGTTACACTTTATCACCATCTACTCGCAAAGTGGCAAATAGCAGCACTGCTACTACTGCTAAGTGATAATTTTTCAGTAGGTAAAGCAACATCCAGATTGAAGAAAAAGTCGAACAGATAACGACATAGCAAAAAATGGTAATGCCGAAGTAAAACTGTTGCTCGTTTCTCGTCTGGCTCGGAAAGCAACCGATTTGACTGGAATGTTTTACCATCTTTCCTTGTATTTTTTTTGTCCATTTTCCTTTGCACACTCTACGGATGGAGGATTTAAAAAAATGTCAAGATTCTGTTCCTGTCTGCTTCGTTGCATCGGCAACGGAATGCAAAATGAGCAGCATAAAATTCCACTCCGGACGACCTAATCGTTCTGCAGTTGAAGCTTATCGCTTCAATTAATGAAGTGAAGTTGATTTTAAGAGCTTTAAGAGCTTTAACGTGGAATAATAAAGTGAATCACTTTTTTCTCGCTGTATTGGCAACATATTTTAACAACTTTTGCATCGCGTTACTGCTCGGGAACATATTTTCTAATGCCACTCAATGATCCGAAGGACAGCAAAAACCGCCACTCTTACCGTCAACCAGCATGAGAGTGTTGGAATGAAAAATGCCTTTTTGTCGCCATGAACGTCAATAGCGTACAGTTGCCATAGTTGCCTTTTGCTCTTTACCTCTTCTGGTCACATGCCTGTGGACGCTCCAAGGCCCATGTAAAAGAAACCAGCAAAAAGTAGCCATCAGTTTACCCTTGTCAAGTAAAGCGATGGTGGGAGCGTTTCAAATATGCTCAACGAGCAAAGTGAGTCAGAATCATCGAAGTCCCTCCGGTTCAGCAGCCGGAAGTTGAAAAGTCAATTGGAAGGCATCGACGAGCACGACGGGCTCTGACGAGGGGTTTTTTTGTGGAGTATGCAGGGTGGCTATTGCTTGTGGAGTTGAGTCTGGGAAGGACGAAAGGTCTCGTTATTGAATTAACTTGTTAAAATATCCGACAGGATGACTTGCGAGCCACACGATGGTAAGTCCCCAGTACTTCTGTTCTTCTGTCCCTTTCGCTGTGTGCTATGTGTGTTAAAGATTCGGGAGTTTTGGCTAGTGTCGGTGTCACAAGAATGTTTCACTTGTCGGCCTTCTAGCATTGGAAATAAAAATAAAAGCATTGAACGATAATTTTATTTGTTTACGACATGCTTAAAAGTGTCTTAGACGAGAAAAAGAACTGGAACACGAAAACAAACAATCCCACATCCTGCTTGCTTTTGAGGGTCCTTCGATGAATGCCAGAACAATTTTTGTCCAAATTATTATCGCCAATCAGCGCCCAATAAAAAGCGCCCCTAGTCCCCAGCCTCCTATCGATAAAATCGTTTTCATTTTCCTGCCTCACCGGAAAGAAAAAAAAAGCCCCGGTCAATGGTTTTGTTTAATGGGTTCTTCTTTTCTTCCTATTTTACCACCCGGTGAGCACTCACAGGAGAGGGTTGGGGGGAGATATGTTCGTTTTTACGACGTTCGTTTACTGTCGACCCATTACGAGAGGCATATTTAAAGAAGCATTATAATGGCGCAAATTGGAAGTATAAATTTTATTATCGCGCGTAAATAAGTTCAATCTCAAGCAGGCGAACGATGGCGATTGAGGTTGGGAAGGCTATTTATAAGACGATGGTCAAATTTGGTGCGTTGTTTCCGTGTAAGTACACACTTTGGGGCGTGTTGCTTTCTCTTTGCTTTTTAACATTGATTCAACAAATCTGACACCGGCGGAAACACTCCGCACATTACGCGAAAGAACATCTTTTTATTTACCATCATCTTGGTCCGGAAATGGCAATGTGCTTTCCTCGAAATGACTTTACGCGATGTGGCTCTTATGGTGGATAAAGTTCCGTCCTTTTACACCACAGAATGAGATAGTCTTGAAACTGTACGGGATGCTTTGCCGCTCACTGCGATTGCTATAATTACTTGCCCTTTTTTCTGAGTGGTTTCTCTTACTTTCACTGATGCTCTCTGACAAGACAAGACGCATGGTGGTGTGCTTTATTGCCACTTGAATAAGTGTTTGATAATTTACGAACTGTTCAGAATTGGGCCGGAGTAAAATATGAGTTGGTGGAGCAAAAGTCAAGCTTTTAATAGAGCGCATACGTTAAGAGTTATTTCAAACGGAGTGTAGAGTAGAAACATCATGGTGGTTCATCATTCTATTACTAACACTCACATAAGACGATATTGTATCTGGTTTGAAGTTAATGTATCAGTCAGGAATTGTACATACCTAAAAAGAAAATAAAAAAAACAATCATAAGAAAAGAGATATTCGTATCATTTTAAAATAATATAGGCCTGAAAATGGGAATTCTATATATTTTCGATAAGTTTTGATACAATAAGCTAGATCAGTTCTGCACTTTATTCAAAGCTGTATTTTCTTCCACGAATTCTTAGTACCGTGTAACCTTTTCCTAGTTTGAGCACAAACCTGTCACTTACGTTGCTGTAAGGATAGATAATTCTATCCTAGGTAGAAAGCAGTGGCCCTGATTTAGCTTGAAGTTGCCGATATCTTGAACCTACACCAGCACCTGCTTCATGGCGACGAAATTCTCATCCATTTCATACGCACGGTACCACAGCAACCACAACATTGAAACCGAAACGCTCCAACGACATATGGGTGTTGCCCCGGTAACACACAAAAAAGAACACCCATCCCGGGGGGTAATTGTGGGAACAGTGGATGAAAAAGGCGTTTTTGCTATCGCAACGAACGGAAAACAGTCTACGCATGTTTCACCAGGCCCTACATTCGAATCGAGCTTTATCGCTTTGAAACGGCAGTGCGTTGGATGAACCCAGAGCGAGAAAGAGAGAGAGAGAGAGAGAGAGAGAGAGAGAGAGAGAGATAGAGAAAAATAGGGTGAGTGAGTAGGAGAACTGCAAAGGGCAAGGGCATTATTGATAATATTGAAGTTATGAGTGAAAATTTGTTGCTTCAGTGACGGGCTGAAATTTCTCCCACGCCCTAAAAAGACGCTCGGCAGAACATGACCCCAGGAAGCCTTTATCGATGGCTTCCTGGCGTTGACTCCCCTCACACTGGTGCCAGTAGACGAGTATCAGGTCAAACCATAAAATGTGTGACGTACGGCGAAAGTGCGGGGTGTACATCAAAAAAGAAATAAAAGAAAAAAAACTCCCCCCCTGGTACCAATATCTGATAACTCCAACCGGGTGGAAAATATGGCATTTCATGCAAGAGATAAATATTCCCAATTTATTGATTGCGACACGCGCTATTGCTAAGGATGGCTTTCGGGGCGGAGAATCGCGACATTGTGTTATAATCGTGGATCATAGCGCACCGGCTATGTGCACAGGTGCGTATGGGCCGATCACGCACACATGCTCACATCGTGCCGCTTTTATTGATCGATAAAAAAGGGGGAAAAACATACACATTCAGAGCTCGTACGTGCAGGATTCGCTCAAAACATTGAAGTGGTTGGTTGAGAGAAAGTACTCAAAATAATGAACTCCCGGAGGACTGGGCTTTCTTCCAGATGTATCGCTCAAAGAAACTGTGGAGTGTTTCTTCAAGGTAATTACTTGCCCGAGAAGCACCTACGGCAATGTTCTTAGTTGTTTCAAAAGAGCTTGCTCATTATACGATACTTCTTGCTCTCAGTACTCATCGTTGTTATTGCTGGAAAAGCTCCTGAAAGTGGTATTATTGATAAGAAATCTTACGCCTGTTTCATTATCCACTTTTGCATAAGAGAGTTGTTGGTTTTCGAGAGGGTGGATTCAATCGTACAAAATGAAAGAATCGTACTTCAGAATTTATGAGCTGAATAGAGGATGTGTGATTGAATCTTTAAGCAATTTCAAGTGGAGTATTCATGAAAGCTTTGTATGACTAACGCAATATGAACGATTTTGCTTTGTTTAAAATATTTGTTTCAAATGAAACAAAACAAAGAGTTTGTTTCAAAATTAGCTTTTAGATTCATCTGATTGTGTTATTAAAGGTGGAATAGTTTGGTGAAAAATGGATAGCCAGTGTTCATTCGGTAAGCAACGGAAATTAAATTGATATCACCATAAACTGCTTTTGTATTTATGACCTCATCTCTATTTGTGATAAATTTCAATTAAAGCCAAATCATTTGCTACCCAGCAGCTTCATCGGGAATGGTTGGGCTGAAAACAGTCGTCGCTCCGACCACAATCAAAACCGTACCTCGATTCATCGTCCATTGCTCAATCCGTTCATCATTTTCTTGCCAAACGATATCATGGTTTATCTTCCGGTCGGCCAAATTTTGACGGTTTGGTTTGTTAGTTCACTTTGCTCTCAAAATTCAGAGCTCCCGAACACTCCTCCAAACTTTGGCCCCGGGATCGTTTTCACTTGAGTGAAACTAAATTGAAATCGATCTTCCATTCAGTTGGATACGCAATTCAAGCCTTCGCTGCTGTGAGTTTGTGGGCTTGTAGCATTCGGCTACGTCTTAGCAATAAATGAACGAAATGATAGCTAAGACGCTGCGCTACAATGATATCCCTTTTCAGCGTACGCCTAATGTTCGTTCTCTCAACTCATCATATCACAAGCAATGTCTGGCTTGTTCCAGAAAGTTTCCGGATGTTCCGGTACGCCACGCAGACACTCTCGCTTCGCTCTTACTCGCTTCACCAACAACCAGGTACCACAAAGGGAATTGTTGGATGAACTCTAATTTTAATTAGAACAACTGCACTATGAGTGGCCGGAATGCAAGCGATGCAACCTCCCCCGCACATGCAGTCTTCATTTTGCGTTGCTGAACACAAGAAAGGAAAGGAACGCGGCGCTTATAATGCATCATAAATGAGTGAAGCTTTGAACACGACACTAGCGACTGTAGAGATCTGTATTTAAGAAACAAGCAAACAAAGTTTTTCAGATTCACAGAAACAAAGATAATCCTTTTGCAGGAGGGAAAAACAAGTTGTTGATAAAATTGTTTGCATGAAGCTTGATGAAACGGGTAAAACAGATAAATAAAGGTAAACAGAACGGCATGCATTTAAATAATTGTTCCTATAGGAAAAATGCTAATTGTGAACCGTCTAATGAAATACAGTGCAAGAGAGAAAGCGTACTGAATTCCTGAGTGATAAAACGCTAATGGAATACAAACAACAACATTACCCTGCGGTGGATGGAGCAAGTGGGCGGGCAATGGGTGCGAAAGCCCTCATCAACGGTGGATGTTTACAGAGAGAACAGAGAGGCCACGTTTACAGCAAGAACAATGCGCAGATGGCAAAGGGGCACGCACATTGGCACGCTGGCATATCTCCGTCATCTATGGGGTCTATGCTGCTTGGCGTGTGTAAAGCAGTCCATGGAGTGCTATCCATTTGCAGCTAGATAATTACGCTCATCTCGCAGTGGGTGTAGCTTACCCCTGAAGTATCATCGCATAGTAGCATCGCAAAAGATATCCCACGAAGTGTCATGAAAAGCATGTTCGTTCCATTTTTCTCTCCATTGTTACAGTGCTTTTTTCCTAGACAATCTGGGACAGTTTCTATAAATGAAGTATAGCTTGTTTCAATCAAACATTTTCTCTAGTTTCTGCTGTTGTCTACAGTGGATGAACGTGAGCTGACCTCAAATCATAATAGCCTAACAGCATACCGCAGAGTTCAGTTCTATTTCAATTAAACTACTTTTATATTCACAATAAACCTTTGTATGATTGTGAATGCTTATCAATCGATACCGTGCAATGACTAACGAGTTACAGCTCGATCAGATAGCTTCAATTGTAAATCCTAACATAAAATGTCTTAAAGATAGGATAAAACACTTTGGCAAGGAAATCAGATGCCGATTCTCAGAACTTTTTCTAGTGCTTTTTTGCGCGTTCACATTAAATTCCCGCCCTTAAACTTTTCTCTAGCTCCGACCCGAGCTTCCTTCCACTTCCTGAATCCTTTTCAGGCAGGTTGTGTTATATCCTCATGAAAACCGCGACTTGACATCTATTGTTGTCGCTTGGCGTGACACTGCACTGTCACTCTTCATTAGACCCGTCGGTGGTAAGCGAATACGGTATGCCCATTCCCTTTTCATGGCGGTGTCGTACCAACTTTTCCAACCTGGACGTGGTGGTGAAAGTGTTAGTGTAAACCGCAACCGTAGCGGGAAATAATTTTTGCGGTAAAAATGTGGGTAAGGGGGAGACGCAAGGAATTGGTTAGATTAAATGGTTTAACAATGGGGTTTGAGATTGATGCTTGGACGTGCAACATGCATATTGAGCTGTTTCGCGTAAGACATGCTAGCCATAAAATATTCTTGAGCAAAGGCAACCAAAACTGAACGATGAAAACGGCGAAGCGAAACATGGTAACGACGAGTAAAGTAAATGGGCAGGCTTGTATTAAATTGCAGCACATTGGAACCATTGCAAAGAAAGGGGAATTACCAGTGCAATTGATTTTTATTGCCAAAAGCTTTCTCACCAGCCATTTTTGGGATCGGTGGTTTTATTGTTACATGTTTCAAGGGAGTTTTTTTGCAGTTGGTTTTAAAAATGAACCAACATAAATGCTTTTTGTGGCGATGGCCTGACACCCATGTGATGTATGCCTCTCATTTAAGTGTACTACCTTTTTGGGACACATTAATGGAGGTAATAATTAAAGGTAAATAACCGAAAGCGTAATGAAAAAAATAAGCCATGCCGGTTTTACACAAAGTTTACCTTTGGCTCTATGACTCTCTTGATATTATCGGGCACATTTTTGGAAAAAGAAAGAATTGATAAAAGTGGTAGAAAATAAAAGCATTACGCACTCATTTGCCGATAGGTTTTGTAGAAAAAAAAATATCCAAAAACAAGCTACGTCAAAACGGTGACAAATTAATGACATCCCATTTATGCGTTTCACCGGATAAAACCCACGCCCTAGCCAAATGGAAACCGTCCCGGTAACAGAAACCGTTCGCGTGAGATAGCATGGTGGCAAAATATTTCCTCCACACACACACACACACACACACACACACATAGAAACGTAACCACCACCAGGTTGGGCCGGGAGGCATTTCCCTCAATACTTCCCGTAAGCGAAGGTTTCAAATGCTGCCATTCTCTGGAAAGGGGTAGGACATGAAATGACACACCCCAAAGACCCGGGCCCGGGACTTTCGCCAGCGTGCTGCAACAGGAGCCTAAGAGATATTGGCCATGAAAAATAAATGCGTTTGTAATAGGAAAATGAATAAAACATTACGAACCGGGCCGGTTTGTGACGATTCTACGGCGCCCCCGTGTGCGCAGAGGGATAGAATGAAGCAATACTGGGATTGAGCGGTTTGAGAGCTCCAAAAGCTGATGCTGTAAAGTGGAAACTGGAATGGCTGAGATCCAAAATTTTGCTACACCTTTTTCCTTTACGCCTTCCTGCCAACGGGAAAGGGGATGTAATGTTTCAATCCGTACAGGTCCGCCGTAACCGTTCCGGTTGGGATAATCGGACGACGTAATGGAACCATTAATCACTTCGATAAAACCTGATGCGTGTGACATTAGAGTGGAGTTTGAAGTGTACCGTGGTGGTGTGGGAAATGATAACGTGTTATAAGTGGTGAAAAATTGCTATGTTTGACAGCTGAGGGAATGTTGCAATCAATTGGCACTGGACAGATGATCCACTGCGATTATGCTGCATCATGTAAGCTGACTAAAATTTGTCAAATATGATTTTGGATGAATAGGCATTCATGTTTTGTTATGACATTAGAACTTAATAAGAGAATAAAATATGTCTATAAAGCTCAAAACATAACTATTCCCTTTAGAATGAATTACTGAATCCCTAAGCCAAGCCATCTTCTACCTTAAAATATTTGTCGTTGTCTTCACCGTCACGAACACACCTAGGCAACGTAACTGGTAGTGGTTTATTACACTTACGTGCGAGCTACTTTAAATTCTACTCCAAACCCTCGATCCACTCTAAACGCTAACAAAAAAAAGCTAACGTATAAGCATTATCCGCAATGGGTCGAGAGATAACACACCCAAAATCGATCGGGATCGGAACACGAAGCCCGAGGTGTATGACGGTGGACCGGTCGTAGGGATTTGCTAGCTCCCATCACCTTGGCAATGGGGCACGCTGGCGGAATCGGTTTGCGTCAGGCCGAATGGAAAAAGGGGGACGATAGAAAGTAAACTTTCTCGAGAAGGAAACATAAAAATAGCATGCCATGAGGATATCCATTTCGGGACTCTACACTCACCCACACCTTTACGCGCATCCAAGGTAGTGTACGGATATCGGAAAAATTGGCTGTCGGTGTGTGCCGAAGCGTAAGGTGAATGAATGGCTCACGAAAGCTCGAAGGCGTTTCCCCATTTATCCTACGCGGGGCGCTTTTTCGCGAAGACACGCACCCGATGCCGAGCCAAACCGGGACAACAAATCGATGTAATTGGAACAGTGGAAATGCAAACAGAACCGGTAAAAGGACGCGTCGAGGGGTTGGGTTAAGGGCTTCTTCTAAAACTGCTGCCAACGATCATTACATCAGCGGTATTTGCTTCGCTGTTTTTTTTACGTTCCCATTCCGTCTACTCAACTGTTAAAGCGTTTGCAGAGAAGAAAAAAAAATCCTTCTCAAAACATTTAGGATGAAACGAAGGAAAAAAAAAGATCATAGGAAAAAGTTATTTGCCAAGCACAGCAGTTGAAACACTTTTTTTAAAGCATTCACTCGGTCTGTTTTTTTTCTTCCTTTTGATTTCCTCCTCTTTTAGCCCTCCATTACGCGGTTCGACAAAGTTTATGCGTGTTTGCGCCTTGTCAGTGGTGTACGTTCACCGTACGGGAGGAGGCAAAGCGCCGCCCCACCCATCGTTATTGATGTGCTATTAGGCGATGGTAATTGGAGTAGATCCGAAGCGAAGGATGGAAAAGTGAGTCCACTTATTTCCATTTGCTGCTTTTCCCTTCCCAAATAGCAATT
This sequence comes from Anopheles gambiae, assembly GCF_943734735.2. Classification (NCBI taxonomy): domain Eukaryota; kingdom Metazoa; phylum Arthropoda; class Insecta; order Diptera; family Culicidae; genus Anopheles; species Anopheles gambiae. The sequence continues at coordinate 8,504,780 of NC_064601.1, read as the reverse complement.
GTCAGCAATCGAAAGACGGATTCAACGATTAATGAAGGTCGATACGGGTTTTATGTATTTCTTATTGGATGCAATGTTTTAGGACGAAATGACGCGTCTAACATGGCTATTAATTATTCGATAACTCTTGTACCTTTTGTTCCTAAAAGAGATCTCTTTTAGAATGTAATGGATGGCTAGCGCTCATCGATTTATAAAATATTCCCTGGGAATGAACTGTATCTTTCATGATTATTACGTTCGGATGAAAGATAAAGTTTATTTTAATGAAATGAACATAATTAAATGGGATAAGCGTCTGATCGAAGACTAATCGTAAAGTACTATGAACATAGATTCAATCAACTTCTGTAACACGTGCATTAGCGAGAACTAGCACTTTCATCATAGTATTGATTCACCATTTCGATTCTATGTGGGAGAAGCTCTAGAACAAACATCGCGTTGTGAAACGTAATATTTACTCCCACTGCCTGGCTCTTTATGATAAAACAGGGAACCACGGGCTGCTATCTGCCCATCGACCGACAGGACTATTCATCTATCTAGAGCAATATGAGTATTTGCTCTCTGCCTACTCACATTGCCATTGCACATCGTAGACTCGTGCAGGAACGTTGAACTGGCTAAAACGCACCAACCATCCAGACAGAAACAAAACCTCGGCCCCACACAACACGAGTTGAGTTCCTCATCATTAGTTGAAATGAATGTTTTCACTGCACTCACTGCTGCACATTGGGAGTGCAATTAATGCTTGTTTTTTTGTTGCTTCCTCCTGTCGCTATTCATTCTAGCAGTTTTACTCCACAGTTCGTTCAGTGTAAACGAAAATGAAACGTTGTAATGATTTCATCAAGCCTTTCTTTGCTAACTGAAAGAGCAACAAGTTCTGGTGTGCAGGGAAGAATATATACACCACCAACCGATAGGCAAAATATGCAACATTGAAGGGTTGATCGAAATGAAACTCCTATGTGAAACATGAAAAGCCCGCCACGATACGTATACCGAAACTAGAGCCAGTTGCTTTGGGGGAAAAAGCTTTTCATCTAATTGCTGCATTGGGCCCCCTGTGTATGTATGTGTGTGTCATGCTTGTGTCATCGTGCCCTAATCAGTGCGATTGATTGAAAGGCTCTGTCATCTCTATGCTCTTGTGCGATGCTCTGTCCACGGTGGAAACGTGTCGAAACGTATGTGAATGAGTATGTACACAGATCTCAAATGCTGCAGATGACGTTAACCGACAATCAGATGAGGGATGCAATTATGTGCCAATACCTGTCCGATCACGAAACGTCAGCTATCATGCTTTCTGTTGTTTTGCTTTCATTCTTGACGTGATTTATCGAACTAGTAGAGTGCATAGAATAGATGTTGAGAATATACTTCACAGGACATAAAATATAAAAACAGTTTAAACAGAAAACAAAGGAATCTTTTGTATTGGAATCTTCAACTATTGACTATGTCCTAGGATAATATGAACAAGCTTAATTTGTATTGCATAATTGTATTAATGACCGTCATTAAAACAATCATACGTTTCTCCGGATAAACCAACACATCCGTTGACAATTATGTACACGTACTATGAAAGTATAAACTCTTTATTTTGCTGCAATGAGTTTCTTTATCTTTACCCTAACAGCTCTACAAGCTGAATTTAACTGAGTGGTACCTTAAGGGTTGATCCAATGCACAGCAAACCGGAACGAGTAAATTAGCCCCCGGACAAGGCACGGGATAAAATTATCCCCTCAGTCAGACATTCTTTGGCATACTTTCAATCCCCGCGGGAAGCCGTGCGCTGCCAATCTGCAGACACGTTTGTCTGGTTGGCCAAACAAACACCAGAAAAAAAGTGTACACCACCAGTTTCTGCTTCCAAAAGTAGGAACCTGCGCTCCTGCGTCAACCCAGCGTGCGGAATCCGTGGCCAGAATCGCTGGATGAGACTTTCGGTGGTATTTCGTTCTTTTCGCTACGACTTTTTTCGTTCACTGTGGATCTCATTCATCCTTCTTTTCGGCCTGCCAACGATTGCTGCTCCTGCCGCTGTGACTGGGTTGTTGCCTGCGTTGATAATGTTGTCGCATGGATGCCACCATTTCCTGTTCGCTGCCATCGTTTTCCCACCCTTCGTTTCAGCCTTCCTACCGCTGTGACAATCAAATGAAAATTAACTCCTCCATTAGGACTGTCAGTGGCATATTTTCATTTCACGTGCCCTGTCAACTGGCAACTTGTGTGCCGGTGAGTAACTTTTTATTTAATGTGTTGCTGTGTGTGTGTGCGTCTGTACTGTGTGTACAGCCGAAATCAAAATGGAAATAAAAAAATATATTTCCTTTTGTACAGAACCGCTGGAAAGTGCTGGTGGAGGTAGAGCGATAAAAGTGCATCCATCTTGATTTGAAGTACATTGCTTTTACCACAAATTTAAATATGCGAGTGAGCAACGGTTGAGGTGCAAAACAGCAACAGGACAGTGTGCCTTTTAAATAAAAATGGTCGCTTTAATTAGCGCAGCGAGTAATGCTGCAAGATTTTTGGAATAATTTGATCGTATATCTGGGAAATCTGTGTTTCTACTTTAATCCCAAACATGAGTTAGAATAACCCTAAAAATTCTTCCATTTCCGCTAAGAGAGCAAGTGTTGTGTTCGTACATGGGGTTGAATGTTTGATTGTTTTAATTATTCATGAACTCAGCCTAGATTCCACGTGGACATGGAAAAGGCAAGGCCCTGTTTGTTCACTCATGTACCTCCGTAACTAGTTTTTGGCATTCCTATATGCCTCGAGCCATCACATTCTTTGTTGATTTTTGCCAGGTATCAGTAACATCAGCAAGTACCCCGAGTTGCATGTTTCATTTTATTAACTGTTGTTCGATGGGTTTTGTTTTGCATGCATGTCTCTGTACGCTACACGGACCCACGCTCGCAAACATACTCTAAAAACAAACACCTTCACACAAGTCAACGTGTTGTAAACTGTCATACATGCTGCCACTTTTGCAGAACACAAAAAAATGCAATGCAATAACACACAGCTAAAAGGATGATGGTAATGTCTAGCTAGCCTGCTTTATCATCTACCTGTAGTACGGGAATGAAATTCTTCCGTCAAGCATGAGCAAAGCGAGAGAGTTTTGTAATTCTTTCCTCCTGTTTTTATTTCCTATCAAATACAACCTCTGACATGGTACCGACAGCCGTGGCCGGGGAGGAAAAAATCCCCAAGGCCAAAAACTGCCATAGTAATCAGAATCGATCTCACCTGGGCAGCAAAATTTACCCCCACCCGCATTGGCTGAGCTTGCGGGTGTGTGCATAGTGGCACTGAAAAAGAGTTTCGCTTCTCTGCTGACTCTGCAATGACGCTGCGTCGTTAAATACACACGCCTGTGCTGCTGCAACACGTACGAACAAATAGACTAGTGCATTGTGAAAGCTCTCCAACAAAAAAAGCGACAACACACATTTTGCAAAAAAATGTCAACCGTGCATCATGAGAGAAAAGCAAAAAAAATAACTTACCACCCCCAAACATTGCTCTTGTAAAGCAGAACTGCAGGCAAAGAAAAATCCTACATGGTCCTCCGCTCTCTCACTCTCTTGCTACCTAAAAATGCACTCGTAAAATCTACTCCAAGCGGGCATTGCTCGGGGGGGGGGGGGGGGGGGGGGGGGGGGGGGGCAGGTCAAAAGAAAACAAAAAAGCTGGATCCAAAAAGCACCGAACGGGAAACCAAATCTGCAAGTTCATGCATATTCAATACGACCTGTCACTGGCATTCAAGCGTCGAGCATGTTCCCCTGATGCGTCCCTGATGGTAGAAGGTGTGTCCTGCTTCCCGGTGCGAGAGTTGCACCTTTTTGGTTCGAATTGCGTTCCCTCCCTCCCCAAAAAGGGACGAAGAAACACGTCATCAGGCTAGCCCGGGACGAAGTTATGCCTGGATGACCCATACACCATCATTCAGTGCACAGCACAGGAAGGATCGGATCGGTACGGTGGCTTTGGATTTGCACCGGGACCTAATCCGCGCTGCAGTTGTGGGTGGGACTATGTGTGTGTGTGTGTGTGTGTGTGTGTGTGTGTGTGTGTGTGTGTGTGTGTGTGTGTGTGTGTGTGTGTGTGTGTGTGTGTGTGTGTGTGAGAGAGAGTGTCACGTTATTTTTATGATGATCCACTCCTTTGTTCGGCCTACACATTCCGGCGAACAAATTTCGACACCGCGTAGACAATCGTGTTTAGGCTTGCGCTGCACGTGTCCGTGGTTGGCAAATAGAACGGTTGCATGTGGGTGTTTTTTTTTTCGTTTTCGTGGGTGAAATATTTTGGCATTCAGTATCCACAAACCGGAAATGAAAGGACGATTATTTTCGGGGTCATGCGTTTGATTTTGGGCGCAATTTTTTTGGTTTGATTTTGCTCTCTTCAAACAGTGCTCTTCACTAAATAACACACCCTCTTGCTTAAGCTTCCCAGTTAGTTTCAAATGGGCTGAACGGATTAACTCACGGATCGTGTAGTATTTGGTCTACCAGAAATAAATCGTGATAGGCAAAATCAGTTCTACCACATCGATGCTTACCTGGAAATAGATAAATGAAAAATGGAAAGATTAGGTTTAGGTTTTTCGGGAAGGCTTTAGATACATTGATAAGAGTTTTATGTGGAAATCACATTGGAAGAAATCTGGTTCCGAAAGAATTGAATAAAAAATTGTAATTTCTATTAATCTTTCGATTGAGTGTAAATATATGTTAAGGATAAATTATCTAGCTCTTTAGTAGCTGTACTACGGTACATTTCACTTATTGAAATAAATGAAATCGTATAAAAGTAATCACGCTCAGGTATGTCATCTAGCTACTACTCCAACAATTCTGTTTGATTCTTCACTCACACGGGTAATTGGATTAATTTCACCCTATTTAACCCAAACCCATCCAGTTCACAATAGTTCTTCACTCCGTGTCTTGACATTTCTTGATGTTATCGTTTAGCACCGCAACGCAACGATGCATTCCGTTTTTTTTTTGTATTATTGCATCCTTAATCCTTCAAAGACAGACACCTAGAACACCTCCGCTATCGCTCTACGTATGCTTCCATGGTAAAATGCAAATGCTGCGTGCGTGTAAACGAGCATAGGAACGATGCATCATGCTAGGTTAAGTGCTTTTTTTTCATCGCTTCATTTTCAAGAGCGCTGCATCCCCAAAGAAGGTTTGTTGCTTTCCGTGCAATTTACCTTCAGGGCATACAGATTTTTCTACCCTACGTATAGGGTTCCCGGTGCCCCTGTATTTCACCCTCAATCCAACTTTATGCATTCAAAACAAGCACCAACCTCAGCAGAAACGGCTTTGGCGCTTATCCTTTCCCTACACTGGCTGTGGCTGTGCCACACAACCGGAAGGTAAGACTCATTCTTTAACATCACGCAAGGAGTGTGTCGCACAAATCTGTTCTAGACTTGAGGCGACCCCTTCCGAGGGCGCGAGTACGAGTGCTGGTGCTGCATGCACAATCTTCCATTAAAGTGTGTGCATCTGGTTAGCGAAAAAGCGTACACGAACGTACATACCGCTTGTGTCAAAAGTCGGGTGAACTTTGCACCAAGGTGCGGGCAGAAGGGAAACGGTAGTGCCGTAGCAAAGAAACACATTTCCTGGTTTTGCATGTGTTACACACAATTCTCTTCAATCTTGCAGCGTTAAGCTTGAGCTAAAATGATGAAGACATTCAATCTCGGTACCGAGGTTCGGCCGGGTTTCGTACATGGATGGGGCACACAAACACACACACACACACACACACATACACACAAACACTCACACACAGCATCACGGCAGAGGACGAGCAGTGCGACGAAAAGGATTAGCATGTTACGCGACGCCACAACATTTGCCGGATGAGTTTCACTTTTTAAGCCGAGGACGATATTTTGCGCCCACCGCAAGCAATGCATGCAGACACATTCCGAAAAGGTGCTCCTCGCTGTGTTTCATCTCCAGCCTGCATGACTTCTTGCTCGACCGGCAAGGCAGGGTGATAGTGAGTCTGTGCTGGCGGCCCGTTTCACTTTATCATCCGTTCTGCGGGCACTTTCTGATGTACGTCACCGGAAATCAGTTTTAACCGTGCGACCGTGGTCGTCGGTTTGATATTTTGTCATTCTAACAACATTCTGCTGCGGCGTGAGGGTGGGGCCACCATGAAGACAAATGAGAAATCTCTGTTTTCGTGACATTGCCTAGAGTTTTTTGCTGTACTTTTCTGCTTTTACTCTTTTTTCGAAGTATTGCTGGTTCGTCATCGTTTCAATTTTTCTTCCCTCTGGGGTGGTATGAGCGGTGTGAGCGATGAGCGTAAGTCGAGGTCACGTCATTCTTCTCTCTACCGTGCTTCCAGACATGGTGGTTTGGTGCAGACGACTTTTAGATACGCCATGAACACCAACGGAGTCATACAACTTTCGTGAAATGGTTCCTGGAATGACATCGTCTATGCTACTCTAGAGACATGCTGTACGGGTAACGCATAGGTGCGGTTGAAGCAATGTTTCTACTCTCATTAGAAGCACATAATATTGAAAGCTATTTGATGAGGATATTCTTTTCAATACGTTCGCCTTACTGGCGTGCATTGTTTGGTGCTCCAAACCTATAAATATTACCTTCATGTAATATTAACCGAAGCAAATGGATATGTACTCACTGAAATGCGACAAAAACTAACCAACGAGGAGCAAACGGCCCACCAAAGTCGCACGTTTAATGGTCCAACCTCCAGTGCCAATGGGCTTCCATTTATGATACACCCATCCGGTTGCTGTAAAAGCACGCGCCGCAAAACCCGAGTGAGGGACCATAAATTCATCAACATTTACGACCAATTTCTACTGGAATCAAAGACCAATTGATCACTTTTCAAATTACTTTCGATCGGCCATCGCGGTGTGGGCTCGACCTTTCGGTTACCCGCTTACTATTGAATCGGTTGCGGTGGCGGTGCAGAAGACACCTTTAAGGTAGTTTTATCACACAAACTCACACAAAATAAAACTCGAAGAAGATAAATATGAAAAAAAGAAGTACAAATGGCAACAAAAACATATCAGCTGGGCAACGAAGCAACATCGTTACTGTGCTGGGTTCGTTTTAATGTTATTTCATCATCACGAAAATGCGTGAGTTATTTTTGGAAGAAGACAAATCGATACTTCTTCGCTTTGGCGTCTCATTGAGCGTCATTGCAAATGGGAAAACAAATAACCCGAACGAAAAGGATTTGAAAATAATGACCATTTTGATGGACGTGTTGTGTGGAAAACGGATACCTTGCCTAACTGGGAATACAGATAAACTACATGATAATATGCGATTACCATAATAGTTTTTAGAAAGCTTATCTAAGCCCTATTTTCAATATCATTTTATACTGTAATCATGAAAAAACGTTTCTGAAATCCTTTGTTTTTTCATACACCTTTGATACAATATTAATTTTGTTACGCATTTTTTCCTTTATATCTACTGTATTTTGTGAAATGTGGTACACTATATTTGGAGAAGTATCAATAGTTTAATCGTTGCATTATGATTATGCTTCAACATGCGGCACAACACAGGGAGCACCCATTTTTATTCCCTCGATTATGTGCTATTCACGGAATTTATATGTTCTCTTTTTGCTCTCCACAGCGTCAGGACACACAAACCTCCCTGCGTACTATCCACATTTAAAGGCTCCTTTCGATTTTCCCGCTGCTAGGTACGATATATTTCCACCATACTTTCCAACCATTTTTATGAGCCCCAAACACCACGGCATATCAGATTGTGCGTGCAGTGTGCTTGGTGGTTGTTGTTTTTTTTGCTTATTTAACTTTTTATACTCCATTTGCCACCCATTTCCATCGTCGGCAGAGGTTGTCCTCATTTATGTTCGAGTTTTGTTCACAAACTGAAAAAAAAACAACTGAAACTGCAAAAAAAGCAAAACCTCTTTCACCTACTTGTGTGCCAGCACCTGCACGTTTAATTAAACATGTTTCATGTATTTCAATTTTATCGATCATAAATTATAACCCACGCCGGACGGTACACACACACACTCACCAAGTGGTCTCAATAAATATGTGTGTACTGAGCCCTGCGGGTCCTAACCGAGAGCACCGCGCACTGTACATTTATATTTCGCACACATGGGCCCCGACCAGTTTCGGTGTCCTGGTGGAGTTTGGTAGTTCTTTATTTTGTACTGACACAAAAAAAAGAACAAAACAGAACAAAAACCCCTTTGCGAAAAATTCGATATATTTTTATTTCTCGTTTATTTATCAACCATTCCCAACCCCTGTGCTGCGCGTTGCTCAGTGGGAGGCATTTCGATGGTTTGTTATTTTTATGTGAAAACCCATTAAACACACATACACACACACGCTCAGGGAAATGGAGTATAGTTTTGGGGTCGAAAAGCAAACGGTTTCACGTTCCGTTCGTTCCGAGCGCTCAATATCATTCTCATTCGTGCGATTATTGGGCGTGATGGCGGCTGGGTAGCCATGAGGAGAGGGTTTATTTTAATCTCGGTGAGCTTTTTTCAAAACCCCTTCTCTACGGATCATCACGAGCCCCCTGTCTTTGCCGGGGCCGGGTCATACCTTGATTTGGGTTTAATTTTTTTATGATTCGCCCAGATCCACGAATGACGGATGATTATTGAGTTGATTGGGTCCTGCAAACCTAGGGGCTAACACCCCCCTGTGGCGATAATCCATCCATTGGAATGTGCGTTTTCAATTAAGCGGTGCCCGGCATGCCCGGCAATTTGTGATTGTGAAATTGGTTTCAATTAAATGCTTTTACCCCTGGCAAGGCTTACGGACTGACCGACCGGCAGCGAACGAATGGTGCATAAGGATGGAATTGATGTCTAGTTGAAGGTTCGGATTGTTTGATATAAAAATTAATTATTCCTCATTTAGGTTGAGTGGGAGTACATTATTAACCAGTGCACAATTATTAACTGGCAACGTCACAAAGAAGGGAACAACACGCGGTGTTGAAGATGTGATTGAAAATCCAAGAGATTAAATAATAATTTTAGACGATTTTATGAGTGACATTAATTCCTTACGCATCCCAGCTCTGCAGTTTGCACAATTTATTGAAATAATCTCTTGATACTGAGCTGGAGGCCTTTGGTAAAGAAAATCACCCGAAGAAATGTGAGGTAACAAGCCGGCAGCGAAATAATCGATTTCTACCACCCCGCCATCTGCACGAATCGAAACGCACACACGGCACAAGCATCGAGACAAGCAGTCACCACATTTCGACACACACTCGTATGCCCGCTCGCTTTCCTGATTTTCCACCACACAGTAACTTTGCTTGTATATGTTGGCGTGATTATCACGTTGTGTGTTTCCCCTTGCCCATGCGGTGAGCGGTGGATGGGATGCGGCAGGGAAATCGTTATTCATAGTAACAGTCGGGCTCGGTTCGCTTGCCAAGGGAGAGTACGTAAAGCAGGCGTCTCCATTTGCCGACCCCAGGAAGCCGGCCCAGGATCTTGCCGCTTTCGACAGAGCGACGTCATTACGATGGCGCGCTCCTGTGGCGTCATTTCAATCGGCGGCTAATGGGCGAGACATAAATGTAATGAGCGGCTGCGATGGTAACATGTTCGTTTGCACAAGTGGTGGAAGCAGGCAGCAGCAGGCGCGTTCATCAGCACGCTGGGCAGGAGAGGAGCCGTAATATGTGTGGCCAAAATGTGCGTATGGTGTAGCAAGTCAGCAAAACTGTAATCAGTGTGCTTAAGGCCTTGTATGTGAGCTTTCTTTTCAAATGTGTGCTGAATGTGAAGGCATTTTATTTAGTTGTAATATTTTCGGGACAGATAGTTTTCCAAAACTTGCGAACCGCAAAAAACTGAATGTATTAAGGGCGCAAGAGATACGACCAGAAGGATTAATTAATTTACGCATCTCTCGGTCGTGTCGTTTGTTCGAGCGTTGTTCGATTGGTAGTTTTGTGCTACAGTTAGTGATACATACCCTTAAGGCCAATGTGATGGTTTCACTAAGACAGATCCAGGTCCAGACCATTCGTTCGGTCCATGGAAATGCATCCTTTTCTGTTTAGACTCTCCTGGTAAAGCTCATTTTAATCCTCAAGGCTATGCGTTTGCATTCTCGTTCGAACGATCAGAACACCGAAAATTGAAACACGCCCCAGGACTAACGGGTACGTTTCTCCTGCATAACTACAGTCAGTTGGTGAAATCCATAGTCAATTGCATTCCTGCAGATTACAGCCACCGGGAGAATGTAAAATTTAATTGAATCGTTCTGCAATTGATTTCGAATGTTGAGGCCCACTTTTGTGTACCCAAAAAGCACTGCACACGGTAAGACATTTGGACCAATCATTCAATATTGAACAACATTTTCGATTCTGAGTAGAATTAGCGCTCAGCGAGATTGTGCTTTCGTTTGCATCGTTATGCACTGGCTTGTTTGCATTGTTTTGTCTTTTTTCGGCAAATCATGATTAATTGCCTACTTTACAATAATTATGAAAAAACAGGCGGATATTTTAAGGGAATTCTATTATTCGCAAAACACAGCTTGTTAGGCTCAACACTCTCTGCAGGATACATAATGTTCCCAAAACGCTAACACGTGTATGCTTTTCTCTGAGCAGCAACACAAAAAAACTCTCCGTAATGAACGAAACTCACTGAATAATCCATCGCCAGAATGGCATCATGCAGGGCAAGAGTGTGGAGCACGGTAAGCTAAATCAATTTAGCGCTGCGCAAACAACAACAACCCTGTACCACAAGGCACACTCACACACACACGCACTGTGTGTCATATTAAATTATTAGCAAACGCAATTAGACCGTGAGCCGACTTATTATTACACCGCGACTGTAAACGCAATGTAACGCAATCCTGTTACGAACGTTTTACGAATGAAAGGATAAAACTGCCGCATTTTCACCCCTCCCACGGTTACCGATACATGCCGAGGGTCGAAACGTGGGAAAGGAAATTTAATAAACCAAACATCACGTACATGCGGGGGTGGGAAAAGCCCGCCGTCGGTAACCGCAGCCGATCTTCTCGAGCAAATCGCACAGCCGTAGCTTTTTGGTGGAAATGGTCGCTAAAAAAAAAAAAAGAACCCCCGTATAATCACTCAGTGAGCAACTGCATAAACTTTTCCATCGCGAATCTCGCCCCGGTTCTTTCGGGTTCAGAGTGGAACCTTAAAGGCTGCCCAAGAGAAGCGTTCGGCGTGGATAGAAGCAGGTGGCTGCCTGGATGGGACTGGGCATAAATGGTTTGTACAAATCAACTACGAAATGCTCCGCCAACCGTCGGCAGGCGACCTCCGGAAGGAAGATTTGGCTACCAGGAAGATGATTTGATGTCTTGCTGGAGTGCAGTTTGTGGAGGAGAAAAACGAAGATAGAAAAAGCACATCCATGAAGGGGAAGAAAGTGTAGCATGGATAATGTGCCGCTCTGCTGGCAAACGGTGATGGCGCATAAATTATGCATGAACGATCCTTTGGCCCACGAAGAACGGGGAGGAAAAGCGGTAGGGAGGGAGGGGGCGGGATGGCCTAGTCGCCCGTAGGTCATAAGGAAAACATATTTCTTACAAGACGAATCGAGTGTGTATGTACACTCGGAGTGGGGCTGAATTGTTGCAGGGTATTGGGTTATTTGGGGGCGGCCGTACCGTTCACCGTACGAACGGCGAACGACAAGGGAGGACAAATAGCAACAGCGGCATGATTCGTTACTACGCTTAGGCAAACCGGGCAAGAGTTGAAGTGAGCGTCACTGGCGTGCTGTGATGGCAGAAAATATTTTATTCATGACGGAGCAGGACCGCAGACAAGCGAGATCCAGGCACCGGGCTCATGGCCATTGTGATGGGCTTGCTTTCACGACCTGAAGGAAGAAATGCTTATGCTTTGCCTTATTATGCGAGTCAAAGAATAACAACAATCGTTGATTTCCGCGGACGGAATAATCTTTAAAGCGAGGACAATGTTTGAAAGTACACAATTCCCTACTCGAAAAAAGCACAGCACGCTTTATAGATTTTGAATGTTACGATTTTTGACATTATGAAAGGTTCAATATATGGTTTAAGCAATATTTTAAAAGCTTTAACGCCTTTTAATATGCTATCGACGACACAACAACAAAAAAAACACACGCAATGCGTCTTTAAATCACATTTTGCCTGAACCTGTTACACCACTCTTTAAACAGCCCTTTCAGCAATCGCCCGATAGCACGACAAAAGAAGGAACAGCACCGGCAGCACGTACTAATGGCCCCTACATGGCGGCACTAAATCAAGCCCGTAGCCCGCCGAAAATCATGGCCTTTTAACAGTCTTACTATCGGGCGCTGCAATATTGTTTCTGGTTGGGTTGACCTTTTTTTTTGCTCTCGTGCCAGGAAAAGTCCAAAACCACAGGACACCCCGTCAACGTCCTGTGCAGACGCGTCGATTGTTAGGGGGGGGGGGGGGGGGGGCTGTGGCAGGAAGGTAGCACGAATCAGGACCCATAAAAGAGAACCCCTCTTGTCCAGCCGGTGCCCAAGCACGGGGGACGCGTCCGGCCATCGGGGTAGCTAATAAATTATGCATTAAAGTCATTACCGCTAAGCTCCTCAAGGCTTGATGAATATGCCGTTTTATGACAAATTGTGAGAGGCAAATATGGCGAGCGGCTACGAGGCGGTGTCGAACGGAGAGAAGAAAGGACGTGGCTTTTAGGAACAATGTCAGTGATCGTGCGTGCTTGTTTAAGGATTGTAGTACTTGAACATTTTGGGAACCTTTGCAAGTCACTGTACAAATAGGTCTTTTTAAATGAAAAGTTTCATGCTCGGCTTTCGTTATGACTCAAAAAATTAGATTGATTTACAATGTGTGAACCACCGCCACAAACGTTGAGAATGGGGAAATATGTGTTTGCATAACAAAATAAATATTTGTACAAGATTCGAAGGAAAGGCGAGGCCTTGCTTGTGCCTTCAAAAATGTCCCAAGGCCTTGTTTGCCCGGCAGTAGTAAATAAAATTGGAAAACAATTTTTGTCCTCAGTCAACCGTTAATTGCGGAAAGCGATCGGTAAAAAGTATCGCAAACTTTCGCTATTTTCCTTCCACCCACGAGTGGTCCCTGCGCGCAAACATTGTCCCACCAATTTGGTTCGAGTTTTGGCCCGCAACTCCCGCGGGGCATTTGCGTACAAGCGTACAGCTTGCAACCGTTGCTAACCGACAAACAAGCTCGAAACCAATCGGTCAGTTACGAAACATCAACAGTAGGAAAGAAGGAAAGAGAAAGAAAAAACAAGACCAGACAGGTTTTTCTTTTCTCGTCATTGCTCGATTTCAATTGAAATACTCCTGCAAAAGGGAAGAAATACAAGCTGAACCCTTTTTTGTAGAATAGAAAACCTCTTCGAGCCTTATCAGAAGAGGTAAGAGGATATTTTCGATTCGCAACGGATGACGATGGACACAGTGTTGCAAAAACAATCGATCAAAGTTTTGGTTTTCCACAGTTTTTTTTCCTCTTTGCTTTTGAGTTGGAAAACTCCTTGAAGATAAATCGCAACACCCGTCATGTGCAGTGCAAAGAGACGCTGAAAGTTTGTTTAAGTTCTTTACAGGACAATATTTCGAGATAGTACAATATCAGTCATAGTATCAGGAATAACTAAAATGTTTCAATGTATCTTGGAAAACGTACTTTAAAAAAGAAAATAAAGGAAATTATTCCTACTTTTTTATCAAAATGTAGGGAAAATAATGTTTAATCTATAAAAACACCTCAGATGCTCAGAGATGCTTCAAGACATCTATACAAAACATTACTTACAGAAAAAGTCATCTTAGTCAAAGTTTCATATGTATCGATTGAAAAAAAAAAACCCAACAAAATGTTCTTATCAACCCAACAAACCATCAATAGCTTGTTGGCTGCATAAAACAAGTTGAAATCTTTGACTGCTGCCGTCAAAGTTTCTGTGCATGTAGAAGCCCCACCACGAGGACGGACATAAAACAGGAAAAGTGGGAGCAAGTTAAGTGATTTTCTTTTCTGTTATTTCATTAAAGTTTCCCATTGTGGCGGACACACAACCCAGCAGCAGTGCGGATGGGTTAGGTACACTTGCAAGGGTTCGGTATTTGCCGAAGCGTTGAGGCAGTAGGGCGGCAATGCTGATCTTCTTTCCGCAACAAACTCGCTACAAATCGTCCGACATGGTGGCATACAGCTCCCGTTTTATCTCCCGGAACTATGGCTAGCAAAGCAAAAGTGGCAACTCTTACCATGCCCTGGCAGGGGCCAGCTCCCGGGACGAAGCGACCGGTTCAAAGTATGGTCACTTCAACTTGATTGAGTTTGGATAAATGATGCCGAGTGCCGAGATGCCGGCAAAATGGACAATCGGCTACAAAAAGGCTGAGCAGAAGAACGAGGGGCACCCTGCACGATTCGTTGTGCTGCGGACGGAATCGAACGGAAACGGAAGTGTTAGCTTAGCACGAGCCACTTGCGAACGAAGTGTAATAAGAGCGTCTTTTGTCGGCGGGTGACTCGATCTCGTTACGTAGCACCGTAACGAGAAGGGTGAGGAAATTCAGTGGGGCAATGGGAAAAAGTTGAGGCATTTTCCTAACGCACCCGCAAGCAAGCAAGTCACTGCATGCTCAATGTTTGAAGGGATGACACACACACACACACACACATGCACCCAGTGTCTTGTAAGACTAACTTTTATCCCATGCAAACCACATTCCTGATCCGTGTCATCTTTGGCCTCCAAAGGGGAGGTCGAGAAACCGGCTCATCAGCAGTCATTGCTGCAGCAAACGGAAGCCTTGCGATAGCGTAATGGAATGGGGGAGTTACATTAAACTTTTCATTCACTATTTCAGTTATGGCTTTGTTATTCTGTGGAGTTGATCGAGAAATAACCATTTGTGTGAAAAGTTTCCGTTTCTTCGGTAATGTGTACCTTAAACATGAAAGAACATTTGGTACAGTTGTTTGTATGCATGTGGACTGGACAATAGACTTCATGTTCGAATCTGAAAAATTGCTTGCCGAGTAGCTGCCATTCATCCTGTCAATTGAGTGATTGAGCTTTTGCTTGCTGGAGCTACCGAGAATTTCTAAACGAAACGGGCCGCGCACGTTGGAATTTTGATTCCAACTTTGTTTACTGCCCTGTTGGTACTTTTTATGAGCTTTTCGGCTTCATGGCGATGGAAAAATATGTCAGTTGTATGAAATATTGATCAGTCGACACAAACAAACGTCGCTGTCCAATGGCAAACGTTACAAAAAGGGTCCCACGCTTTGCCTGCCCAGCACACTGAAACACGGAAAGGATTAAAGGTGAATTTAATTCGATTTGAGCGGGCGGCGAGGGTGGATGGCATTGCGTCCAGCCGGGAGAGGAAGCCGGGTGAATAAATTCAATGCATTCATAACTCGTAGCCAGTCAGCCGAAAGCGAACGGTCCCCCGTCAGGATGGTATTCCCATTGCAGGGACATGTTTTATTCCCTCCGTTCTTACCTTTCGCAGGGAAACCTCAGGATTGGGAAAAAAGCTTTTGGAAAACGGAAAAATGGTACCACCAATCGATATTGGTTCAATTTTGGAGGCGCTCGCTTTCCGGTTTCAGTAAAATCAAAGGTCTTACGGGAAAAAGCGCCCCTCCCCCCCCCCCCCATTCTTGCGCTCGACTGACTGCTGCACTTTGGTGAATTTGTGGGAGAGTATGTGTGTGTGTGTTTTTTTTCGCTCAATTCATGCTGCTCACTCTACTCCAACCGACCTGTCCAATGGGGTGATTTATGAGCGGAAGTGTGTGAAGTTTTATTACACAATCTCTCACTCGCACTTCTTGCGGCCCAGGGACCATGATGGAAAGAAGGACGGTTGAATTCTTTTTGAACTTACATTGGAAACCGTTGCCGAACAATGGAAAATAATGTCCCGGTGTGGTCGGCAATATTGATTTTGATAAAAAGTTTCCAATATTTTTCATCGACCAACTTCTGAGGACGGAGTGGGGAGGGCTGCGCATTAAAATATGTGAGTGAAATATGGCCAGCCGGATGAGTAATGTGTCACCCAAGATGCAAGCCGGCGAAGCGGTGCCCTCCAAAACTATATGTTGAATTACAAATTATCGTCTCAGGCTGAATCCCCAGCGGTCCGTGCTTTAAGCTACTTGTGCTTGTGACCTTTCGACATCTGGGAATCACTTCACGTATAATCTAATGGAGGTTGATTAGGATGCGAGCCTTTTCGCCAAAAGAGGGGAAAAGGTTTTATCGTCATGAGCAACAAAAAAGCAGCTCTTGCCACTCGTGAAACAATCTTGCGAATGAACGGAAACGGAAAATAATACACATCATGCATTATTCAGTGGGAGGTGTGGATATAAATCAAATTTTCAGCAACCATACCGCACCACGTCATGCAAAGGCGGGTGTGCGCAGGATGGATGGCACAAAAGCTTACATATCCAGGGCCGAGCGCACGTAATTTTTGGGGCTGAAAATTCTAGGAAGCTTTCCCTGCTAGATAGAAAGTGGCACAAATAGAAAGTATTACTTTGCTTGTGCGTGGAGTTTGCGTGAGTTCAGAAGGTGCTTTTTTCTCGGGAGTTGTTTTGCCGCTTTCTGTTGCTTCGCGTGTAAATGGTGTAGTATATAGTGGCATGAATTGTGCACAGGGTCACATTGAAGAACGCACACATACGTGACGGTTTTGTGAGCAGCGCAAACCTTTTTGGAATTAAAAAAGTTCAACCATGTGTCATGTTTCGTTAGCGGCTCGGGAACGTTTTCTCAATGGTTCATGGATTTGTGTGTGGCAGTATGAGAGATATCGGAGAGCGGCGTGCAAATAAAATGAATTGTTTCGGCAGTTGAAATTATATTGTGACACAATTTAATCCTTGTTACAAGCGGATAAAAACTGAAAAAATCTGATTTATCAAAAGTACAATTGAATTTTTTTGCTCTAGACCGTTGTGCATTAATTGACTCGTAGGAATACAAATACATGCAATAAAGACATTATTTCACATTCCTCTGATCGAGTGTTGATTACCATAAACTTTTCCATGTAACATTCCTTCTTGCGAACGGAAAACACGTTATTATTAATCAGCTACCCTCTTTCCCACTACCACGCGCAGTCGATATTTAACGCCACTACACTGTTTGTGTTTACTTCTGTACCCAATAATTATTTAATTTCAGTTTTACGATAACGAACTAATCCACCGAACCCGTGCAAGCGAGAAAGGTGTAAATCTTTGCCGTTACTCAAAACCGAAAACGAAACTAAGCTCGCTGGCTCACGTTTCACAGTAAGCAACGATAAGAAACCGCACCACCGGTCGACACGCGATCGTACTTTCGTGCGATAAGACATTCTTCTGTACGGGAAAAGTCTCCATTTTTCACCTCCCATACCCCTACGGCAATGGGCCCCCACGGCAATGAGTCGGTTTTTCGTGCCTAAAAATAGCGTCCAATTTATGCGATTCCTTATCCCTGCCTAATGTGCCAATCGGGCGAATGGAGAAGCGAACGGTGTTTTATTTATGAGCCGTGTCGAATGGAACGGTGTGGAGTGCTCAAACTTCTCCGAGTGGTTACATTTTTGCACGCATCGGTTATCGTTCATCGCGTTAATGCGGAATGCCCGCTGGGGGGGAGTAACGAGCGCCAGAACTAAAAGTACCCTTCAATCGTGTGCCTTTCTTCCAGCAAAAAGTGGGCCAAAATTTGCAACCGTAGTGTGTGAGTCTTTGGCAATGGGCAGACCGGTCAGTCCATTGCGCGTGTGAGTGGTTTTGCCCGTACAGGTTAATTGTTAGCTGAGGTGACCTTCCGATTAGCGTTTCAATGCTGAAATTAACCTCAAATGGAAACGTTGATTAGAAGCTGGGAGAGAGTTTTCCGTTCGAAACGAAAACGCGTTCCATTACTTAACGACCATCGGGTACGCTTTACACTCTACATCATTAATTGGTCGTGAGAGATTGAGTACAATATTTCGTGCTGATTCGGAGTATGGTTGGGTCCTACGGTTGCGTGGGGTTTGGCTTTTTGAGCTGAAAATGAAACCTTATATTATTTTATGACCATTAGTAGAAGACAGATGGTGCTTTTAGCCAGTTGTCGAACGGTCGATAGAGGAACGTGATGAATATTTCAAGCTTAATTAATATCAACAGTATCGCTGTGTACTTTGAGGTACATTCGGCAGAACGAAAGAAAAGATTGAATAAATGATAACAATCGATCAAAATAGCTGAAACGAAGAACTTAACCTTCTTTTGAAACTGTTCTCATGGTCAGACTCAGTTTACTATAGCTGCTGCGGTACTTAACATTGCACACCATATTCGTAAAAGTCTCCGTAAAGTATTGGTATTTGGGCTTCCCACAAATTATGAAACCTGAGTTGAGATAATTTCAACACTACCTGCATTCTTCAAACAAACAACCATAGCATTGCAAATCATCGCAACCAGGAGCACCTTTATTTCAGTGTCATTTTCATCGCCTTGTACTCGCCTTGTTCAGCAAACCATGCAATTGCTGACTTTAATTTATTCAGTTCATTAGAATGAAATGGCAAAAAAAAAGCCGAAACTCAACAAAAAAGGACACCGTTGCTGAAACATCACCTGAAGGCACTACCTACAAGCCTAGCTCCCGTCTGGTTTTACTTCCGGTGGCTTAACCAAGCCCTGAGCCTGCTCCATTATACAATGATCAGGGTTAACGAAAAGGTGAATCTGAATGTTTCACACTACGAGTATGGAAAAAAAACATTCGAACAATTTTGCAACGGAGTGTCTCGCATGCGAATGCATGAGTTTAGTTGGTTTAACGCTGTGTGCTAGCTGGTGTATGCCATATTTTGCTAGTGAAAATATACCTGCCCCAAACGTTCGTAGCCGATAAAAGGCTGTTGTTGATTTTGCTTCATCCCTGCTCCACTTTGGGGCTGACATATCTGTAGAGTCATTCCGAATGTGTCTAACGGCCGGATGGAATGGAAGAAAGGCGCTCTTTACCAGCACGTTGAGGTGGCGTATCGTGGAAGTGCATGGTAAAAATGTCAGCAACTAAACCACCCTCCACCAGCACCGACACGATGTGCATGTGTGTCCTGTGTCCGGAGGTGATGCCGCTGGGCTTCGACCTTCCGGAAAGGTGAATATTTCGTTTTTCTTTGCGACACTTTTTCATGCGCTTGTTTTTTCCGCCCTGCTAGCGTTTAATTTTTTGAACGAAAAGAGATCATCGAGATAGGGCAGGGCTTTTCACCTTCGGCTGGTCGTGCTGGTGACAGTCGGGAGTACAGCACACGCTTCTCGGTAGCCGTGGCTTCGTTTTAACGAGCGGGGCCCGATTTTTAACTCAAAGGGTCTCATTTTCATGTTAAAAGCGTGCACACGGGTACGGATACGGGTGACAATGAGGAAAAAGAAACAAACACTAGTCTATTTTTAAACACCATAAACAGACAAAAATAAACTGTCATCAAACAGAAGAGAGATGCTCGTTTTGAAAGTTGTCTAACCCTCGGGTGTCTAATAAATTTGATCGCTTTTTGCGAAAAAATACACATTTCTTTTTATTTAGATTCGCAGATTTGTTTAGAAGCAAAGCCTTCATTTTAAAACAAAAAAACATAATTAAACCCGTATTTTGTTGTTTTATTGATAACAACTTGTTCATATAAAACAGTCAAACATTGCCCCTCGTGTCTTGCAGATTGCATAATTTTAGGCGACGCTTTCGCTGCGTCACCAAAGTTATCACCAAGCATAGTTCTGTTCCAATTGGCAGCGTAAAACTTTGCAACAGTCATTACACATGCTTGAAGAATGGGTTAGAATTAAATTCTGCCGCACATTCTGCCTGTAAAACGATCATCAGCACCATTACGCACATCGCTCGAGGAGTGTTCCATTAAAATCAAGCCAAATAAATTACTCTGCAGCGCGATTACGCTAAACGCTCCTCCCTCGGCCCTCCGTCCCACATACTCCACCCACCATGCATTCGTTCTGTCGCACCACGCACGCACAACAGGAAGTAAACCGAGCGAAGCTTCCGAATGGAACGATACGGTAGCAGAGAATGGGGTAGGGTTGGGCCATATTATTTAAATTTTCCACGCCCCGTTTCTGTGGCGCACGTATCGATCGATGGCGATTAAGCGTAACCTATCGAAAAGACAGCAATCGGTCGCCTGCCATTCTTGCCGAAAGCGTTTGCGTTTTATGCATATTTTACCCTTCCCGGGAGAGATTGATGCGTTCAAATTAGGGAGCGCTTGCCGGGGTGGTGCGATTTTGCCTTGGCAGCATGGAACCGGCATGCTCGTGCGTCTGTTTAATATTTGTTCGCATGGCTGCTCAAGCATTCAACGACGAGCTGGCCGACCAGCATTGTACTGTGCGCTGTGTGATTTGTTGATTTTTGTTTTCCCTTCGCTTGCCTTCCATACACAGCATGCAGCAAACATTCCCTAGCACGCTGATCGTGCATTATTCGTACAGAACTCATGAATCGTATTGAGCTCCACATAGCGTAAAGGTAACTCCGGTCACTCCCTTTAACCTTTTGATCGTGTACCATGCTTCCGGGATGCGGTGCGCCTTCTAGATCACGCATGTAGTGGGCCTGGATCAGTATCGAAGGTATGTCAAATTTCCAAACCCAACACGAACCCAACAAAACAGATCAATAATAATGCAGAAAAATCGATTCAAACCTATCAGACCGGCAACAGACAGCAGCGCACCCACAAAATGGCCGACCCTTTACCACTGATTTTGCGTGTATTGGGAAAAACACACACTGTTCCGTTTGTGTGTTAATGGATTCATTGCGTTCGTTCGTTGCCGACCTAAGAGCAGCAGCAATGGGAGCTTCATTTCCGATGCGTTTTAAAAGCGATGTATTACAACTATAGCTCGGTGTCTCGTGCTATGGATGCGCTGCGTCACCTCAAAAGCTTCGCCCACTATCTCAATTCACAATCGTGATCCACCGTTGAATATAGGATAAAAAAGTGCAGTAAACGCAAAAAATAAACAACATCACTTACAAAACGGAACGGAAGCAAGCCCGGTAAATTACATCCAGCGTATTAATCGACGCAACACATCAACCATCGGTGGATCTAGCTACAATGAATGGAAGAAAATACAACAGTAGCAAAAAAAAAGGGAAAAAGAAACAACAATAACCCTCCGGCCACTGTTGTTCTGACCTAAGCGCACGTGCTCGGTGACGCGTTGGACGGGACAATTGCGTTGCAGTTAACAATGACACAGTGCCAGTCGACTCTTTGCTGAGTTACAAGGGAACATCACATGAGGCATTATTTTGATGTTTGCATCGTTTAGAGCTCATCTCTAAACTAATGCAACAAAGCGGCATACTATGCTTTGAAAGCTTGCTTAGTAAGATTGTAAAGCTATCACAACTATCTATTGTATCCATTGCTGTTAAGAACTTACGCAATCGATATAATCAAGTGTGTTAGGGCAATCAAGTTGATTGAATCGCTCACCTGCAAGAGAAACAAAAGTTTTTTGTTAATGAATATTCATTACAAACGACATACAAATAAGGGTCTTGCAATGTGTGACAGCACATCAACAAAAGCTGAAAGAACAGATGGTATAAAATCTGTCAATTTTGATTCAAAAGTTAAAACACAACGTTTCCATTCGCTGCAACATCAAAGCACTAGGATTATAGTTTTCCCGTTGCAGTGAAGCACTCATACTGGTACTGAACTGGCAACTAGATTGCGTCATTTGAAGCTAGAACAAGAAAAAGCTCCATTAATTTCGCACGATGAAAAATGCCATCGTCTAACTAATTTGAATAATGCTAACTGTGGCCGTCCCAGACTAGCCCTGTAACGTGAAAAGTACATAAGTCATAGGGTGTAGCACGAGAGTGCAAGCTCGGAGGCAGGGGACTATATTTTGGGCCAGCACGCATGGCACGACGCTGAAAAACTGAATGTCTGAATGATTGCTGTGACGACCGGACTCGGCGGAATGAAATGAAAGACCAAAAGCAATTTCATTTGATGAACATCCACACAGCCGTAATGTGAACCGGAATCACGGTTCGTGCGCGACCAGCGTACATGCGCTACACGCATACACATGCTCCCGCCCCGCGTGGGGAAGGGTTTTTGGGATAGTAATCACCCGGGAACGGTGAGTGGTGTGGCGGCGGAAGCGCGGAGAAGATCACACAACATTTCAACGCTTTGATGGAAAATGAATGTTTTCGCTTTGGTTCCCTTCCCGGACCCCTGGATGGTACCGATTGAATAAGCTTTCCGAAGCGGGCTGTCCGTAGCTGAACCAATAAACAGAGATTATTGCAACGTGCCGCACCTTAAGCACGCTACTACGGTGTGATGATCCAATGCTGACGAATTGCGTCATGTGATCGTTCAAGTTCGAGGTTCTGATGATCTCAAAGCACTGTATGAGCAATTTTGCACGTTACATGTATAAAAAAACATCAAGATGTAATTTAATTAACCAAGCTCAACCGTACATTGATTGGCTGACACGGTTCCTTGGGCACATCTTACCCAAACCAGCACAGGAAATCGGCTGCAGATACTTCACCGTTGCCTGCTGGATGTCAATGTCCCAGGCTGGCGTGACAAGGGATCGTGCGGGGCACGCTGATAAACCACAAACATGGAACTCCAATGCATCCATATCCCGCGAGCGGCATTTGCGTGCGCGTTAATTTCCCGCGGGAAACGGCGTTGATTAGCTTAACCACCGTGAGCGCTAATTGGATGAAACAGCAGGATGGCCTGGGCGTATGGCGAACGGTGTGGCCAAAAAGGATGCGGCTCCATCACGTTAAAGCTTGCCATCATACTACGAACGACACGGACGTATTGCTGCAAATATTGCTTCGTTTCAATGCAAAACACACACTAACGCGCGTGCTCCGTTTCACGCGGTGATAATCATTGCACACTACGAACAGAGAACAGCGAACAATCACCAACGCGTAACGGCTGCATATTGCACTGTATAAACTCGTTATTTCGTTGTGCAATGTAATGTGTCCCCGGTACGCGCTGCACACACTACAAATCCCATAGCTCATAATTGTGTTCTCGTTTGCGCTCTCGGGGTGACTAATTCTCGACATCCTTCGCGGGTGGAACTGTGAACACAGCCCAGTAGCAGGAGATTGCTGCTGCCATACTTACACATAAAACGCAATCAGTCGGGCAGAAGGCAAAGCACCGAAAATTAAAAACTCTTCCATGGAGTTCTGTTTTCGGCACAGTTTTGCAAATAGTTTTGCAAAAGTGCTAAATCTGTGTAAAACACGCCGCAGCAAACAACTTTATTGATCCGCAATTGTGTGGGGTAGGAAGTGGGCATGTTTTCATCGACTTGAACGAATGCGCTGCTGTGTTGAGGAATGTCGTTCTCCTGAACGGACTCGTTCCGTGGCCATTGGCGCAGCAAAACTTTTTCGATCTCGAAGTTGGTGTTTTGCAACGCGTTGAAGTGGAAATGTTTGTTTGGAAAGTATTGAAATATACTTCATTTACAGCTGCTGCATATAAATGCACGGGAAAATGCACACAAGAACTGTTTTAATCACATTTGCAATGAACAGCAATTTTTCAAACTGCTATCAAGGTTTTAATCGTGTACTCGATATGTTTCGAATTTCATTATCTACAATAATGAGAGTACGATATTAAATGGACAAGAAATTTGTTTTCATGTAAGTTTTGATGACTTTTTCTAGCTTTTGCTCTATCTTTATTGTAAGCAACGTATGTTCCTGGCCAGGTACCTGCTGAGATGCGATACTTATGATAAACGATACTGTTCCTTTTCTCAAGGAAATATCCATTAGATGCTCGTTTGCCTTCTGTAATGGTGATATGATGAGGCTAGAAAGTAAAAAAAAATGTTTCCAGATCATCCAGCCAGCCTGTTTACATGATAAACTGCTTCACCATCTGCCACCGAGAGTAGCGAATGTGCTATGCTTCGCGCTTACATCGTAACAGTTTATTCGACGGATACATTTCGGGAATCTTGCTTGACTTTTTTGTACAATCATAAAAAAACAGACTTTAGCGGTGAACAGAAAGGTTTCAAAAGCGCTTCCAAGAAATGCTAGTTATACGATGCGGGTTTCAGTGCTTACAGTCCTGGTTTCGCGCTCCGCTTACATGTTTGTCAGAGCGTAACCAAAATGGGGGAAAGGTTTGGTTAGGAACGCCAAAAGAAACGACCAACAATTCTAGCCAAACTGTTCACCGCATTGAATTCATTAAGAATAAAAGTAACGCCTTCGGGTTCTTTTCGACCAGCGCTGGAAACGTGCATGCGAGAAAATGCCGGCCAGCAATAAGAACACATTATCCGAACGCATTTTCAATTCCAACGCACTCGTACCCAAAGCTCTCTTCTTTCGAGTGAAGGAACGCAATTACGATTACAGTACCTGGATGACAGTACGGTGCAAATCCTGGACCGGTTCTCCCGCCCTGGCAGGTTTATCGGTAAGTTACCGGCGTGTAATATGTTCTGGGGATCTAGTAGCAAGCAAGCAGGCACGTTCTTTTTTGTGCCTAGCCCTCGAGCAACTCCGCTCAACTCAACCAACCATGTCCACGTCCAACCGACCGACCCTGTCCGGGCTGTACGTAGGTTCCGGTCGCCTAGCTGCGTTCACCGGGTCGGGCTCTTGCCAGTCGACAGTAGCACCCGGAGACTTCGTTGCGCGTTCCGGTTGACCAGCCAAGCGGAGCATAAACAGAGTCATCAAAAAACCCGACCCGTTGGTGCTGGCAGAGCCACTCAAAAAGCCTCGGAAACAAACGGCGCTAGCAGCAAGCGATAGTACCGTAGAAAGGCGGAGGATGTGACCGTGGTGTGTGCTAACCATTTCGTAGAGCGTCACTGGTGTGTGGTATCGGAAGCGGCAAACAACGCACATACACACTACGTTGATAGTGTAATGCAACACCGGAGGAGTGCCGTATATAGCCTAGCATTTTACGATTAAGGTTAAGGGACAGATTTATGGATGAGTGTAAGCAGCATTCATCGGGTTCTGATTGGAATTCAAGACCAAAAATAATCACGAGGTACAGAGAGAGGGGGATATAGAAAGAGAGAGTGTGTATGTGTTTCCGTTTTTTTTTGTTATCAAAAATGGGAGCACTAGTAACGAAACCCCATTGTTGGTAAATGGCGCTGGAAGTATCGTTTACTTTCATTTCTAGCATCTTCAAATCCTTCACCATACATTGGACCTTGATTCCATTCACTAGGAGCGAGTGTATTGAAGTCCGACAAATCGAAGCGTGAAACGGATGCGGCTGGAGTGTAGAAATCAGCACTACCCATGATTTTCGTAAAAATTGTAGCAAAACGAAGCAGAGATAATGGAAGCAATATAATAAGTCTATTGTTCACGCCACATATCGCATAAAACGCCGTTGGGAATGTGTTGAAAAAGAAAAAAAGAGCTTGTGAAAGCTTTCGTACACATAATTATAGCACATTTATAAGATAAAAGAATCG